>NC_054825.1:128498493-128803065 GCF_018345385.1 Vulpes lagopus
AAAAGAGAGAGTAAAAGGAAACCAATAAAATGGTGCTGTTTAGAGATATTTAAAAATATTTTTTCTTCCCTTGGTTTTCCCATCCCCACCCTCTTCAGATTTCTTTTTTCAAGTTAGGTTTACGATAGGGGTAGAAAGGCATGGGCTTAAGAGCTTTTTTTCCAGACATGACAATACTCTATAATAACAGGCAATAGATAATAGAGGTAATTGTTGATCACTATATTTAATATCATTTCTATAGAACAATAAAAGACTGTAAAGTAGAAATGTGTCTACCTGGCAGTGTGGTTTACAGCACTCATGGTTAAAGAGAAGGAGAATTCATTTTGAACACTATCTGTTCATAAGGATGTTAACTGCCAGTAAAAAAAATATATATGTGTATGTATTTTCTCACCTGAATATATTTTAATACAATATAAACCTTACGAATTAGTCTCCACTTCTTTTGAATTTGTGATAATTCAGCGTGCCCTGAAGTTGTTCAGTGTATGTAGAAAAGTAGATTAATGGTGTAAACAAGATTATTGGGAGAACACTTAAGAAAACAAGACTTTTCAAGTACTTTGGTAGCATTCATTTACATAAACACCCACATGTTAATTACAATTGAGTATTATCTATTCATTAAAGCAAGCTTGTTGAGTCTTTACTTGGCAAAAGTTGTGCTCATTTTGACAGATACTTAAAAGTGATCGAAATTGCAGTTCTTTCTATATGTTCTGTAGTTATGATTTTGCACTGATTTCCTTAGGTTATTACAATGAGATGTTTGTCTCTGTTTCCTATTTTACTAGGCAGTGGAAATTGGAACATTTGTGTTACAAATCTGGAGAACTTATCACAGAAACAGGTTACATGGATCAGGTATATATTCTTTTTTTGCAAAAACTTGTCAAAAATTCCTCAGTGGTATGCCTTAGCCTAACTTGTAGCCTCTTCTTTTTAACTTTGACAGATAATCGAATATCTTTACCCTTGTTTAATTATTACACCTTTGGACTGCTTCTGGGAAGGGGCAAAGTTACAATCTGGGACAGCATACCTACTGTAAGTGTGTGATCTGGTTTTCTGGTGTCTGTGATTATTAAACTTTAGAATGTTTCTGGTATTACTTTATCATTGTTTCTTCTGTTTCAGTTTTGAACAAGAAATAAAAACATTGAAATTCCGTGGGCATTTTTTGAGTGAAATTCCATGGGCATTTTTTGAGTGAATAGTTGCAGGAGAGAGGGGTTCAGCAGAATGTTTTTCCTCTTTTCAAAATAAAGTTCTGAAGGCATCATTAAATTTCATTCACTTTTACCCATCTTTTTATATGCAAATAAAATGCAAATTATTTCAGAGTATGTATGTTTTTTAACTCTTTAATAAAATGTTTGCAGTTTTACAGACCAAACACTTCCACAGATTTATTTGGGACTTGGGTGGCTCAGCGGTTGAGCACCTGCCCCTCCCAAGCTCAGGGCATGATCCCCCCGTCTCAGGATCGTGTCCCACATCGAGTCCCACATCGAACTCCTTGCCTGGAGCCTGCTTCTCCCTCTCCCTGTGTCTCTGCCTTTCTCTGTGTCTTTCATGAATGGATAAATAAAATCATTAAAAAAAAATTTTGAGTTATTTTTTTTTAAGGAGGGACAATTTATTAGTGCGTACACATCAGAGTTAAATATATTGAGTTAAAATTCAAGATCCTCCTGCAGAGTAAAATACTAAACCTTTCTTTGGATCACATTAATGACATTTAAGGGGGAAATCCACTGTCTTTAAAGGCCATGGTAGGGGATGCTTCACAGTTTAGCAGTTGGATATTATATATACCGCATCATTTAAGGAATAATTGTTAATCAATGTAGACATCTTCAGTTAATTATGCAAGAGTTCGTGCTTAGGTTATTGTTTCTGCCCTAGCTTGCACGTATCTGCAAAAGCAATTTGCAGTGGCCATACTCTGACCTTCAGTGTACAGTTTTAGATGGGAAATAAGGGGTTTTGTGTTTTCTGGTTGGGAGATTCTGAATAATGACTTCAGCCTGGTTAAGCAGCTACAGTGTGGTTTGAACTACATAACAGGCAGCCAAAAGCCTTTCTGGTCTGTCAACAGCACAAATTCAAAAGTGAGTGTGGGGGGAAGTGGCCTTGATGGTGGTGATGGCAGAGGCAGCAGGGGGCTTTTGGGGTCGACTGCCAGGCTGTCAGAAAGAGCTCATAAGTATGAGATTATTGAATGTAATGGAGATCAAATATTTTGATTGATGACATTTACAAAGCATTTATTAGGCTGGCAAGTGCTAGTTTGGCATTGTGATTCTCTCTTCTAAAACACCCTCCCCCCTTAATTTTGGATCTCAGTCTTCTGCTTAGAAGCACTCTTTGGCTAATCTTGATTTCAGGTATGAAAGATGACATACCAGCCAATCACAAGTCTTTGATTTCTTCATTAATTTACAAGCTCTCTGCTTGCCATTTCCATTCATGAATTATTTTCTTGACTCAGGTTTGCATATAGATCCACAGGAAAGGAGCATTAGTTTTCCGTGCTGGGGTCCCAGCCTTGCAGCACTACCAAAAAGCCTCATGCGAGCCAAACATAGTATATATGATCTGTGCAGGCTCGGAGGGTTGGAAAAGCCTCTTTTCATGGTCTTACCTTCTAATTTCTTTCACAGAGGTAAGCCTCCTTTGCAGTGGACAAACTTTGACCCTTTGGAATTCCTGGAAGAGTTAAAGAAAATAAACTATCAAGTGGACAGCTGGGAGGAAATGCTGAATAAAGCTGAAGTTGGTCATGGTTACATGGACCGGCCCTGCCTCAACCCGGCTGATCCGGACTGCCCCGCCACAGCCCCCAACAAAAATGCAACCAAAGTGAGTACAGTTGTTGATTCTTCTCGTGGGGACCAGGAGAAAAGCTCAGGGTCTTTCCCCCATCCCTAGTCCTCTTATTTTCATTTTTATGATTTGATTTTCATCAACCTTTTTTGTCTGTGGAGCTACGTTTGTTTATAGAGCTAAATTTTGCTGTAAGATTTGCCATACGCCTCTCATTAGCCTTGTTATTAATGTTCTCTCTGAAACAAACAAGCCCTTAATGCACTGGATTTTAACAAGGCATGTGACCTGCCTACTAATTCCCATAATTATGTGGCTGTCTTTTTATTTTAGCCTCTTGATGTGGCCCTTGTTTTGAATGGTGGATGTCATGGATTATCCAGAAAGTACATGCACTGGCAGGAGGAACTGATTGTGGGTGGCACAGTCAAGAACAGCACCGGGAAGCTTGTCAGGTAATCCTGCAATGGAAGAGAAATCCAAGCCATCTATTTTTTGTCCTTCCTGGGAAACTACTTCCCTTCTGACATCTGCAAGTGTATTTGTACTACTACTTAGCTGTTATCCTAGCTAGCCATCTGCTGTAATAGAATATTAGGAAACATTAGTGGACCAGACCAGCTCGAAAAAAAACCACCTTTCGGGGGATATTTTAGAGGAGATGTGTTGTTTTCATCGAAACCATAGTTAGTAACTGTAGGTTTTTGGAAGATCTCTTATATAGGAAGTCAAGGCAGGTGTAATGCAGGCAGGTCACAGTGGTCACAGCAAGTAGAGTGGCGTGGTATGAGCTAAGCTCTGTCACAGACTGACCAACAGCTGACGGCTAAACAAGAATTACCCTCTGTGCTCTTGCGGATTCTGCTCCGTCAAGCGCCAGGCCCTCTGTCTGACATTCCTCCCTGGGGAGAGCCGTCGTCTGGGATTTTTGCACAGGCGAGCGTTCAGTGCCGAGCCCAGCATCTCTGCTCAAGCTATCTATTCCCCTATCCTTCCTGTTTCACGGAATAGGAACTGGGAAAGGAAATTGCTTATTAATTTAATTTTGGGGTATATCTGTAAAAGGTTTGTAAGGTTACACCTTTAATATGGTACATCAATCTATTAAATAAAATAACCATCCTGGTCCTGTTTAATGGAAACATGTGCTCATGTGGAAGGCGAGTTGGGGGCGCCTGTCTGGGGTTTTCAGCAGCAAGAAAACTTTCTGGAAACACTGATGTCGTGTGTTTGCCACCCTGTCACAGCGCCCACGCCCTGCAAACCATGTTTCAGTTAATGACTCCCAAGCAAATGTACGAACACTTCAAGGGGTATGAGTATGTCTCACACATTAACTGGAATGAGGACAAGGCAGCAGCCATCCTGGAGGCTTGGCAGAGGACATATGTGGAGGTAAATCTTTGGCATTCTGATGCCCCCCTTTAAATCTGGGTATAAACCCCAGACGTACTTCATTTTTGCAATGTTTTAAGACATTTTTTTTCCCCGTTAGAATATCTTTTCAAAACCTAATTGTCCTTTTTGGGAACCTGGTGGGATGAAAAAAGTTTATTCCCTCCCTCAATATTAAAAACCTTAATGTCTGGGTGATGGTTAATTCTAATTGGGATGCCTGAGACATTTGGAGTAACCAGTCGTGAGGTCCAGAGCTAAGGCATAATAGTGTTTAAAAAACACTTGGTGAGCAAGAAAAGGTGTCTGGAAAACATTAGCAAAGCATAGAATCTGTTCACAGCTGCAGTTCCCTTGGTTAGGTCATGTGACAGGAGCTGGCCTTTGTTGCCCAAGCAGTGACCTCTACTGAGCTGCATGTGACCTTTTAAAAGTGGCCAGCAAATGAAGGGGGGAGGAGTGGCCATAAGAATGAGTTGTTTGGGATTAGTGGGGAGCCAATGGGACCGCAGACATATTGCAGAGCGATGGGGAGAACAGGCCAAGGTGCAGGGTGCCCGAAGGCGCTGTAACTCCAGCTCCCCACAGTACCGCGTTCTTACCTGAACACTGTGGCTTCCATCATCCCGGGCCCAGGGTCGTTTCACCTCGGTCCATGCCCAAACCTGAAGCACGTAGAATTCTCTTTAGCGTATTTGAAACAAGTGAGGGTTGAGTGGAGGGGACATGTCCCCCAAGCTCTGTTATTGAAGCTCATTGAAACACTAATTCCATTTGGGACCTGATGTGACCACAGGTGGTTCATCAAAGTGTCGCTCCAAACTCCACTCAGAAAGTGCTTTCCTTCACCACCACAACCCTGGATGACATCCTGAAGTCCTTCTCTGATGTCAGCGTCATCCGAGTGGCTAGTGGCTACCTCCTGATGGTAACAGTCAAGTCACTTCTCCCAGGGGTGGGGGGCGGGGGCCATGGTTGGATTGGTTTTGAGTTTTTATCTTTCCATGACCGCTCTTGCTTTTTAACTGCTCTTAACACACACGTGCGTCCAAGACACAGAGAGCTCGGCTTCATAACGATTTCAAAAGTGGTCGTGTAAAGCATTTTCTCCCATTTGCAGTTCGCCCATCTTTGACTTGTATCATTTCATGTGATGTCTGTAAGGTACATTGTTGTTGTGGTTGGATTTAGTAAGTTCTACCTTTTGATTTGGGGTGATGGGTGGGGGAAAACATTAGAATCCTTACCCATTCTAATGTTTGGCTTTTGTTTTGTGTCTCCCCTCGTTCCTTCCCCTCCCCCCACCCCATTGTTCTGCTCGCAGCTTGCCTATGCCTGTTTAACCATGCTGCGCTGGGATTGCTCCAAGTCCCAGGGTGCCGTGGGGCTGGCTGGCGTCCTGTTGGTTGCACTGTCAGTGGCTGCAGGATTGGGCCTGTGCTCATTGATCGGGATTTCCTTTAACGCTGCAACAACTCAGGTATTAAAGGAGCCATCCATCCATTGTGTGTTGACAAATGCCCCTCCCCAGATGTGGCCCAGCAACCTCCTCTGTGTCTGTGTCACCTAAAGAGTCTTCTGGCCTTGACCACCAGGATGCCACACTTCAAGGGGGGAGGTGCTGTCTCAAAAATGGAGCACTTGGCTGTGGGTGGAAGGTCTGCATGGGCTTGTGGATGGTAGAGATGCTTCACTTATCAGTGCATTGATCAGAGCTACGATTCTCAAACTTGAGTGGCCTGAAGGGCTTGTAACCCCTCCGACAGCTGGGCCCCATCCCCAGAGCTCCTAATGACCAGTTCTCAGCAATACCCTCCAGGGATCACACTCTGAGAACCACTGCTTTTGCAGAGTTAGCTTCCTTCTCACTTATTAGCTTTAAAAAAAAATAGTGGAGCTTAAAAATAGAAATGTCCAAGATTTCATGTGAGCTTAAATGGCTAGATGCAGGGAATTTTATTTATTTTGGGGGGGGGTGGATTTTAATGCTCAGAAGTAGATTGTTCCCATGAGCTGATATGAGTTGTCCTTGGGGTAGCTGCTGGGGGCAATGTTCTCAGTGGCTCTGGAATGATCACAAATTGGACTTCACGTGTCTAATGTACTGCCCTCTGTGTTCGTTGCAGGTTTTGCCATTTCTCGCTCTTGGTGTTGGTGTGGATGATGTTTTCCTTCTGGCACATGCATTTAGTGAAACAGGACAGAACAAAAGAATCCCTTTTGAGGTAATAGAAAAACAAAAGAAGAAAGCTTTGGGGACAGCCCCAGTCCCCTCCATTCTTGAGTGTTCTTTAATTTTCCTTAATCTGGCCCAATAAATATTTCAGTCTCAAGTCAGTGATGACATGTTGCTGGCTGTAAATAAGTAAAAGAAATTAGAAGAATCTCAGAACACTTATTCCAAAGCCCATATTTGATTTTCTAGTTTTTTTTGTGGGTTTCTTTTTGTCACTTGGTCCTGATCCCCCCCACCCCCAACACACACACACACACACACACACACACACACCTTTTAAATCTTAAAAATTTATTTAAATCTTTATCTTGCAGCTCTGTGTTTCGGATGTGGTAGCCAGGAACAACACCTATGTCGATAGTAGTACTAAAAATTTTTTGATGCCAGTGTTGGGTTGGAGAGATAGCCCTTTCCTATACCCTGATGTCAGCGTGATAACCTGTCTGTTGTCTCACTTGGTCATGTATTTGAACTGTTGACATGATCTGAGATCTGAGGGGACCCTGCGCCATGCAGTTCTCAGTACAGTGGTTTCTCGTTCTCAGGATAGGACTGGGGAGTGCCTGAAGCGCACAGGAGCCAGCGTGGCGCTCACTTCCATCAGCAATGTCACAGCCTTCTTCATGGCTGCTCTGATCCCTATTCCCGCTCTGCGAGCCTTCTCCCTTCAGGTGAGTTTGCAGGGATGAAACATGTGGTGTGCACTGCCCTGACGCTAGCATCCTGTCCCATTCTCCACTAACATGCTGACGGCACTCCTGCCAGGAAGTGAAGTACCATGTCTGCATCCGGGGCTCTTCCGGGTGGAAGCTTCTTTAAGCAATTACCCTGATCCTCCCTCTAAAATACATCCCAGGTCTCTTCCCCTCCTCCCAGTACTATAGCCCAGATGCCTGGGGTCCAGGTATCCTCAAGACCTGGTGCCTTAGGGAGTGGCCCTTTCCTTTACAGTTAGACTAGAACGACCCTAAGGCTACTCCATGTAGGATGCTGAGAAGCCCCTGTTCCAGATAGCCAGAGGTCCTCTAGTTTGATCCACGGTATGGCCAGCTCTTGGCCAGCCCTGCTTCTAAATCCCTACTGTCACGCCCCTTCCCTGCTGGCCACCTCAGGCCCAATATGCCACCCTCTCTCTCTGTTTCCCTAAAGCAGCCCCAACAGGCAGTTGTACAGAGCAGACTTCACTGACCAAGAACAGGTTGCAGTATAGACCAGGCTAGATGGTAACTGAGTAATTGGTAATTGATGGTAATTGAGTATGGTGGACCCTTGAACAACATGGGGTTTAGGCGTGCTGACCCCCCCTCCCATAAGTCAGATCTTCATATAACTTCTGACTCCCCCAAAACTTAATTTCTAATAGCAGCTGTTGACTGGAAGCCTTTCTGATAACATGATCAATTAACACGTATTTTCTAGGTTACATGTGTTATAAACTGTATTCTTATAACAAAGTCATCTAGAGAACAAAATGTTATTAAGAAAATCATAAGAGAGAATACAGTTCGAGTGCTGTACTGTATTTACTGGAAACAGCCCACCTATAGGTGGGCCCATGCCTCCCACACACCTTGTTGTTCAATGGTCTGAACCACAGGCTGAGCTTCCACTGTGCAGACGGGTTGGCCATCCTCCACCTGCAGGGGGCTCATTGGCGGGCCCTCGCTTGCCACCTCTTTCCTTAGTTGCTCCAGTGTCTTCCAGCCCTTCTCTCTTCTTTTGGCCTCCTCCTCCCCTCTTAGGCTACACAAGAAAACTCAACATTCCTCTGCCTTTCTTCTCCAGAGCAGTTTGCCACCTGCACTGTTCTGCTCTTTCTTCCCAAACCAGGCCCTTCCACACCTCGAGGCCACCGAGATTTTTGTGATGTTGTTCTTGTTGCACAAAAAGCCAGCTTATATGAATGGTGAGGATGGAGAGCTTGCCAGGCTGGAGACCTGGCTGTGGTCCATTCTGTGCTCAGCCCAGAGCACTGACACTGCTCCTCAGCTGCTTGAAATGCAAAGGAATCCTGAAATCGATCAGGACAGCAGAGGAGGAGAGTGAACTGACCACTTCGGGAAGTAGTCTTCTAAGCCCAAAATGGTTTCAGGTTTCGATATGTCAAAGATGTTATTGAAGTTCTGTGAATTAAACTCAAATTTTAAAGCTTCAAGTATTTTCTAAGAGAGGAGTGGTGCTTCCCTTCGTTCCTTTTTTTCCTTACATTATATTATAACAAGATGGCCAGGTTTTTTAAGGAAACTACCTTTTTCTTTCTTTTTTTTTTTTTTGAGATGGACTGGGGCAGGGGAGAAAGAGAAAATGAAATCTTAAGCAGGCTCCACACCCAGCACGGAGCTTGATCTCCCCGCCCTGACATCATCACCTGAACTAAAATCAAGAGTTAGGGTCGCTTATCCAACTGAGCCACCCATGTACCCCTTGGTGTCACTTTTTAAGATGTTACTACATCAAACTTCTTCCTGCTGCTATACTCTTGGTAATCCCCAAAAGGTTCCTGATTGAGTTCAGGAAGAGAAACTGACATATCATAAACCAGGTTTCTCTTTATACTTTCATCAACACTTTTGTAGTCTTCGTATTTGAATTCATTTCGCCAATGGGTGATGAAGACCTGAGTGATTAATGATCTACTACTGTTTGGGAAACTAGACTTACTTTATATTTAGTGTAAGATAGAACATGGAAAAAGATTTTTGTACAATCACTGTGACACTCCCCAAAAGAAAAATACTTAAAAAAAAAAAGAAAGAAAAAGAAAAAAGAAAAAAAGAAAATGAGTTTATTATAAATATCTAAAAATAAAAGTAGTAAGGGAAAAGTGAATTAATAAAGTTAAATCTGAATGACTGAAGCTCAAGAAAATGAAAATATATATTTAACTGCTTCACTGATCAGTGATGTGAAAGGTGCCTGTGAAAGTATTCGGTGCAGTTACAGTTCTAGAATGCCTTTGTGCACGGGCATCTGCACACCCACCTGCGGTCTCCAGGTCTCACCGCACTGACGCATAGTAGGCTCTGGTATTGAGAAAGTGTCCCACCCTGTTAGCAGTTGGATGCTCTCCCACCTCTCCTTTCCTGCCTGCCTTTTCCTTGCTGTTCTTTATCTCTGCTTTGCCACACACTCCTTCATTTCTTCTTGTGTGTCTCTCTCATTTTCTCCTCTCCTCTCTCAGTACACACTGATGATTCATGAAGGCATAATCTCCTTTAATGATATCCTATGGTGTGGTGGTCTGAAAAGCTACATGAGTTTTCTTACGCCTTTTAGAAAATCCAGTAACGCTAAAGTTCTCCCAAGGTAAGTACCTTACCTAGTCGAAATGGGTACTGTGAATTTTGCGTTTTTATTCCAGGCCACTAGGGTATCATGTTAGAAAATTGAGGACTTCCAGGGGTCCTCATTTATTAAAGACTGGCTTCCCGTAACATTGGCTCATTCTCTGTCAAAAAACAAAATAAACCAAGGAAAAGGAAAGGAAATAAAAGAAAACGTAAAGCGAAAACAGAACATGCCACGATTTTTGCAGTAACCATCAGAAATTTATGCTGCTTTCCTTTTAAATATATTGATATTCAGAGTTGACCATGATGTAGCTCTCTTTCTTTTAGTGAACTGTGTTAAGCTGTCCCTCTGGGTATTCATTCATTTAGTGTTTGCAGTATACTATAGATTAAACTTTGAAAGAGAGAGACCCACAGTGGTTCTGTCCAGTGATAAATCCATAATAACTTAGGATTTTTCTTTGTGGAACTTTTCCATCGTCTAACATTACCAAAATAAATAGAAATTTTTTCCCCCAAAGAAAGTGTCTTAGCCTTCCTTGTCAATCTCCATCCAAATGCCACCTCTATCAATCTGAAAGCAGTGGCACCGTCTAATTCTTTGGGAGCCAATGCCCTGAGCTGGGGCTTTGCTGGTAACTGAATGCTATTTGTTCTTCAATGAAAACCCCCAGAACAGAACACCTTATTGTTCCAAACAGTAAGGGGATTTAGATGAGGGCTCTGCTACGCAGGGTCACTTTGTCTCTTGAGCTCTGCAAGTGTCTCAGCAGGGCCACCAGGGATGCTCCCCCAGGGGTGAGGTAGAGCACAGGGCATGGGGACTTCTCCTTTAAGCACAGTAATTGGAATTGATTGACAGTGCAAATCATCCCCATCATCTTTTCAGATTTTTTGTAGAATGTCTTAAACCCCCTTTTGCTCTAGTGATGCTTGTCCCTTGCTGAGAAGTCCTCGCTTCTTGTTGGTTTACTCTTTTGGTGCACTTGAGTGGGACGTGGAGGTTGGGCCATTTTCCTGTCAGAATTTGTTCTCCCTTTGCATGTAATACACCATTTGATGGTAAGCATGGATGGGATGCTGCACTTCAGGGTTTTGGGGGTTCTTCATGTCCTCCATGGATTCCTCTGGTGGATAAAGCTGATCTCAGGTGCGTTCCCCAGCCACTGTGGAAGCACCAGTGCTGTTCATGCCAGAGCACCTGGGCCACTTACGTTCCTCGTCCTCAGGAACTTTTGTCCAGAGTAAGATGCTTGGCAGTGTTCTGTCTGCATTCTACCCCTGAATTCTAAACATGCTCATAATAGAAAATGAAAGGATTCCATCTCCAGGACTGAATTTTCCTGAAAAATCTCCTTGAGTCTCAAACCCATCCTTCCCAGCACCCCTGTGGTCAGATTGGTCAGGAGCCCAAACCCAGCCATGTTCGTCCCCTCAGGAGGTGACCAGGAGACAAGAACCCGCAGGTCTCAGGCTGAGGGCTTTGATATCAAGCTCATGTTTAAATTCGGTTTACTTAGTAACCCCTGCCAGGTGACCATCCTCTGCACTACGGAGTCTCTGTTAGTGTCAAGAGCAGTAATGATGACTATCATTGGTTGCTGTGGGATCGAATGAGTCCTGTATTCATAACTACCTAGAGACCCCCTTTCTCCTTTCTCTTCCCCCAACAGAATTCTAGGTCTCCCTCTCAGACACAGCTTGTGGAGTTCCTCCATGTGGCACATCCTTCCTCCCTGGCCCCACCAGAGTCCTGTTCTTTTCTCCCTGAGAACCTACCTTGATCACCCTCTGCCCTCCCCCCAACCTCCACCTGGGTAACTCTAACCCCCTCTGAGCTGCCCTGGAACCCTCTGCAACCTTTTATTACTCTATCTGTTAGCCTGAACCGTAACTTTGTTTATAGGCTGAATGTGTCAGTCCTTGAGAAAAGGATTTTGTCGTCTCTCTCTCTCTCTGTCTCCCATACCCAGCTCAGTGTCCTCCCTTTTTGTCTTTGTCTCTTAGTATTTGTCTCTTAGATGAATCCTCTAGTCAATATAGTGATTTTCTTATTAAAATAGGCCAATCAGGCAGGTCTTTAAAGGACCTTCCATGCATGAGAGTAGTTAAGTTCACGGGTTCCATATATTTCGAGTTGATGAGGAATTTCCAAGCAGACTAAGAAGAAAGGGGTTAGGTGATTTTTAAGAAACTCTAGATTCTTTTTTGGCTTTGTAGGGTTGACCTTGAATTAATTATTGAAAGGTACCTTACCAGACCTCAGGCTTGCTCTTTCACTATAAGCATAAATTCACAATTACTATCAAAACCTCTTTGCAAAGTTCTCCTCTGATTGTCAGATATCCTTTATAAGCAGGTTTTCTCTTCTTACCTGGAGACATTTACCCAATTGGAGGACATTTTAGAACTAGGTAGTTCTTTGGAAAACTTCCTGAGAGTTTTTGATTTTCAAAAAATTTTCTGATGATTTCTTGGTTACTTAGCATTCCAGTTGCATTTTTTTTTTTTTTTTGTGCTGCTTCCTTCCATTGCTGTCTGAATTGGAGAGCCTTTCAACTGTCCTCTGTTGACTTTCCCCCATTAACAGCCTAATTGTGTAATTTTTACTAGGTCGGCAGGAGATTTGCCAAAGCACTACAGAATCTAGCCCCGTGTTTATTCTAGGTTATAGAGTGACTTTTGAATCCGTACTTATTTATTCTGCATACTATAATCACACACAGGAATTTCTTTCTGCCTTATTCTCCTTGACCTTTTCTGTTACTGTGCTTGCACACCCCACAGGCTACTCTGGAGACTATTTGGAATGTGCCTATTAAAGACCTCAGGGGACGTGTTTGAAATTTTATTTCATGTTTTAAAGGTGACATTTTGATATACCCAATCCACTTTATGTATAAATATTCTGAGCATAAAATCAGAGTTGCATGAAACTCTTAGAAATGTTCTGAAAGGGGAATGTTTGTTTTCAATTAAAACGTCTCAAGTATATTCTGTATTCTGCCTTTGTAGATTTGGTTTGGTTAAGTTGCTCACAAGACGTTCATTTCGTTCCTGTGTTTGTTCATCATAGGTTTGTGAAATTATAAGAGATGGAAAGGATCAGAGAATGATGGGGTCTGTTTTAGTCAACTGGTCCCTTAATGGTGGCAGAGAAGCAAAAATGATGAGAAACTCCAACATCTATTTCAAGTTTAAATACTTGAGAAGGGAATTAAAAGAAATATGGTGTTTAAAACATCTTTATTTTCAGAGCAGTCCTCTGACTGGGAGGAGACATATTGGTGACCTCTGCTTTTTTTTTTCCTGCTTCTAGGCGGCTGTAGTAGTGGTATTCAATTTTGCTATGGTTCTGCTCATTTTTCCTGCAATTCTCAGCATGGATTTGTATCGACGTGAGGATAGGAGATTGGATATTTTCTGCTGTTTTACAAGGTACAATTTCATGAGCTGCTGCGGCCTTTATATGTTGGGTACAGAGTGGTAGGGTTAAGAGAACTCTTTAGTCTGTGGACTTGGAAGAAAACGTAGTTAACAGGGCTTGTACCAGTGTGATGGAGGCATAAGAGATAGTGGACAGAGGATGCCTTGTTGGGAATATCGAATCATTGAAGCTCCGCTCTCTGATTAGAGGCTCACAGCTCTGGGGTTGTGATGCATGTGCTCATATTTCTGTTGTGGATTAATTTTGCTGATGATTGAGAGTGTGTCATATCTGTATGGATTCAGGCAAACAAAGGTTTGAAAACCAACCATCCAGAAAAATATAGCCCTTTGGGTGTCATGGGGTTTTTTGGAGGGAAATCGTGTGTTTTTAGGAATTGTGCTTTGAGGGGGTTCATCAGCATGTAACTTGATTTTGCCAGCCAAATTCATGATCAACTATCCTTTGACTTAATACTATCTGTGTCCAGATGGTTAAATTAGGTGATGTTTGTGAAGTTCAATAGTATATTTTCTTCTAAATGAGAGCTATGTAAAATGGATGTCAGTCATTGGCAAAAATGAAAGCACATTTCTCTGTTTCAATATACCATTGTGACATATTTTCCCCTCTCAGCCCCTGCGTCAGCAGAGTGATTCAAGTTGAACCTCAGGCCTACACGGAGACTCATGATAACACTCGCTACAGTCCCCCGCCCCCCTACAGCAGCCACA
Source organism: Vulpes lagopus (assembly GCF_018345385.1). Classification (NCBI taxonomy): domain Eukaryota; kingdom Metazoa; phylum Chordata; class Mammalia; order Carnivora; family Canidae; genus Vulpes; species Vulpes lagopus. The sequence continues at coordinate 128,512,411 of NC_054825.1, forward strand.
GCTTCACCCACGAAACCCAGATCACCATGCAGTCCACAGTACAGCTCCGCACAGAGTATGACCCCCACACGCACGTGTACTATACCACCGCCGAGCCACGCTCTGAGATCTCCGTGCAGCCCGTCACCATGACCCAGGATACCCTCAGCTGCCAGAGCCCTGAGAGCACCAGCTCCACAAGGGACCTGCTCTCCCAGTTCTCTGACTCCAGCCTCCACTGCCTTGAGCCCCCCTGCACCAAGTGGACACTTTCATCTTTTGCTGAGAAACACTATGCTCCTTTCCTCTTGAAACCAAAAGCCAAGGTAATCTACCAAAACAGAAGACTCTTCCTGTCTTCAAGAAATAACAAAACTGTCTCTTTTGGAATTCATCAGGTTGCTTCTTTGGGTGTGACTTATTTCAGGTCCTCTAAAAAGTCAGTCCATTTAGCATGTGGGGCCATTTTAATGAGCTCATCTTCTATGGGAGTGAATCTCTACCATAGCAAATGTTTCTGTGAATTTAGATCAACTCCTTAAATTTTAAACATTTTATTCTTCATGAGCTTGTTTTAAAATAAGATTATTATGATTACCTGTTTTTCCCTCTGGGAGGATGACCCCTACGTGCTTCATCAGGGCCATTGTGGGGGTAAAAGTGAGGTCTGGACCAGACAGCTTGCCTCTGTCAGGGAAGAGTTGGTCCTGTCCTCTGGCTCTAATCTTGTGCCTCTTACTGTGTTACAGGTCGTGGTCATCTTCCTTTTCCTGGGCTTGCTGGGGGTCAGCCTTTATGGGACCACCCGAGTGCGCGATGGGCTGGACCTTACAGACATTGTGCCCCGGGAAACCAGAGAATATGATTTTATTGCTGCACAGTTCAAATACTTCTCTTTCTACAACATGTATATAGTCACCCAGAAAGCAGACTACCCAAATATCCAGCACTTACTTTACGACCTTCACAAGAGTTTCAGCAATGTGAAGTATGTCATGTTGGAAGAAAATAAACAGCTTCCCAAAATGTGGCTGCATTACTTCCGAGACTGGTTACAAGGTGAGATGCTGCGAGGGGGCGTTCGCCCTTTGTAAACATTCCCCATTTGGTCTTTGGTACATTCAGCTTCCACAAGTTCCCTTTGTTCACTTTATTAAAGTATTAGATTATAACATAACACTGACATGTTTCATTGACTTCTGAGTGTTGCTTAAAATTCTTATATAGACTGTTTGGGGGGCAGCCTCCCAAATCTGGCTTTTACCTATAAAATGATGCAAACAATTCCAGTGGAGGACTCATTGGAACTTCTGTAAGAATTTATGGATGCACATTAGGAAATGGAAACATATGTTATAAAATAGGGACCTGGTTGCTTCTAGGGCTCTTTTTTTGGATGGTGTTTAGTTTGATGATCAAAAGTGTCAATGGAAATTTCTAGACTGACTTATTGACAAACTTTGGCATACTGCACCAGTAGATTTTTGCATCATTGGTAAATATAATGTACAATTCCATATTTTGACCATCTCTTGGTTCAGCATATGAAATAAAGTTATCAGTGCTTAATCACATCTCACAGTATTTCATAAATAACCAAATTCTGCTTTTAAGATGCCTTTCTTAGCATGTTATCTTGTCCTTAGAAACATGTCTGGGAAATAGTAGTCAATTGGAGAAAAAAAAAATGGCTTAAATTTGCTTCTAACTGCTGACTGATATGAATGTATTCAGTGATTCCAAGAACATCTGTTCATTTATTCCATGTTGACACATGCAAAGTGAAGTGGGGAATCAAGATAATTATCCACACAATTCAGGCAAAAATGCTTTTACTGAAATACCCAAATAATTATGGCCCCCAACATTTTTTTGGCTTAAGTTATCCAAATGATTGTCTTAATTTCCCACTTAATTAGGCTTGTTTAAACACAGATTTGAGTGCCTTTTTTGGTCTTAAGTCAATACACTTGTATGTAAAGATTAAGCAGCCAATTTCCCTGTGAGTTTGCATAAAATGGTAAACTGCATGAGTTTGACTGAAAATCCTTCAGTTCAGTTTCTGGCCTTGACTTCTGTTCCTAGAATTTTGTTCATACATGTACACCAGATTTGACCTCTTTTTTTGAGGAAGGGAAAGAGAACTAACTACATGACATTAATATTATTTTTTTTAACATGCTCATGAGATTAACATGAATTAGTTCTAAGTCTTATTTTTTACAGTAGTTTGGGAGGCTGTGTTTTCCAGATAATGAGTCAAAACAGGACCAGACAGTTGAGAGATTCCCTGCTTTTCATTTTTCCCCCATTGGCCAAAGATATGCAAATAGCTTGCCACAAATGACAAAGAGATCGCCAGTGCTGCCTGTATCTGAGCAAAGGAGGGTTATTGTAGAATTGATTTCAGTCTTAGGCCATTCCTTTGGACGCTCAATATAGCATGTTAGGCGGATCTTGGGAAGAGGGCAGAGGGTATTGTCTCCAGGCAGTGGCGAGGGCTAACCTTTTTATAGCGCATTGTAAATTATCCCTATGCTTTCATTCCTTTAAAGACCTAAAGCAGTTGGACTTGAGAATCACACTTTTTTGAAGGTGCAATTGAATCATGTTGTTTTGATTGCTAAGTGAACAGCACCCACCTCGACCAAGTGAGACCCATTCATGCTCCCAAGTCGAGGTCCCAGCCAGCTCTAGAACTCTGTGTTTGACTCTCAGAAGGTCCAGCAGAGAGCACTGGACACAGAATGGCCAGATAATGGGACCGCCAGGCTGCCTACACAGTTTTCAGGCCTGTCAAGTGGCTAATGGGGTCTTTGAACACTTCCTGTAAGGAGTCAGCTGTCCTTGAATTGTTCAGAACATTTTGTTTGGTCATTAAGTGTTGGGACCCTCATTGGTTTTCAGTGGAATTGTCACTAAAAACCGTGTTGTGCTATTGGTCTTTATCAACATTCCACTAGTTTGCGGGGGCGGGGGGGTGCTAACTCATAAAAATACATAATGGCAATATCATGTGTCATCTTTAAACACACATGCAAGTAAGGCGAAGTTGCAGGTAACAACCACACTGTGCATCATGTACAAATAGTGTTCGTTTGTATTCCGCTCTGCGTTATGCAGATAAAATTTAAATTAATGTTCTCTTTAGGGGCTCATTATCAAAGAGAAACTGACAATTGATATTTCCCTAGAAAATAGTATTTAGTATAAAATTTAAAATGAGAGAAGTTTTAGTTAACACTTTCACATTTTGCTGTCAAATAAGTAAAATGTCACCGATCTTGTCTACAGTGTACACGTGTTAGAGTATAAAACGCTGGCCAAGGGGCAGTGGAAGCAAATCTGCATCCCTCATTTTGTGCACAGAAATCCTATGTTGTACACATACTCTCAGGCCAATTCTTTGCTATTTGAGCTTTTTGGTAATTAGTCAGAAAATAAAATAATCTAAGAACTTAACTTTTTCACGAGGTCAACTATTTCTTGTTCATGTTTGTATTCCGAGTGCAGTGAGTGGCACGGGAAGGCTAGCAGCATGGATGAGGGGATGAACAGAGTTGCCTTCAGGGTGGACCCCCTCAAATCCAATCTTTCTATCTTTGGTTCACTCAGGGTGTCCCCAGACTCTTAGTGCATAAAAATCTTAAAACCACACTCACATTTTTGGAACACTCTATTTGCCACTAGATGTCAGGGGTGCCCCTGGTACCTCTGCTGATCTTATTTGTGCCTTCAGCAAATAACTTCCTGAGCTCCTCTGTGTGTCCAGAGCTATTTGGAGCAGCCATGTTTCCAGCTGAACCTGGAACCCAGCTGCCTGGATCCAAAGCTTAGCTCCATCCAGCCCTGGTCTCCTGGGTGGCTTTGGTTAAGCTGCTTTCCACGCCTCGGTTTTCTCATCTGTAAAGTGGGAACCATGGTGCTAGCAGGGCTATCTCATGAGGTGGTTCTAAGAAGTACATGACTGGTGATCATTGTGAAATGCTGAGACAGCCCAGTGCTCCCTTGAGCACCAGTGGCTCCTTAGGATTGACGGGTCAAGAGGGAAAGGGTTAAAGTACCATACAGGCCATGAAGTGATGAAAATTCTATTAAGGTGAGGAAAACAGACCAGGTCTCTTTTGGAGTGGTAGGGGGTGGGGAGGAGGGTTTGTTTTCCCTCCCCTGTTTATTTTTTTTTTCAAAAACAAAAAAGGCTTTTGGTAATAAAATAACATCTGTTCAGTACGGCGTGTTGTGTGCATGCCTCACTATGAAAAACAGTCTGTGTGAGAGTTAGGAGCCTGGCCGTCCTGGTGGTCCCTCCCACCCACCGCTCCCACCGCTCCTTCACACTCGCCCCTAAACATAGCCTTCTTTCACCACCCAGCCTAGGGCCTCATCCCCACATTGTTCGTGTAAAAACAATGCCCACAGCGATGTCGGCAGGAAGGCTTGAGAAGAGAGAGAGACAGAGACAGGGTCCTGTGCTCCCCCTCTGCCCCTACGTCAAACCCCAAGAGCTTCATTATTTTGAGCACTGAGGAGACCAGTACTGGGGCACAGTGGGAGGGGGGGTGTCTTTGAATTCACTCAAGGCCTGTCATGAGATGAAATGAACTCTCTTCCCTTCTTACTGGCCATGTCTAACGCCTGCATACACAGCTTGTTCAATAGATGTGGTTTCCTGAGCTCCTGGGGGCCTGGAGTTCTACTTGGGAGGGGATTTGGAGGGGAGCAGGACAGTGGAAAAGAGGCAGGGGTGTCGGGGGAGAGTGTGTGTATGCGGGATCACTCAGCCCCTAAGACCGGGTCACCAGGGCCCTGTTTTCTCTTCCAGCACGCTTATCTCTTTACAGCTGTAGCCAAACCATCAGGTCTGTAATGATGGTTTTGATTACAGAGGCCAAGCACAGCTGTGTGTGGTGGGCTGGTGGGCTCGCCCATCCCCCACACCCAGAGAGCCCTTTCCTTCCCCTCCCTGTGCTTGCGGTTTGTCATCTGTTCTCACAGAGCCCCCTTGTATTGGCCTGTGGCTTCCTGTTTCAATCTGATCCAAATTTACCCCGTGAGGCATTTCCCTGCACACACGGACGCTCACGAGGTCCCTCCGCCCCCGCCCTGCCTTGTGAGGAAGGGTGGCAAAGAGGAACAGTCGAGAGTGAATAGGTGTTGGCTGTGATCTTTACACAACCTGGCAGCCGATCCCACAGCTTGTATTAGCTCCACAAGTCGAACAGATGGAACAAATTGACAGAATCGTGTTCGCTCACCCTGGGCTGGAGAAGCAGCTGAGTTACTGTTTGAAGTTGGGAGTTTGAAAGCCTTCTCTGCACTCTGAGTGGGATTTCTGGTTGGATTGAAGAATCCCAGGCTCTAGCACCCAACAGTGGCCTGAGATGGCTAATGAGCCTATGTGTCCCCTCACCCGGTCAGCCAGCTCTCCCAGGAGCACTGTCTTCCTCTCCTCAGAATAGTCATTGAGGGAGAAGAAAGGGTTTCTCTTTTATGTAAAAGTAAAACATGTAAATTTGCTTCCTAGAAATAAGAATTCCCCTCTTCCGCCTTTGAAGCAGTGATTATCAGCAACCTGACACTCATTCATGAAAAATTGAATAGTGTCACTTGAATCTGAAATAGAAAACAAGTATAATACAGAGTGTTTGAGGTTGATGTCAAGTACTCCCTTCTGCTGGGTGTCCTCAGCCCACCACATCAGGGCCTAGATCATTCCGGTTAAGAATCATAATATGTCATATACATTTGCCTTTTCTAGGACTTCAGGACGCATTTGACAGTGACTGGGAAACTGGGAAAATCATGCCAAACAATTACAAAAATGGATCAGATGATGGGGTCCTTGCCTACAAACTCCTGGTGCAGACCGGCAGCCGCGATAAACCCATCGACATCAGTCAGGTACTGTGGCTGCCCTACACCCTGGGCGTTGCGGAGGGCATCGCTGAGCAGATCTTGGGGCAGCTGCCATCCCAGCCTGCGCCCTCTGGAGACCCGAGGCATCGGGCTGATAGAATGTTGAGTTGGCTCTACTTCACTTCATCCTGTCAGCTGGTTGTGTGACTGCAGGCAAGCCTGTGCCTCAGTCTGCCCGTCTGTCAAGTGGGGACGTGTGTTACTGCCTGTCTCCACAGCCATTGTTCCCACCAGGAACTCTCCAGGCAGTGCAGGCTCTTTCAGATACGAGACATGCTGTATTTTGCCATTCTCTTTTGAATTCTAGTGCTTGTTACCATGTTGATCTGGGTTATATTCACACTTAAAAGGATGGTAGCAGTCATTTGAATGAGCAGAATTTGAGGTGGATGGATGAGTTAAGACGTCAGAGAGGTTACTAGAAGGATGGGAGGATTGATTGCATTCGTTTCCTCGGGGTCACCCTGGCCCAGCAGGTGGAGAAGGGGGACAGACAGATGGCTCTGTCATGAGTGAAGCAGACAGAATTGCCAGTCCCCGAAACCTGAGAGCGCTCGCCGTTCTGCTCACTTCCCCGGGTAATAAGAGCGGTTTCTAGTTGGTAATCATATTCTCCAACTGCATTTGCATCTTCTCTGTGATGCTCGGATTCCAGCATATTCCCTTTTGATTCTTCAGGCAAGTTGGGAGTGTGTTGGGACCCTTCAGATTTCAAATGAGTCCAGCACTACTGCCGGCTCTCCCAGATCCCATTCCCTCTGCTCCTTGTAGCTTGTTTGCTTCCCCCTCAGGCAGAAAACCGTCATGCTAATGATCTTCCCAGCAGCTCTGTTTATTGTCTCCCCTTTTTTGCTGGCATTAAAGGTGACAGATTTACAAAGTACATTGTTCAGAGTTATTATGGAGTGTGAACTTGGTGCTTTATGGCCGCATGCGGCACACTGTCAGGTTTGACAAGGATGTGGGCAGAAGAGCCTGTGGGAGAGATAGCAGGGGGATGCCCGGGGGCTGCGCCAGACCTTAGGGACCAGGGACAACTGTGGAGCAAATGTGATTGGGCCAGGCCCCCAGATATCACTTCCTCTGCCTGGGAGGGAGAAAAGCATGCTGCGTGCACGGAGGCCATGAGCCGTGCTATGTAATTCCAGAGACGGCTTGAAGACATGCAGTTGTTACATATCCTGGGGATTAATTGAATCCAGACCCCTGAAATTTCGTTTTGTCACTCGACTGTTTCTTCCTTCACTCTTTCTCTATTAACTGCTGTCACTGGTGTTTTTCATTTTGTTAAGAAGGCCAAACGCATTGGAGTCAGGCCTGAATCTAAAGTAAACAGGAAAAATGTATTTGTTTGTATCAGTATGTGTGTAGTAGATAGAGGGAGTGTAGTATCCCATGGCCTACGATGGGGCTTGCCAAGCAGGACCACCTCTCTCAGAAATAGGGGTACCCAGAAAGACCGTGGCTGTGCATCAGCCCCTTCCACTTCCTGGCGATGGGCATTTTGTGAATACACAGGTCATAGGAGGCTAGTGTTAGCAAAATTTATACAGATGTTGTTTTATTTTTATAGCTCTCCTCCATTTACTGGGTGGCATTTCCTTCAGTGTTAACAGCAGAGGTTAACTGCATACAGACGTGTATGGGGGTTCTTGCCAGGTTTTTTCCTCCTTCCCCTCCTATAAATATGTTTCTCCAGATTGTTCATTCTCTGCCTTGGCTGCAGACAGTCTTTTAGCATTCAGATTTAATTGGTTCGTTCAGTCAATTCCTGGACCATCTGCAGAACTGTGTGTGTTAGAAACACACTGATTATTGCATCCTCTGATAAGTGCATTTGGAAAGAAACCAAAGGTGTTCTGACGGGATTTTCTTATACGTTCAAAGAGGGGGCATTCTCATCTTTGTTGCAAATGCTGGTGCAGGGCTCTCCTTCCCCAACCCCATTCTGAAGGACCCCTCTTTGCATCTTGCAGTTGACCAAGCAACGCCTGGTGGATGCACATGGCATCATCAACCCCAGTGCATTCTACATCTACCTGACTGCCTGGGTGAGCAATGACCCTGTGGCTTATGCTGCCTCCCAGGCCAACATCCGGCCTCACCGTCCTGAGTGGGTGCATGACAAAGCTGACTACATGCCCGAAACCAGGCTCAGAAGTAAGTAGCCCTCCACCAGGGTGGGAGCCTCACTCCATTCTCCCAAGCTCGGCCACAGTCCTCGTCTGCTGACGCTATCCAGGGTTCAAAAGTGTAAACAGAACAATCTATTTCTTTGAGTTTAAAACTCTGGGAGACAGATGAGGGTGTGCAATGGAATACAACCCATGCTCTATCACGCTGGGAAATAAGAGTCCCTAATCTCCGTTTGTAGCTTTCACCCTTGGACATCCACCGGGCAGCTCTCTTTCATGCCAGCTGTTCCATGTGAAAGCTGGAGACGCCTCCGGGTTGAGTGTTATTTTACTATTGCAGAGTTTTATCGCTGGGGATTATATGTTTATCTTCACTTTGTCAACTCTGGTGTTGAAGGAATTTTTGGCAAGTTGGGTCATTCCTATAAGCCACCAAGCACCTGTACTCTGTCAAAGCTGTTTAAATCGGAGCAGGATAGTGTGTATACGCAGTGTCCTCTTCTTTCCCCCTCTCAGCCTTGACTTTGAAAGGTGGTCCTGTATGGATTTAATTTGCATTTGTGTTAGAGATGTGAGTAGCTTCCACCTTGGATAGGCCGAGGGAGAGGGAGGACGTGACAAAGAGGACGGGTCCCTTTGCAAACATGGCTGGAGAGGAAGCAGGTTGTGCTTCTCTGTATCTAAACCCCAGAGCCTGGTGGCAAGCAGCCAAGGCTTGTCTTAATGAAAATTTATAGTTGAGATTATAATAGGGCAAATCATGTTTAGCAAGTCAACTGAATGACCCCAAAGGGTCTGGAACACACAACGGCAGTAACTAAATGCTTGTTGTGTAAGGATTTCTTCCCCTGCTGCTGAAGACTTAGCATTGCATTAAAAAAGAAGCATGGAAGGTTTAAGTGTGTTAGATCACTAAAAGGATAAGAAAGTTAAGCGTTTTTCTCAGGAAAGCATGACTTTCGAGTTATTTTGTTCTCATAAGTGAGTGAGTAAAACAGTTTGAACTTCGTATTTTCCCTTGTGTCAGTTGAACAAAAAATGCTCCTGCCATTGAATTCTTAAGTTGTTTAGACCCATTACAAAAGTGACTGCCCCTAGAAGATTAAAATCAAAGGTTAAATGAATACACAGGCCTTAGGCTCCTCCCCTCCACCACCAAAAAATAAAATAAAATAAAAAATAAACAAAACAAAAAAAACCTGTTGGTTATTGCTTAAAGCTTTTTTAAACCAAAGATTAAGATTGTAAAGACCAAAGACTGCCCTGCATACTGTTTGTCCTTCACATTGAAAGGAGTGTGGGCAGGGAACTTGGTGACAGGGTCCCTTCCCTGTTGGCTGCCATCGTGGAGCCCGCAGGGTGTGGGTCTGGGCTGGGCAGTGGCTCCTCCCTCCCTGGGTCCCATGGCCCTGAGCCTTCAGCCATGACCTCTTCCCTCTGTCCCCCTGTCCAGTCCCAGCAGCAGAGCCCATCGAATACGCTCAGTTCCCTTTCTACCTCAATGGCTTGCGGGACACATCTGACTTCGTGGAAGCTATTGAAAAGGTCCGAAGCATCTGCAACAACTACACCAGCCTGGGGCTGTCCAGCTACCCCAACGGCTACCCCTTCCTCTTCTGGGAGCAGTACATTGGCCTCCGCCACTGGCTTCTGTTGTCTGTCAGCGTGGTGCTGGCCTGCACGTTCCTTGTATGCGCCGTCTTCCTCCTGAACCCCTGGACGGCCGGGATCATTGTGAGTTCATATGAAGGGGTTTTGTGCAAGCCAGATTCCTTTCGGCCTGGCTCTTGCTACAGCCGGGAAGTTGTGTTTATGTCTGGGCCTCTGGAGGAGGGTATAGATTGCATCACCCTTGTTATATTTATTCTGTGGGAGGTGGCGAGGTTCATGGTTAGGTAGAGCCTTTAATGGCCTTCATCTTGTGTCTCTTCTCCTACAGCTTTAAACTTGCTGTGTAAAGACAGGGAAGTTTTAAAACACACTTTCTGTAACAGCTCCTAGCATTTATTAAATACAAACACTCTGCATTTATTAAATTCGAATATAACTCATTTATTTATTTTTACTTAAATGGTCCTTTTGTGACTATGTCACAGACCTAACATAGAGAAGATTCTTCTGAAAAAGGGGCAGGGGACAATTAGAGAAGTTTAGGACAATGGTATATGGGTAAAATGGTTTTTGAGATGGTTTTGTAGTATTGTGTCTGTGCTTTAAAGCTTGGAGGACATTGGTGAACTGGTATTACTAACCTATTTTTTGGTATCCTTCTGTCCAAGTGTAATACTCTCAGATCTGAAGTAAGTTTTGTGTAATATCTAATAAAATCATGGCACTGTTTAAATTCCATGAACTGTGGTACAGCCTTCAAAATGCCAAAATTATAAAAACAGAGACCAGGTCTCATTTATGTACCATATGTCTGTGCAGCAGGTATGTTAAAGGTAAATGTTTAGTCTGTAGGGGTTTTCATGGTACTTAAGCAATTGACATTGTCCATCTTTCATTAGCTTATTAAAGAAAGCAAACGGAACTGTTACTGGACCTGTCCTTCCCCTGCCACCACTGCCCACTGCCCCACCCCTGACAAGGAAAGAACAGCCACTCCTCTCCCATCTCTGTAAAGTTGGCTGTTCTAGTTGTATTTTCTTCCTTTTGGCTCAACAAACTCCATAGTCTACCTCCCAGATTTTCTTTCCATCTCTGTGCAAATTTTTACAAGGCAGATGAAAGGCAAATAAGAGCTTTTCCTGGGTTTAACTGCTTGCTGTGTCCACCCGCCTTGCTCCTCATTTCTTCAAAGTGAAAGCGCCTGTAACCTGACCCATGTCAGCTGACCAGAAGTCCCCTTTCTCCCTAGTCATCCTCTCTTAACAGAACAAAAGAAAAGCTTCTATTCACTCCTCCTATCTGCTTTCTTTAGGATGGAGAATAGGGCACAACCAAAAACTCTGAAGTTTCAATTCTGTTGTAAATTGAAGGATGGTTTTTGATGATTAAGATCAAAACAGAAGGGAATACCTTATTTTAAACTATATTAAATTTGTAGCTAGTTACAAGTCCATGTTTCTGTAATTCTTAGATGACTCAAATGGAATAGTTGTGAAATTTTTTATTTTATATATTTTTGCTTTCTAGAGCAGACGTATTGGAAAGACAGCTATGGTAGTAATACCAAACTTTGCCTTTTTGTACTCCTTAAACAAGCTGCTGTCCCAAAGCAGCTATCCCAAAATTGTCCCAAAGTCTCTCTTCTCGGCAGCATGCAGTGATTTTGAAAGTAAAGACAGGTGTTCAGAGTAAAAGCAAGTCCACGCTTCCATTGTATGTGGGTCCTGGCTGTTTCTCTGCCCTTGATCTGGAGTGAGCCCTGTCCTGTCTGCAGCCCCTCGAGTGTGTCTGTGCCCATCTGCTCATTGCGTGCATTTTCTTAAAGGTGACGGTGCTGGCTTTGATGACAGTCGAGCTCTTTGGCATGATGGGCCTCATTGGAATCAAGCTGAGTGCTGTGCCAGTGGTCATCCTGATCGCTTCTGTCGGCATAGGAGTGGAGTTCACCGTTCACGTTGCTCTGGTATGGGAGACCCCTTCATTGAGAACTTTATGGCAAGGCCAGACATTCATTCTGGCCCTCATTAGTCTCTGGGTTGGGGACCTTTGCGTTTTTTCCAACATCAAGGAACACACGTAACACGTGTCATAATGAAGAGGCTTCAGAGCACAGGCATTCCCAGCGAGAAGTGGCTGAAATTTAGGTGGATTCCTTCCCTCTGGGGCAGTCTAAGGGCAGGGCATCGGAGGTAAAACGTGTTGGCAGTGGGCCGGGAGGGATTCTGCTTATTTGGTGTCATTAGTGTCATGACAGGTCGGTAAGTTGTCAGTTTTGTTCCTAAGTTAGATGGTATGAGTGTGTGTGAGTGTACACAAATACACACATTTTTTAAAACCACAGTTATAAAGAGGAGATAAAGTGAGACCACACTCACAGGCGTGGGGCAGCATGACAGAGAAACTGCTTCTCACCTGAGCCCACCCACCTTCAACCTATCTGCTTCCAAATTCATGAGAGCAGGAAGTACGAGGACCAGGGTTGCTCTCAACAGGATTTTCCCCCTCTCTCTTTCTGTGCCCAGCCTGTGAGCAGGAGGAAGTTAAACGTCAGGGGGAGTCTTTAAACCAAGAGACAAGGGACGCCTAGGTGGCTCAGCAGTTTGGCGCCTGCCTTCGGCCCAGGGCGTGATCCTGGAAACCCAGGATCGAGTCCCACGTCGGGCTCCCTACATGGAGCCTGCTTCTCCTTCTGCCTGTGTCTCTGCCTCTCTCTGTGTGTCTCTCATGAATAAATAAATAAATAAATCTTTAAAAAAAATAAACCAAGAGACAAACCCATCATGTACATTTATCAGAAAATTACTCAAAAGCCTCTGGGCAGTGTGTGAATTATGTTCTGTCCACACTTGTGTTTATAGCCTAAGTCCTTGAGGGTGTTGGTAGGCACTCAATAAATATATATTGGCTGAAGAAATACTGATGTTGGAATGCCCTAGATAGGAAACCTAGCATTGAGCCTGGGTCAAATTACTTTCAGTCTTGCTTTTGCAGTCACTAGAGTTGATTTTCCTTGGGCTCAACACATGGCATGTGCATGTCTGCACGTGTGCATATCTGCACATATGCTCTGTCTTATACCTTCTTAGTTTCTCCACAAGGAGTCTTTCAGGGGCATTTGCAGGCAGCTTAGAGACTGTAAACTGTGTTTCAGAAAGAATGTTTTGTTGAAGTTGTCCCATTTCAACAAAAAACTGATAATACAGAACCAGTATTCTCTAGGTTTTGAGCCTACCCAAATTATTTTCCTCCATTGAGCTGGGAGGAGGGAGAGGGGATTTTTTTATTTAAAAGAAGAGCTCACAAAAAAAAAAAAAAAAAAAAGGAGAGCTCATAGCCTAGGACCTAGAACATAAGTAATTCTTAATATCTCCGGAATTGAGAAAACTTTCCATGAGAGTTAAGAATCCACCAGTCCTTTTATTCTGATGCCAGTGAAAACCACTTTTTTTGGTAGCTAGCATTGCAAACAAGAGTGTTCTAGAACAGGTTTTCATGGTGGAAGGGAAAACTGCAGCTTGTTGTGGCACTCTGGGCTTTACACATGAGGTGGTACGAACATCAGTGTGCACACCAGTGCTAGATAAACGATTAAGGAATGCTTCCACCACTCATACAAAATTTAATTCCAAGAATTTAAGGAGTCCCAAAAGCCACCTTGGCTTTGTGAGCAGTAATCCCTGCTCAGTGCTCATAGCCTACACTTTCACTGAGAGACTGTCCATGTGCAAAATACGGCGTCCTTACCTGAGCATGTATGTGAAGGTCTACTTAAAGTGAGTCGGTGCTGCTCTTTTGGGCTTTGTAAAATGATGGAATAAGGCTGGTGAGGAGCACTATTCTTCTATGAACATCCTGAGAGAATCAATGGGTTCCTGTCAGTTCCCTGTTCCCCACAACATAAGTTGTATGTGAGATGATACAACCCAACTTGACCCTTGTCGCCTCATGGCCCAAGTATGGCACAAAGTAACACGGTTCCAAACCATCTTGATGCTTTCCTCCCAAGATAGAAAGGCAATTCTGCTGACCCTAAAGCCTTCCCCATTTCTGAAAGAGTGTGTGCTTTCTAGAGCATATGCACTTTAGAGAAAAGTATGAAAACTCATAGTACATTTTTGCATACTTTTCTTTCTTTCTCTGTTCAAGAGAACAACCTGAGTGTTCTTCCACAAGTTACGCAAGGGACGGAGTGTACCCAGTGTGTGGTTGGTCTTGATTTTTAAGGAACTGTGGTCTGCAGAGTTCCCAAGCCTTCTTTTCTCAGCATATCCCAGAGCAGCCTTTTAACTTTCAGGCAGAGAAAGGGCTTGTGCCAGGCTCCTGTTAGGGTCTCACCAAATGGCCAAGCAAGGTTTAATAGTAACTGACTCACATTAACCCAGTCCTGGGTCACCCTGCAAAGCCAACAGTCTGATATGCTGGGGCTCACTCTATAAAGTTGCCATTTGGTATCAAGAGCATTCTTGACCTAGTGGAGCTTTAGGACATGAAGGAGGTGGAGATAGGACCACATAGAGTTAGAACTTTTTGAATTTTGAGTCCTAAGTTTTTCCTGTGACACTTCCATGGCATGTTAGTTTGAACACAGCAAGGGAAATCCTGCCTCATCGTGAGGAAGAAGGTACTTAGCACCCAGCTGCGTGCACCCCTCAGCTGGGCCTGCTTGGAAGTAAGATCTGAACCTTCCACAAAATCGAGAAGGGTGCTCTCATCTTCACTCTGTGGGCCCAGATAAATGCCAGAGATATGTAGGGTGGGGAGGAAAGCCCAGGGCAGCCACAGCAAGAGAGAGGACATTTTGCTCATTTTTGTATCATTTCTGTTTGGTTTTTAATTTAAACTAAATATGCTTTCTGTCTTTTTTTGTGGCAGTTCAAGATTTACATCAACACCAAATATGACACGGTATCACGAACAGGTCGCATTAGCATAAGTCTAGGTTTGGGGTCTTGAGCCATCCAGATTAAATATTCCAGAAGCTAAAACAGAAGCTGTTCTGAGAAGGTCTGTAGGTCCGGGTGCCCACTCACCTCCCCTTGTCCTTGTGCAGGCTTTCCTGACAGCCATTGGCGATAAGAACCGCAGAGCCGTGCTGGCCCTGGAGCACATGTTCGCGCCCGTCCTGGATGGCGCCGTGTCCACTCTGCTGGGAGTGCTGATGCTGGCAGGCTCGGAGTTTGATTTCATTGTCAGGTAAGCAGGAGGGGAGACGGTTCTTACTCCTCAGAATCATTATCACTCCTGTGATCTCCATTGCATATTTCCTTCTGTATCTATACGTAGCTGCCTGTCTTCATGGTGACTATACTCTCCCCCACCAGATTTATTTGAGCTATGACCGACACATAAAAATCATATATTTTTAAGGCATACAATGTGATGTGTGGCTGTACGAATACATTGTGAAATGATCACCACAGTCCATGGCTCCACTTCCTATTGAGTTTTTTTAACTCAGAGTCCTGCTGAGCGGTAGAAGGACAAGCTCTCTTCTAGAGCCATCTTAGGGAACAGCTTGGGGAGGAGAGATGGAGAGTCTGTGACCAGTAGCAAAGAGCTCCACAGCGTGAAACCAGGGGGCCACCCAGTACCCCAGTTCTGACCTTGGTTCCCCTTCACTGACCTCCATTTCTCTTCAGAACGATAGAACACTTACAGATACCTAAAACTGTCAACTATATTTTAGTCTTCTAAGAAGCAGAGGTAGTGTGCCCAGACTTCACATTCAGGTTCTTAGTAAGATGTAGAGAACATTAAATGTGTGAGTTTGGTGTCAAATCTTGGTAATCGAGACCTAGTTTGGATACTTCTTTTTGGATCCCTAGGCAAGCAGTTTCTGGTGGATTTATGAAGAATAAGAGTTTTTGGCTTAGAAAAGGAGTTTTTCCTTCTGAAAAGAATTTGGGAACTGCAGGGAAAGACCATTTTCTTCTCTGAATGGCCCCCACAGCCTGCCCCAGTGGGCAGCGGGGCAGCGGAGATTAAGCCTTCCTCGAAGGCATGCCAGAGTTGCATCAGCGTAGTTAGCACAGGGCAAGTGCAGAGGTGGCACAGCTATCACGGTGTGGACCAGAACTTCTCCGACCATATCATGCTTCTGAATCATCCAAGGCTCTGCAAATGCAGCTTGAATGTCGCTAGGGGTAGGGAGGGTGCAGAGCAGAGTTTGTATTTCCAGCCAGCTCCCAGGTGATACCCATGCCACCGGTCTTCTCAACCCAGCGCCGTTAATCAGCTAACAATCCAATTAGTACATTCTTGTTTTCCAATACCAGGTAAATGTGTACCTGAATTAGATCAAGCTTTTGGCCTGAGTTTTATCTTCAGCTCTTAACTTGACTTTGACCTTTCCTTTATTTCCATAGCATATGCGTATTTGGGCATTAGTAGATGTCTCTTTATGGGGTAAAACCCCTATGTCAAGGAGAGTTTCTTTTACATGATTTCTTATGAGGTGCTCGTTACACTGTGTTGAGTGAGAAACATGTAACAAGTACCTTGTAAGTGCCATCAAAGGCAGCAGCAAGTAATGTGGACCTCATCCCTCTCCATGTAGCGTACAGTCTTGGAGTGTAGAGGGAGCTGATAGGTGGTGCAGCAGCATGGGGAAATGATGGGTATGATGGGATCTCAGAGGATCTCAGCCTTGCGGGGATGCTGAGTGAGCCACAGTGGGGGTATCTTTGCCAGAATCAGCGCAACCAGCTGGGAACCAGGATGGAGGGCAGAGTCCCAGCTCTCCTCTAACCCATGGCTTCCTGTTCTCTCCCAGAGATATCAGGGTTCTTGTTTCAAGCACTTAAAAGGGCTTCCCATTTTCTAGAACTGGATGGATTAACCAGATAAAGCCCTCACTGAGGTCAGCTAAATGAGCAGACATTGTATACACTAAGCCGTCAGAAATCTAATTGGTCTGTTTATTCTACAGTTAGATGGATGGGATGCAAATGTCTTAATGCTGCTGCTGATATATGCTTCAGCCTAAAGTTCCAGCAGTTTACATTAGAGCAAGACATTGGCAGCTTGCTTTTTACTAATGCAGCTCAGAAGTTTCTAGTGTTTACAATAGCTGCGAGGTATTTGTATTTTTATAGGGATTCTCACTCCTTTCATCTAATGTCGAAACATATATAGTCATGGCAAAGTATGGTGCCTGTTCTGTTTTATGATCAAGAGGACCATTAACAGATAGATATCTTGCCTTCCTCCCTCACAGAACATCCTGAGCATCCCCCCCCCCCCCCCCCCGCCAAGGCCAATTCTAGCAAAATTGCCCTAGATATCGTTAGTTCCAGAAGACATACACTTGAGTGGAGCCCACTCCCTCCAGCTGTGTGGAGTGTCCGCCAGCAGCTCTCCTGAGCTGACAGGTTTACCTTGGTATTCATGAAGGATCCCAGACCTTAGCCCTCAGTGGTGGGAAAGCAGGGCCACTTGTGCACTCTCCTCGTCTTCATGGTGCTGTGGCCTTTATGTGTGAATTGGCTGACGCAAAACAAGAGTATTCAGAGATGCTAAATTGTTCAACAAAAGATTGGCCCACAGAGCAGCCCCCTCATTGTGGACCGCCCTCCCCCGCAAATACCCCAGCAACCACAGAATGGGCAGCGTTTTCTTTGGAGAAAGCTGGTTCTTGTGTGCTAAAAAAGGTTGCAATTGGAGCCGTTTGGTAAAACTGGAACTCACAGAATTCTAGGCAGAAAGTTGTGATTAATGAAAGCCCAGGGAAAGCCTTACCTGATACGCTAGAGACTTAATTAGAGATTCTGCTCTAAGATGCAGAAGCATTTCACAGTGGATTAGCTGCCTGCAGAAGTGGGCTGCTTTTCCTCCTGAGCTAAATTGTTTAAATTCTACACCCTTCACTTCATTTGTTTGCTTCTGCTGGGTTTTCACGGACAGGGCCCCTCTGCATTGTGTTTGTGCTTCCAATCTGCTCAGCAATTCAGCTCACATTCCATATTTTTGTGTTTGTGTAACACATTCATAAATAACATTACATGCCAGGAGATTTCAGCAAATTAACAAACTAATTTTTCTCTTTTCCCTTCACAAACTAACACTTTGGGTTGTGGAATGTAGACCTCGACCTTGTAGTCACAAGGTAAAAAAAGGGGGAAAAAAAAAAACCCTAATCTCCTGCTGAATTTGAACCACAGTTTTATAACCACCTTTTCAAACATGTGGGCTGTGTTAATTTCTGGTTTTGACATACTACATAACATTTGGGCACGTGAAGGCTAGCTTCATTTACTTTTGTCACAGTGAATGTTCCTGTTTCTCTTTTGTCTTCAAGGTATTTCTTTGCTGTCCTGGCGATCCTAACAATCCTGGGTGTTCTCAATGGGCTGGTTTTGCTGCCAGTCCTTCTGTCCTTCTTCGGGCCATATCCTGAGGTCAGTAATTCCCAGGAGTAATGTACCATCCTCAGGCCGCCTGCATGCTGCCCTTCTTAGGGTCACTGTTGATTTAGATACGTAGGTAGAGCAGCATTACTGACTATTTACCATTCCAGTAAAGAGTCAACAACAATAGCTTTTTTTCTCTTCAATTTAATAGTTTGGGGGATGTAGTACTCATTTTGGTTCAGTTTGGTCTGGGTATTTTAAACCACTTAAGTGATTGGCAGCCTGAGTCTTGTAGTTCTCTATCAGTGAAGCATTTTCTGCTCAAGATGAGTATCCGGGCTTAAAAAAACGAAAGGGCATAGGCTGCTTCTCAGAGTGTAAAAGCAGAGGGCAGTTCCTTTGCTCCAGCCAAAAGGCCTGATGGTCCTCGCAATGGCAGCGTGGGGATGGTGAACGTGGGATAGTGGGAGAGGCTGGGGCCGTGGGGGGCCAGGTGCAGAGACCCCCAAGTGATACTGTGTTTTGTGCTTTGAATGTGACCAGCAGGTAAATGAATGATAACACTTTACTGTGGAATCTCCTTAAATAGGTATCTCCAGCCAACGGGCTGAACCGACTGCCCACCCCTTCCCCTGAGCCACCCCCCAGTGTGGTCCGGTTTGCCGTGCCACCCAGCCATGCAACCAATGGGTCTGATTCCTCTGACTCGGAGTACAGTTCTCAGACTACAGTGTCGGGCATCAGTGAAGAGCTTCGGCACTACGAGGCCCAGCAGGGCACCAGGGGCCCTGCCCACCAGGTGATCGTGGAAGCCACAGAAAACCCCGTCTTTGCCCGCTCCACTGTAAGTCATCCAAGGGGCAGCCCCTGCCTCCTCTGACAGCAATTCCCAGACAGATAGGATTTTAAAATAAAGTAGAGATTAGGTGGAATCATGAAATTGCTGTTGTTTGACTCCCTAAACTATAAAAACATCAGTTCCATGTGGTCAGATGTTTTATGGATTGAAAAGGGCAGTGGCCAGTAACATTAGCTATGGGAAGCATAGGTGTGCATCTCATTCAGGCTGAGTACAATTGGAGCTTAAGAGCCAGAGGTAAAGTGTGCTTTGCTGGGACTTCTGCTGTGGTTTTTGGTTGTTTTGTTTTTAAGCTACGTGTCATTTTAGAATAACACTTTTTAAAAATGTAGTGGTATTTTTATTGCCAACAGAGTGATTTTTCTCCTCCCCCTTCTGTTACATTTAAATGCCCTTGGTACAAAATGATTTCGGTTACTGATGTCTAAGACGTTACCACAAGTAGCTGGAGAGAGCAGAGGAGCTCAGCCCTCAGTCATTCAGGAAAACCATGAGAACCCAGGAGCCCCTTCTCAGAGGCTCCAAAAGCCATAGTCATGTCCTGCCCTCTCTGTGCTCCCCAGGATGGCCTCAGCTCCCCAGGCCCAGAGCACAGCACACAAAACCCAAGGAAGGTTCTAAGACTTGTATTACTCCAACTGAGGGCCTCCTGCTGTCCCTCCAGGAAATGGGTATTCCAGTCCCAGGCCACAGCAGCCCTAGCATGAAAGAGAGAGAGGCCAACCAAATAACCTAAATTTTCCTCCTCTTACCCCCCGTGACGATGCCTGCTGAGCTGCAGTGTGAATCTGGTTTTGTTCAGCGGGAGCCTAAAAATAGGTACAAGCTGAACGACTTTGAAGTTGGTCACGGTCCTTTTGATTGATGTGGCCACTGTGTTGCTCCATGCTTTGTATAGAGACCCAGAAACCAGATTCCTAACAACCGGACAGAGCAGCGCTGCCCCATAGAACTTTCCGTGATGATGGAAATGCTCCCTCTGTGCTCACCGATATAGTGAGCACTGACCACATGTGGCTGTTGGGCAGTTGAAATGTGGCTAGTGCAGCAAAGGGACTGAATTTGGAATTTTGTTCATTTGAGTGTAAAGAGCCATATGTTTCCTAGTGGCTACCGCGTTCAGCAGCGTACATATACAGTCCTGCCAATGTACTGCGTTTGGGTGAGCCAGAGCCAGATGTTCAGCAGTTTACAAAGAGGAGGACCTTGGGATCTGACCCTGCAGCACAGGGTGGGGTGGCATGCTGGAGGAGGGAGGCAGCCCCGGTACCTCCAACCACAGCCCTGCATTTATGGGCAGCAGCCATATGTGTCCGGCCAGCTGTGCTAGAGAAGGCCTAGATGCCAGGTCCAAATGAGGCCTTCCTCTGCCACGTCAGGGAGGTTCTAAAAGAACAGGTTTTTCTTTTGTTGGTGGGAGGCCCCGTTGATTCCCCGAGGCCTCTCCCAGCCATTTGTGGGGTTGACTGAGCACTGGGTGAAGAGCTGTGTGTGGGTGGCCAGCAGGAGCCTACGCCAAGAAGAAAAGGCTGGGCGCTGCAAGGGGTGATACCCTGCCTGGGGTGAGCGTCCCGCCTGTTGTAACCTGCCCTTGCCCTCTGCAGGTGGTCCATCCCGAAGCGAGACATCACCCACCCTCAAACCCTCGACAGCAGCCCACCCTGGACTCAGAGACCCTTCCTCCTGGGCGACCAGGCCAGCAGCCCCGGAGGGAACCCCCCAGAGAAGGCTTGCGGCCGCCCCCCTACAGACCGCGCAGAGACGCTTTCGAAATTTCTACTGACGGGCATCCTGGCCCTGGCAGTAGGGACCGCGCGGGCCCCCGGGGAGCCCGTTCTAACAACCCCCGGCACCCAGTGTTCACTGCCATGGGCAGCTCCACGCCCAGCTACTGCCAGCCCATCACCACTGTGACGGCCTCGGCGTCCGTGACTGTTGCTGTGCACCCCCCGCCTGCGCCTGGGCCTGGCTCTGCTTGGAACCCCAGAGGAGGACTCTGTCCGGGCTACGGGGACTGCCCGGAGACTGACCACAGGCTATTTGAGGACCCCCACGTGCCTTTTAACGTCCGGTGCGAGAGGAGGGATTCCAAGGTGGAAGTTATAGAGCTGCAGGATGTGGAATGTGAGGAGAGACCCCGGGGCGGTAGCTCCAACTGAGGTGCGTGTGGCAGGTGGGCGGCCCGGGTGTGTTGGAGGGACGCTCGGGGCAGAGCTCCTTGGGACTTCTCAGACTGCCTTCTCCATGAGCCAGACCGAACCCCAGTGACCTCTGATGTCCAAGCTTTGTCATCCTTGGGGAACCAGTCAAGTCCCAAATTGGGTCCCTCACCTTGCAGCTAACCTGGTGAGCATTAGTGCAAGTTCACAAGGATGCTGGCAGCTGCATCTTTCACCTGGTTTTCAGTCTCTATAAGGCACCATAACAGGTACATATGATGCATAGCTTGGGGAATGGACACATCCATGTCTCTGGCCCTCCGATCACAGAAGGGTTCGCCACGTGCCCCTGGAAGCCCCTCATGCCCTCACTCAGCACCCCCATCCTGATCCTAATACCGTTGACCAGTTTCCTTGATTTTGTGCTTTCTTAAATATATGGACTCGTAACACCTGTTGCCTCATTTGATTTCTTTTTTCTTTTAAAGGATGAGCAGAATCTGATGCAAAGAGGCCAAAGATTGGAAGCCCCCGACCCCCACCCCCAAACTGCTTGAAGAGAACTGCTTAGAGTTACACAGATGTGCACACCAGAAGAGCAGTTCAGCGTTACTGTAACCGATTGTATTATTTTGTGAAATAGTTCTATAAATATTTAAGAGGTGTACACATATGTAATATACAAAGGAACGAACGGATATAAAGTAGTGTGATGTGGGCCTTCGCCACCGCTGCCCCCAGAGCAGGCAGTGGGGAGGCCGCCGCAGGGCCCCTCCCGAATTGTACATGGATCTCTGTGCCACAACCAAGCTTAACTTAGTCTTAAATTTCAGCATATGTTGCTGCTGCTTAAATATTGTATAATTTACCTGTATAATTCTATGCAAATATTGCTTATGTAATAGGATTATTTTGTAAAGATTTCTGTTTAAAATATTTTTAAATTTGCATATCACAACCCTGTGGTAGTATGAAATGTTACTGTTAACTTTCAAACACGCTATGCGTGGTAATTTTGTTGTTTAATGAGCAGATATGAAGAAAGTACATTAACCCCGGTGGCTTCTCCAGGTGTAATTGGATGTGATTCTGTTTGGCTGTGTGTGTGTGAACACGTGCGTGGTTTCCCAATGTACTGTACTGTGATTTTATTTTTTTTCTTTTTTTTTTTTTTTTTTTTTATTTTTTTGTCTCTTTTCACTGTCTGTAATCCTTCATGGGCTCTGCCCTAGTTAGGCTGGAAGAGTCAGGATATCTTTATTGCTTGGTGCTGGTGGAAAGCTAGCCTTGAATGTCGCCTTACCCTTTGCCAGACCTGCTTCAGGTCCAAGGCATCTCTTTCAATCATGGCTGCTATCCAGACACTCCCAATTCATGCCTCAGAGGAGACGGGCTGTGTCGCGTGGGTCACTGTGGTGGACATTGGAACCTCAGGATTTAGAGCTAATATCTGTTCATCTTCATTGGTATTAAAGAGTTAAAAGACACGTTTAGTGGTGAGCTCCCACCGGGCCACGAACGTATACTCTAGAGATGCAGCCTTCATGGTACCTCTTGTCACACACACACACACACACACACACACACACACATACCTTCAAAAGTTTAAGAGCAAATTGCAAATCTTTCAGAAGCAATGACCCTGCTACAAGTAGAAAAACCTGTTAATTCAGCGCCCACTGTCAATCCAGAGGTGATATTCCGAGTCCCTACGGTTTAAATTCCCCCTCTTCCTAAATTGCACAGTTGGTTGGGGCTTTTTGCATCCATTTGTACCTTCTTTAAAAATAAATAGCATCTAGTGTGGTGATACAGCATCAGAAGTTCTGATAAGAGCTTCCAAAGGATCCTTCTCAGTGTGCTACTATTAATGTGATGGGTACACACCTCCTAAATCAACGGTGTCCCTCCTCCCAACCTTAGTAGTGTTCTTTCCACGTGACACTGATCAGAGAGCAGGGAGATAGATGGTAATTGCATACACCCCACTGAAGATTGGATGTGGAGGCAGATCTCTCAACCAGGCATTATATTTACAGATCTGCTTCTATATCATCATTCGTCTTGCTCTGAGGTTTGGTCTTCCTCTGCTCTCAGCTGGAGACCTGCAAGTGTCGGGGAGGCAGTCGATACCCAGACTAAGCTACTGTAGGAGCACAAATGGCAGCTCCCATTGTGCCCTCATGTTTCACACAGAAAATCTCAGTCAAAAGGCAATGGGCTCCCAGCAGTACCCAGCAGTATAGTGACCTCAGACCCTAAAACTTGCCGCAAAACTGTAAGATACTAATTGGAAGCCACCTGTGGCCACCAGGTGTGTGTGTTCATGTGCCAGGGGCCCCGGCGGGCCCGCCTCTACTGTTCAGAGCCTCTGTCAGCCACACTGTCACCTAACACCTAGCTCTGCTCAGAAAACTTATGTCCTGCATTCAAGAGAGAGATGGTGCAAAATTCTGAGGTCTGCTTCCCTCTGGCGCGTGGCATGCCCTCTTCACTCCTTTCCTGAGCCCAGCTTGTGTGGTGCATGACAGCTTGCATGCCCCCGCTTCTGCACAGTGTAGAACTCTCCCATGGTCACATTTGCAAAGGGAGAACTTGGGGACAGGCAGGCAGCCAGAATTTCTCTCTCTCTCTCTTTTTAAAATAGTTTTATTTTGTCTGTCTTGTTTGTTAATTTGGATGTTTTAATTTTTTAAAAAAATCTTTGCTGATATTTATAATTTTGTATCATAAGAATGTTTTCCTACACTATTTGTCATGCCAGTTTATAACAAAAAATGCAGGGATTTTATTTCTATTGGAAACACTATTACAGCTGTTTTACTTTTGAACAGAATTTTTATTTGTATAGAGTGCTTACTAATGTTAAATAGTTCAGAGTATATAACATTTTCATTAAGGACTCATGGTAGGTGTTAGTGTAAGGAGTTTAAAGGAAATAAATATTCAAACTGGGTCTCATTGTCTGCCAGTTTGGGCAGAAATGGGTTTGTGTCATTTCAATTACAAAGATAAAAGTATGCCATATAATTTATTTATATGAAAATTTATTTTTGTAGTGTATATAGTAGTCATCAAGTCTTTTGACAAAAGTATATTTTTAAAGAATTTATATGTGATGAATCCATAATGTCTGGAACTTTGCTGAGACATGAGTGGGGCACACTTTTCATTGTAAAGTACAGCAAGGAAAAGAAAAGTCTAACAGTGTTAAGAGAGTGAGAGATCGAGTAAATATTCATGCGATTGTGAAATATGTATTAGTTACCATTTGTGACCTAGTGTGGTTCTCATTTTAAACCTTGGAAGGCAAAAATGTACAAACTCTCTAAATATTAATGTTCAAACACTGATAGAAATTCTAACATGAATAAAAATAATATAACTTGTTGGTTATATGTTTGTTCATAGAATTTTTTTTTCAAAGATTCTACTTGTTTGAGAGAGAGAGCGGGAATGGGGGGAGGAACAGCGGGAGAGGAGGGACAAACAGACTCTGTGCTGAGTGGGGAACCCGACATGGGGCTCAATTCCTGGACCCTGAGATCATGACCTGAGCAGAAATCAAGAGTTGGACACTTAACTGACTGAGCCACCTGGGCACCCCTATTCATAGACTGTGTTTTAATTATATTTTACAAAGGCAGTTAGCATGTCAGGCCACCATAAACTTCATTGTTTTGTCTTAGTAACATTGCTAAAGAATCCTTCCTTGTCCTACCTCATGGAAGCATTGTTGATAGAAGAAGAACTGTAGGTTTTTATTTTCCAACATCAAGAGAGTTCCTAAATTATTGTTCAAAATTATATCCTGTCATCTCTTACCAATATTTTTTATGTGATGCCTGATAATTGGAATATTTATAAAGACAAATGTGATGATTATCAAAATAAACGAAGGTCCCACACTTTTAAACAAGGTAGCTGACCATTGGGGCTGATTGAGCCTGATACAGAATGGCTCTTCCCGAATGTCCATGATCTGATTATGTCTCATCTTCATTGTAGCCATGGAGAAAAATAAGGCCAGGAATATCATACCCAACTGAAAGCAAGGAATGGTGGGGAGGAACTTGAGACCCAAATTGTCACGAACACATGGTGAGAGGTCAGCAAACTGCAGTCCATAGGCTCCCTCCTGTTTTTGTAAAGGTTTAGCAGAAGACACGCACCCATTGACATCCAGATAGTCCATCCATGGCCGCTTTCCAGCTACCACGGCAAAGATGGGTAGTTGTGACCCAGTGTAGCCTACAAAGCCTCAAATAACTTACTGGCCCTTGAGAGAGTTTGCCAACCCAGTTTAAGCTAGGGTAATCCTAGGCGAGTGATACTTGGGTGGGGTTCATGGATCCACAGCTTTGACGTGCCTTGGAAGCTTTCCAGAAAGGCAGAATCTTCAGTGCCTCCCCCCCCCCCCCCCCCCCCCCCCGCAAGACCTACTGAGTCAGAATCCCGGGAGTGAGGCCCAGGAACCCGCGCGCTAACCAGCTGTCCTGGTGGTTCTGAGCACCAGCGGAGACTGTCCCTAGACTCTTTCCAGCTGAATGTGTTCTGGGACCATAATCTGGTCGGGCTACGGCTACACAGCCAGTGTGGGCCAAGTCTGAAAATGACGTAGAGATGCCAACTCCTCTGTGCCATCTTTCCACAAAAGCACATGTTCACCCCTGGGAAAGAGTGGAGACCTGTCAACTGTCTCTGTGTCTGGGAGTCCAGAGAGAGGAAATCCTTTTCAGGGCTCTGCCACCGCAGGGGCAGGATGCCAGTGGAAGGTGTGGGCTTGTGACTCAGGCAGGGGAGGGAGGCCCCTCCAGGCCAGAGCCTGTCCCCCCTTCCAGCTGATGGGGGTGCAGGTGACCAGCTCTGACTTGGGCAGGTCGCTGGAAACCTTGGAGCCTCTGTATCCTCATCTGCATAGAAACTAAAGATAATGTGTGTCCTTTGCAGACTTCTGAAGGTGGAGAGCAGTGATGGTTGTGATGAGGTCTGGCCCAGAGGGGACAGTAGGAGTC
The DNA here is from genome assembly GCF_018345385.1 of Vulpes lagopus. Lineage (NCBI taxonomy): Eukaryota > Metazoa > Chordata > Mammalia > Carnivora > Canidae > Vulpes > Vulpes lagopus. The sequence continues at coordinate 128,538,433 of NC_054825.1, forward strand.
AACTGAAAGAACTGGAACCCCTGTGGACCCCACACTGAATAAGATGCTCCAGTAATAAAATGTCCTTCCTTAACAGATCCATCATCTACAAACAACAGTCATAAAGTGTTAAGCAGAGTTTCCTGCCTTAGAACTTCATCATTTCACCTCCTGGTCTAATCAACAATCTCTTCCTAAAGCACTTCGGTGGTGAACTTCATACATAATGCTCACTTGGTCATGGGGAATAGGTATCCCCTGAAACTGAGCATGGAAAATATTAATTGTATTAATTAGAATTCAAATTGAAAGACTCTTAGACATGTTTTATACCACCAAAATGAACATTCATTGCCATCCAATTTTATATTCTTTATAAATTACATATACCTAACTAAGTAAGCTAATTTAGTTTTTCATGTTGGCCTGGGGAGAAATTTTTAATCAGATTTGTGTCCCCAAATCCACCATATTTATTCAGGACTTAGGTAAATGTAAGGCCTCATTATTTTTGGCACGATGGGTATATTTAACAGCTTTGGGAATGCTGCATGCTGCTAAATTTCGGGCAGCAGCCACATTGATGTAAAGGCAGGTGTTTCATTTTTGGTAACTGGCAACTGACCTCCCAAAAGGAGAAGTGGAGATGGCCTATTAATCATCCAAAAAGAACATTTGCCAAGTTTTAATTACTCTTAATGAAGGTTGCACCTAATGAGAACACGCCTCAAACACCAATCTGTCTAAGCATTCACATTGTCATGACGGAGAACATGTTGGACACCATTTTCTGCATAGGTTCCCTGCCAGGAAATAACTGCCATTTAGGGATCTTGGAGGCAGTTCTGATCTGTTAGGAACATGTTGGGCCTCAGGAAAGCAGAGGGACCCAGGACTCTATTGTTACACAAAGAAGGGAGTAGTAGAGAAGACCCAAATGGAGCTTGGCCTGGCCAACGCATGTGCGTTCTACATGGCAGGGTGTTTTTACTGTCATTGGTTCTCACCTACTTTTTAGGAATTCCCTTTCTTGGGGCAAAGAGAATGGGCCTTTTAGCTGAGAGGGAGCCCTTGCCCTGACAGACACACACCAGTGAGCACTGTCACTAGAAGAGGCAACCACAGCCACAGCTTTCTCAAAGTCAATTGAACCCCCTTTACATTCCTTTTTTCTGGAGTGTGTTCCTTTACTCATCTGCTCCCTATCCATAGGACTTAAGAGCCAGGGCATAGGCGTATGATATAAGCTACCACTGAGGCAAAAATAAAGCCAGATAAGAGTTCACACTACAGCAAGCCCAGGAAATACCTCTGTCAACGGCAATATATTTGTACACAATGGACAACAGCTTGTATTTTCATGGAAAGGGGGGGTGTGGATCAGAGCCGGTTTTATTTTTGTAAAGAGAAAAATCATGTAGATGGAGGAGAAATTGATGAGCAAGTCCTGACTGGTGAGGACTGCAGCCTTAAGCCCACATTTAAGATGCCAAAAGAATAATCTTTGTAATTACAAATTTCAATCAGCAGCAGCAGTAGGTAGACTCCCGGTGAGAGCCTCTTATGAAGCAAGACAAGAAGCGAGATGAGGCAGGAGAAAAGCAGGAGGCTGTCGGCTATGGGCTGAGAGACAACACAGCTCCCCATTGGGGCCCCGTGCTCAGGTGTCCACAGAACAGGGCCAGTACTCTGGAAAAGGCCGAAGTGCCACCAAAACTAGGAAAAAAGACCATTACAATGAGGAAGAGGCAAGAAAAAAGAGTGGAAGAGAACACGAAGAGACAAAGATCTTCTTCAAAACATCCATGGGGCTGCAAGATCCATAGCCAGCCCATAAGACTCCTGTTGGTACCAAAGCCTCAATATGTGCCCTCGGCCCTTCTATCCCTAGATGCTCTTTCTTTCCTTATTCAGCTCCCACCTTACCTGGAACCGAGGAAGGCTATCACGAATCATGGGGATTTGTCACGAATCATGGAAGGCTAATGCCATCGGACACCTTGGACAGGTTAGACCCCAAAAGTGTGGGTCACAGAGAGAGAGGCAGAGACACAGGCAGAGGGAGAAGCAGGCTCCATGCACGGGGAGCCCGACACAGGACTCAATCCCGGGTCTCCAGGATCACGCCCTGGGCCAAAGGCAGGCGCTTAAACGGCTGCGCCACCCAGGGATCCCTGATAGAACACTCTTAACAGGAGCCAGCGCCCTCGGGAGGCAAGTCAGATTTAGGACCTGGATCTACGGCTGGCTCGGTGTTCTCATTCTCTCATGGCCTTCCTCTTCCCTGTCTGTTTCACATGGTAATTTCGAAGGTACAGGCGACCGCCGTCTACACCCATCCTGCAGGGAAGAGCTTCTGGGCCCCGAGCTGCTGTGAGTGCGCGCACCAGGTACACACCAGGTGCACATGAGTTTATGCCCGCGCTGAGGCTAACGGCCGCGATGGAGGAAGCAATTAGCAAATCTCTGACTTACCCTTCTGATTACACTTAAATTCCAAAAGCTAATTGACTAAAATGTTTCTCCTTAATTAGAAGCAATTAATAGGTGAGGCTAGGTTTGCATTTCACAAGAGAGTTTGCATTTCATGCCCAAAGTCGCATAGTTCCTTCACCGACGGTCCCTAATGGCCCTGACACGAAGACACACAACCGCAGGGCGCGTCGGCCGTGCCCGTGCGAGGGAGAGCGCAGCCGGGTGTGAGACGCTCCTTGGCCCAGGGCGCGAGCGCACCCACCTGGGCTGCAAAACACAAGCCCTCTCGTTGCAGGTCCTGCCCTGCCCACCTTGACCCCTTCCGAATTTCCTCCTGGCTGGCTGGTTCCCTCTCCCGAGAAGGTGTGCCCGCCCTCCCCTCCTCGGTCGGGCCAGACTCTCGACACCCAGGCCGAGGCCGAGGGGACTCCCTCCAGAGTCCACAGGCTGAGGGCGGGGCGCACCCCCTGAGCAGTCATGCTGGTAATCAAACTGCGGGCTCTGGCCCGCGGCTCAGGCCAGAGGTCACTGCTCCACACAAACCCACGGGACACGAGGGGGACGGGGGCCGTGGGTGAGCAGGAGGGAGCACCGAAGTGCAAGAGGCCACAGGGAGAGATGGGAGCAGGTGGTGAGGAGAAAACGAAGCCGCAGAGAAAGGAGAAAAGACCACGGTGAGTTAGGAAAGAGGAGTTAGGAAGAGGCTAAGCCTGAGTCGGACGCAGCCCTGCTGGTGGAGGCCCGACTGGAGGCCCTCATCACACACCAGACAATGCCGGGGATCCGAGGCCAGCGTGGAAAGCATAGAATAGAGGAGCAGTCCCTTGGGTTTATGTGTTAGTTTTGTCCTCTATCTCCCTTTTATTCTCTAAAATCTTAGAGGGAGAACTGTATTCAGAGGAAGAGTTGTCCAACTCCAGCCTCCAGGGCAAATCCAGACTGGGCACTTGTTTCTGTTAATAAAGTTTTATTGGAACACAGACATGTTGATGCACTTTTGTATGGTCTAGGGCCGCTTTCATGCCACAGGGGCACAGTTGGGCTGTTGTGACAGACATCATTTGGCCTACGAAGCCTAAAGTATTTTCTGTGTGGCCACCCCTGGCTTGGAATATAATGTCTCCACATTAAATCCTGTCTGCACTCTAGCCACCATACAGGCAATGGTGCTGATTCTTGCTATTTCTCAACACACCAGGCAGTCTTCCTTCAGGGCATTTGCACCTAATTCTTTCCTCCACCAGGACTGGACATTTCGTCTCCCAGACAGACAGACAGACAGACACACGGCTCATTCCCTCATCGAATCCAGGTCTTTGTCAAAACATCGCCTTCTCAGGGGACCCCACCTGCTCACCCACTTTAAAACTGCAAACACAATCCACACCCCCACCCCAGCACCCCCATCTCCCTCTTCTGCCTAAGTTTCTTCACAGCGGTTCGTGTTTTCTAACATCTTCTATATTTTGTCAACTTCTTTGTTTATTGTCCTTCTCACCCTAGTAGAATGTTGGCTATTTGAAGACAGGGATTTGGCTATGGTATTTACTACCGTGTCCCCAAAGCTAGATCTGTGCTTGGAACATAGCACTCAAGTACAGTATTTGTTAAGAGAACAAACCGTACAAAGTACCTACTACAATTTCTCCCACTGTACGGATGAGAACACCAAGTTCCTGTGAGGTTACAGGATCTGCTAGAGGTTGTAATGCAAGTAGTAGATTTCTGAGCCTCCAGGTTTAAGCACCACCAGCGCAAACGCTGTGGCAACTGTCTGCCTCTACTGTGCATTCGTGTCACAGCTGGTTACAGAGCGTGGCACCCTCTTTAGAGCCAGGCACCTTTCCAGATTGTGAGCAGGATAAAAGGAGTACCAGGATCACAGTCCCTGATATGAAGAACCTTAAAGTCTAATTCTTTCTATTTCCCTACAAATATATGTAAATATAATGACACATATATGTGCATTTTTTGTTTTACTTTACTTTTTACTAGAGCAAAATTTCAAATGCACGAATATAGCATAGAATAATGAGCCTCCAGGGTATTCAGTTCCAACAATTGGTAATGCTTCTCAGATTCTATTTTGTCTGTCCTCCTCCAATTTCTCATTGCCTACTGGAGTATTTTAACACAAATCCCAGACATCATCCCCATCACCCCATTCCACCGACAGATACTTCATTATATATCTCTAACCAAGAAGGATTTTTTTTTTATTGAAGTACAGTTGATACACTAGGTTTCATTAGTTTCAGCTGTACAAAATGGCAGTTTGACAACTCTATACATTATGCTATGCTCACTACTGGAGTAGTGTTTATTTTCTCCTATTTTTTCAAGCAATCATTTATATAATTATTCAAAATCAAACAAAAAAATGTTGGGTGCCTGGCTGGCTCAGTAGGTAGAGCATGCTTGCTCTTGATCTCAGGGTCATGAGTTTGAGTCCCACGCTGGGTGTAGAGATTGCTTAAATAGATAAACTTCAAAAACAAACAAAAAAAAGGCAATTTTTAAAATATTTTAAAAGAGATAAATGAAGATAGATATACAACTAGAATATGATGCATAATTTTTTAAAAAGGAATAAATCAAGAAAAATGGGATTCAAAGGGATGAATAAATTAGGAAAGATGTCATGAAGGAGCTTCCACTTGAATTTGGCCTTGAAGGATAGGTAGAGACTGTGAGTAGGACATTATCAGTAAATGAAAGAGGCTGGCTAAGTCCCAGAAGATAAGAAACTGAGAATGTGTCTGGAAAATGAGAGGTCCCTTTTGTTGGAGCAGATGCTACCCATGAGCTATGGTTCTCAGAGTTCGGTCAGGACTATAGTAGCTTCAACATAACCTGGCAAATTGCTAGAAATGTGAAACCACAGGCTCCCCTGTGTGCAACTCCACTAAATCATAATCTCTGGGTTTGAGGCCCGAGAATCTGTTTTAATAAGTTCTCTACATGATTCTTTTTCTTTTTTCTGTTTTTTCTTTTTCAATTTTATTTATTTAAGTAATCTCTAAACCAACATGGCACTTGAACTCAGGACCCAGAAATCAGTAGTCACACTCTTCCATCTGAGCCAGCCAGGTTCTCAGGTGATTCTTCTTCTTCTACTTTTTTTTTTTTTTTTAAAGATTTTATTTATTTGTGGAGCAGGGAGCCCCATGCGAGGGTTGATCCCAGGATAGTAGGATCATGACCTAAGCCGAAGGCAGACTCTTAACTTACTAAACCCCCCAGGCCTCCCCTCTGCAGGTGATTCTTAAGCTCTCAGAAGTTTAGGAAGGGCACATGTAGGGCACACTCTTAACCTACTAAACCCCCCAGGCCTCCCCTCTGCAGGTGATTCTTAAGCTCTCAGAAGTTTAGGAAGGGCACATGTAGGGCACATGGGAAGAATGTGACCTTGAAAGCTAGCCTTATCTGTTTTCCCTCGTGAATACTGTTAAACAGAGACATGATTGTGTCTGTGTTTCAAAGCTCTGAAGGATGGATGAAAGGTACAGAAATAAAACTTTGAAACAGGAAGAGCGTAGGTAGCTGTTGCAGTGGCTGTCAAATGCAATGACAGCTATAATCTATTGTTTGTGTTTCCCAACATTCATTCACTGATTGGGTTTCCAACCCAATTTTCTGAAGAAACCACCCCCTTCCCGACCCTCAGTCTATCTGCTTCAAGGTACAGTTCTCCTGGCTTCGGGGTTGATCATGTGACTCCAACTGTCCAATAAGAGCATCATTTCCTGGCCACAGCGATTGATTCAAGGAATCTGTTAGATGTTGAGAGTCTCCCTCTGAAACTTCTAAGAGAAAATGTACTTTCCTAGGATTTGCTTTCCAAAGAGAAATGTGCAACCTCCTTGTAAGTGGAAAGGTAGAAAACTTTTCTGAGAAAGGAGCCTACTTCCATGCTGCTGGTGTCGTCGGGGCTGAGATGGCCCTTCCCAGTTGGATCAATTTACATCAAGGAGGCTCTAGAGCTCTCCACTCTAACATTGACCTGTCACTGGATACAGGCTGTCACCAGGAAAAGATCATGATATTGACCCAAATGTCTTTCCTCCACAAGTGCAACTCTCAAAGAGAGACTGAGCTAAGCCTCCAGCCGCCGACATCCCCACGACATCCCCAGGGCTGGGGAAGAGCTCGGAGTCTCCGAGGCGGGAGCAGCCCAGCCTTCCCACAGCGGGGCTCCTGCTTGAGCAGTGGCTGTGAGGACCGGAAGGCCTGCAGGTGAAATGCAGGAGTGAGGAGGAGCCGACGCAGTCCCAGAGATGGTGGAGTTTCACTCGGCTGTGTAAATACTTGAGGAGATGCTCCCACCCAGAGGTCCTGACCGACATCCATCTGGGAAGGGTCAGAACGGAAAGCATAGTTGGGGAGCACCTGCCAAGAGAGAGTGGAGATGGAAAGGAGGGAGGATGGAGGCTGAGGAGCTTCCCGTTCAGGGGGCAAAAAGAGGAAAAAGAAGCCACAAAGGAAGAAAAGAGGAGCAGTTAAAGAGGCAGCAGAATCAGGTGGCACTGCAAATTCCAAGGCAGTAACAATAATAGCCAACATGGATATTAACGTTGTGCCAGGCTGTGAACATCTGCTGGCTGGGAACTTAGGGTGATGGCGAATGAGTTGGGTGGGGATTAATCAGTTGATGAGCAGTGACATTAGGGGAAGACTCTGGAATCTGAGGATAGGACAGGTGGACTTGAAGCATGTGTATTTGCTAGCTGAAACAAAAAGTCATCAAAAAAGAATATATTTGTGTAAATAAATTTTATCCCAACTCTGTTTTCATTTACTAGCTGTATTGGGATATAATTCACATACCACACAATTTAACTATTTAAAGTACGATTCAATAGTTTTTAGTATATTCACAGACTTGTGCAACCATCACCACAGCTGGTTTTAGCACAGTTATATCTCCTTTTAGCCCTACTCCCTGATCCTCTGCATCTCCCTCAGAGCAAGCAATGATTAGCCTATTTTCTGCTCTGTTTTGGACATTTCACATAAATGGAATTACATAGAATGTGGTCTTTTTGTGGCTTCTTTCACTTGGTGTAATGTTTTTAAGGTTCATCCATGGTGTAGCAGGAAATAGTGCTTCCCTCCTTTTCAGGGCCAAATTTCTTTCACTTGGTGTAATGTTTTTAAGGTTCATCCATGGTGTAGCAGGAAATAGTGCTTCCCTCCTTTTCAGGGCCAAATAATATTCCGCTGCCTGGCTACCCCACATTTTGTTTATCATTGGCTAGATGATGGACCCTTGGGTCATTTCTGCCTTCTGTGATAATGAATAGTGCTGCTATAAACTTTCATGTGCCAATTATTGTGTGGACATACTTTTTTCATTTTTCTCAGATATTTGCTGGGTTATGAGGAAATCTATGTTGAATCATTAGAGGAGAGAGATATACAGGAAGATAGGGAGTGTTTCCCATCTGAAAATCAAATAATAATAAAACCAAACAAATGATCATCCTAAGGAGTGACCTAACCTCTGAGATTCCAAGTCTTCAGTACTAAAGAGATACCCCATTTGGTCTCAGAGTAGCCATGGATATAGCTGTATCCCTGCCCTTTCCCATCATTGCCTGTTCTTGGGGGGTAAGCTGAGGAAAAGAAGAATAAAATAATGTACATATTTTACTTGCAAAGAGTATTACATAGCTTATGACAGAATCTGAGTTGGAGCAATCTAACCAATTTATGCCCTAATCTTTTGGGGTACCTTGGTGGGAGTGAGGAGGGACTAAATGATGCATAATGCTATGTATCGGATGATTACAGGATGCTAAATGGCAAATGGGGTTAGTCTTTAGCAGAACCTAGAAATTCAGAAGCAGGAAGGATCATTGTGAACTGGCAGGGTCATTTTGGTATTTCTGCAGGGGGCAGGACTGGTTTTTGAGATTACTTACCTGGAGACTTATTGGCACCCTGTGAGTAAATGTCCAGGATCAGATGGAAGGAGCAGAGATAGTGTCCAAAATAGAGTTGACATCTTTGCAGGTCCCGGGCTTTCCATGCACTTTCTTACGTCACTCGAAAAGCAAGCCTGGTATGAGACATTAAGTTCCCTCATGTCATTAATCACACCAAGGCTGGGATCCCTGGGTGGCGCAGCGGTTTGGCGCCTGCCTTTGGCCCAGGGTGCGATCCTGGAGACCCGGGATCGAATCCCACGTCAGGCTCCCAGTGCATGGAGCCTGTTTCTCCTCCCTCTGCCTGTGTCTCTGCCTCTCTCTCTCTCTCTCTCTCTGTGTGACTATCATAAATAAATAAAAAAAATTAAAAAAAAATCACACCAAGGCTCACAGAGTATATCAGTTAGGATCCACCAAGAGAAGCAGAACCAATAAAAGGAATGAGAGACAGATGATAGATAGATGATAGATAGATAGATAGATGATAGATTTATCACGAGAATTTTTTTTTTACACAGTTGTGAAGGCTGGCTAAGCAGGTCCACAGTCCTCCTTAGGGCAGAAAGGAAAGGCAGATCATGAGCACATGAATCCCCAGAGGCATGACCTGAAGAGACTCAATCTTTAACTCCCAGGAAAGCCTGGACCCTCTGTTGAAGGTCTTCCAACTGATGGGTCAGACCCATCCATGATAATCTCCTTTTTAATCAACTTGAAGGTGAGTGATTAGCTCACTCATTACAGCTGTAATATTCAGAGCAGCCCCTATGTTCGTGTTTGATGAAATACTGGGAGCGTGCTGTAAAATGGCCACTGATTCCCTTCCAACCCCCCGTTCCTGAAGTAGAAAACCCTAACCAGAAACTACTGATCTTTTTTTTTTTTTTTTTTAAGATTTTATTTATTCATTCATGACAGACCGAGAGAGAGAGGCAGAGACACAGGCAGAGGAAGAAGCAGGCTCCATGCAGGGAGCCCGACGTGGGACTCGATCCCGGGTCTCCAGGATCACACCCCAAGCGGAAGGCGGCGCTAAATCACTGAGCCACCGGGGCTGCCCAGAAACTACTGATCTTTGGACCATTAGGAAGCTGATCCAGGATTCAAATCCACGTCAGGCTCTTACACCCCATAAAACACTTCCCGTGATCCAGAATGATCTTTCTTACCTTTTGAGATTTGGTGCTCTTTCCTGTCTGGGACTTGTCTAGAAATACCTCTGCTCTCTACTATCTAAATTTGCATTTACGTATTATATCCACAGTTTCCGTTGTTGTCAGTGGTGGCAGACTTCTAGGAAATCACCTATAAAGGAGCAAATGAAAGCAACCCACTGTGTTTCTACCTGTTCACATCGCCTCAGGCACGGGGAAGGCTGCAGTGTGTGGAACCCTTCCTGCTCCCCAAGCCAGTCACTTCAAAACCTTCTGCTTATAGAAGCTAGCAAAGTAGTCACTGGGCAATTACACCCTGTGGTCTGAGTGATACTTGGAATTATAGGAAGTACTTGTGAAATAAAACAAAAAACAAAACGCAGCAATAATAGGAAATATCTGCAATGAAAATCAAGTCTTCCTTGGATCTTCTATTTGTGTCCTGGTCACATCAGTCCTGCACCCCAAATTTCTAAATAAATCCCAGTGAACACACCTAGGCCAGCTCCTGGATAAGCAAAGAACCATGGCCATTTACTGTGCGCAGTTCATAAATGAAGAGAGATTTACATGTGTGTCAGTATGACTCCTTTGTAATCATCAGGAACTCTGAAATAGACATTTTAAAGTCTCGAGAGAGAACCAAACCTGCATTCCTAGCAAATGTCCTCGGTATCATAGTTCTAGATAAATGATACATAACTCCATAAATCTAAACTAATGGATTTTTCCGGCACAATCGTACTTCTTTCTAGGGAAGAATCTGGAAAGTAAGCCCTTGTTTAAGAGAAATAAGCTTACTTCATGACGTTTGTTCAATAAATACCACACACATATATTTGGCTGTATACGTATAAGAGGCCTGATAAGTGACACAGCAGGACCGATATACCTATTTATTCATGACAATTTGATTTTCTGCAAGATCAAAAAAGTCCTTGTGGGTCTGCAGAGACTATATGTTTAGAGACTATATGTTTACTGACATTGAAAAAATTCATGATCTACTGATCAATTAAACTGCAGATTATGAAAAAAGTAAGTATATTATACTCCTCTTTCTGAGAAAAAGTATCTTTATGTAGAGCAGAGGCAAAGTCAGAGAGGGTGTACATTTTCATGATATGATTCTTACAAATAATTTTTTAAAGATTGTATGTATGTATGTATGTATTATATTTATTTACAAGAGACACACAGAGAGAGGCAGAGACACAAGCAGAGAGAGAAACAGGCTCCCTGAGGGGAGCCCGAGGCAGAACTCGATCCCAGGACCCCGGAATCAGGACCTGAGCCAAAGGCAGATGCTCAACCACTGAGCCACCCCGGTGCCCCACAAATAATGTTCAATATCATTTATTGATATTGATGTAATATTTTAAAATATTTATTACATTATTATTCAATCTGCTGCATTATTTATTATGTATTACATTATGTCGTTTCAGTCTATCATTGTTTCCAGGGATTTTCTATTTTATGTGTATCTATATGTCTTCATTACTCCAGGAGAAATAGCTCTCATGTTATGAAGAGCTTTCATCTCGAGCCTTCTTTCCTCTTTTTCCTTTTCAAACCCGCACTTTGAAAACCAGCTTTCTTCAGGGACTACACACAAGCAGCCCTGGATCATCACAGAAGCTAGGAGCCTCCTAGAATATCGCGAAGGCTCCAGAGGTGCTCTGGGAGAAACGCAGGGCTGGACCTGGGGAGCCGGCGGTGCTGGGAGATGCTGTGGGGGCAGGGCCAAGCCTGGGGGAGCCCTGGGAGATGCTGTGGGGCAGGGCCGGCCGGGTCTGCCATCAGACAAAGGGGCCGCTGCACATGGGAGGCGAGCAGATGCCAACAGACAGCTTTTGTGAGTCCCTTCATGTTAATTAACTTTTGTGAGAACCTTCATGTTAATTAACTTTGCTTGAGCTTTCCCTGGACTTGAAAGCTTTGGAATGGTTTGTTTTTGTAAAATGCTTTGACTCCAGGGAGAGCCGCTTCAAGAGGGAAAAAAGGAAAAACAGAAAGAAAGGGAAAATTTTTAAGTGGGGTTTTGCTTACCGGGAAAGTTCCTCCCTTGGCTCCGTCCCTCCCCTCCCCCCACGAGGAACGGCTCCACCATCAGAGAGAATTTTAATGGCCTTTTTTTCTTACCCTAAAAAATAAACCAGAACCAGACTTCCATGCAGTTAAGAACTAGCTTTGCCTCACCCTGGCGAAGACAGGTGTGCGTGTGTGCCTGTGTGTGTTTTAAAGGAAGCGAATTCAAAGTCTGAAGAGCCGTGGCCTAATTTATTTCAAGCTGGAGGAAGAGGAAAACCGAGCTAGATTGTGGGGCCCAGTTCTGGAGGCGAGACTCGCCCATCCACAGGGCGGCAGACCCAGGGAGACATGCGTGCGGATGGAGCGTTCCTGGAGTTTCCAAGACTTTGTGTGACCAGTCCAGGATAGTGGAGGCTGACAGAGACCAAGGGAACAGAGAAGGTGCTGGAAAGTGGGAAATCTAGTCAGCCCTCTAGTTATTCATAAAGTCTGCATGACATCAAACTACTGACATACTTTGTCTCACTGCCATTTTGTTATGAACATTTCCAAACATACAGAAAAAGTCGAAAGAATCGGGTACCCACCACCTGCATTCTGTGATGAATTTGCTTTAATCGCCTGTGGAACTGTCCATCCATCTCTTTCACATGTTCAGCAGGTCATCTCATTCTGGGAGGACTTGAAAGGTGCAGCTGGTATACTTGAGGGCAAGCACCTCAGCGTGCAGCTACCAACGGGAATTTAATCTTTGTTTATGGTTTGCAGAATTCTTTGGATAAAATTTACATACCGAGGAATGTGTAAATCTCAAGTGGACCTTTGGATGAGTTTTAGCCAATACATACAACTTACCTTTTTTTTTTTTAAAAAAAATGACTTCTAATTTAACAAAGAGTTATAAGAATAATACAAAGAGCTCTCATTTGCCCTTTAACTAGATTCACCACATTTTTTTAACTAGTTGTGAGTCAAATATGTCATAGACTTTTACTACTTAATAATTCTGTGTATTTCCTAAGAGCAAGGCTGTTCTCTTATTTAGGAAGTTGGACTTTAATATGACACCTTTTATCTAAACTACAGTCCATATTCCAAAATTGACAATTTAATCCCAATAATTTTCTTTATGGCATTTTCCCCCTCCAATACAGATTGCAGTCCTTTGTGAATTATAGTTTTGACTTTATCCTGTTTAATACCTTTTGGCTTAAATTCTACTTTGTTTCATATCACAATAATGATCCTTGAATTCTTATTGTTTCCTTAGCCTGGTAAATTTTTGTCTATTTCTTTAACTCTTTTTGGTTCACTGTGTTAAGGGTATCTTTCTGATCACTGCATAGAGTTTGGTTGTGTTACATAAGCCAATTTGAAGATCTTTTGACATATAGGCAAGTTAAACCTATTCACATGTAACAAGATGACCAAAGTTGGTTTCAACTCTGTCATATTTTTTATGTTATAATTACAGTGAATATCAATACTGTATTTGCTATGCTTCTTTCTGTAGGTCTATCCTCTATATTAATTTTAAAGGTTTTTTGGGTACTTTTTGTTCTAGCTATTACCTTTGTGTTTATATATTGTATAGTTTCCCTAAGTCCTTTTTTTTTTCTTACTTATCCTGTTATTACCTGACCCATCAGTGATATCTTCTGACTCCCACTCAACTACAAGAGGCAATGATCTTATTCTGCTTTCCCCATCTTTATCCTGTCTTCTCACATTTTTGGATGTTTTCTTTCTACTTTGTCAGAACATATAATATTTATATGTTTCCTCTCTTGTTTTACTCCTAGCTCCACAATTGACTATATTAAGTGTTCACCATTGGTTATTTTGTTAAAGTTTCCTCTGTTATCAGTTAGTTGGATGAAGTTCATTCTCTCCTATGTTCTTCAGGAAGGACATACACACAGTATACCATGGTTTGGATAGCTGAGGTGGGTATAAAATCCTTGATTAGCACTTTCTTTCCTTGAGCATCATAAAAATGCTGCTTCACTATTGCATTGCTTCACATGTGGCTGATGAGAAAACAATGCCCCACCTGGTTTTCTTACCTGTAAGTCACTGGATCTTTCTGCCTGGAGGCTCTGAGGATGTCTTTTGTTTTTGTTTGTTTGTTTGTCTCTTTTGTGGTATTAAAGTCTAATGGTTTTAATAGGATATGTCTCAGAGATAATTGTCTCATGTCAATTTTCAAGTTACACTGTAATTCTATATATGTAGACTAAAATGTTCTTTTATTTCCAGAAAATTGTCTTGGATGATAAATTTAAATACTAGTTCCATTCCAATGTTTTGTTTGCTTCTTCGGAGACCACATTATTCATGTGTTGGACCTTTGTTGTCTGCCTTCCATTTTAGCCACTTTCTCTTGGATATTTTTAACTTCTTTATCTCATTTTAATTCTCTTGGATGTTGATCTACTCTTTTTCTATGTCCCTTGTCACATTGCCAGGGATCCCTGGGTGGCGCAGCGGTTTGGCGCCTGCCTTTGGCCCGGGGCGCGATCCTGGAGACCCGGGATCGAATCCCACGTCAGGCTCCCCGTGCATGGAGCCTGCTTCTCCCTCTGCCTGTGTCTCTGCCTCTCTCTCTCTCTGTGTGTGTGTGTGTGACTATCATAAATAAATAAAAATTTAAAAAATATATCTATAAAAAAAAAAGGCAAATGTGTGTGGACAAAGATGGTAATAGTTTAAAGATCTTAGTCTAAGGTTGCCTTCTAGCAATGGGGAGAAAAATAGACAAACTATCTGAACCTACAGTAGTTTTGGTTAGGTGAAATAACATTCCAGGAGGAAATTCTGAAATTGGAAGAGGGCAACACCACTGAGATGTCCATCCAAGGGATTTTTAAATGTATGTGTCCATCTAAATACATCCTTTGGATCTTCAACAATGTGATTTTCTTTGCAGAGATTGTTCTGCACATGACTTAGGCCAATCCATCATGCTCAGCTCCTTAGATCTTGTAATTTTTTTTTGCTCATGATACATTTACCAAAAAAAACCCCTTAATTATACATGCTGCTGCAGAGCCTTATTATGTGGCTCCAGCTTCCTTCACTGGGTGAAGGAGACCCCATTAGATTTCCTAGCTTCCTTGAAGTGGAGAAATGCTTCACTACCCCTCATCTTAAATGAACAGCCTCGAAGCTATCTTGCTTGGGTTATATTAAAAAGTTTATAGAGAAGCGAGTTGATTAAAGCTGGAAGGAGTCCACTGGCTTTTGAGATTATGGATGATTATTTTTTATACTTCTGTATAGTTTCTAATTTTTTTCAATCCATGTTTATTACTTTTTTCAAAGCCACATCATCAAATATATTTTAAACATACACACACTAAAAATTGCAAGGAAATATACCAAAATTATACAGTTAAGGGAATTGGAGAGATTTTTATATTCTGCATGCTTTTAGTATTTTCTAAATATTATTTCTAAAAATAGAATAATTATATACAAAAGTAGCCTATGAGCTACTGAAAAAACTTCTCTTTATGAAAATCAATAAGCATTATAAAGCAATATTAAAAATTCTGATCTTTGGGATGCTTGGGTGGCTCAGTGATTGAGCATCTACCTTTGGCTCAGGGCATGATCCTGGGGTCCTAGGATCTAGTCCCACACTGGGCTCCCCGCAGGGAGCCTGCTTCTCCCTCTACCTGTGTCTCTGCCTCTGTGTGTGTCTCTCATGAATAAATAAATAAAATCTTTAAATTAAAAAAAAAATTCTGGTCTTTTAGCATTTATATTCCCATTGTTTACATACCCTATTTCAGATACCCTTGTTGATGAATGTAAAGATTTAATCTAAGACCTTTCCAGCTTTCTTGACTATTTTAATATTTTCTATATAAGACTATTCCACTGCATTTCTGAGGCTTCTGAAAAGCAAGCCTCTTTCATCTTTCCTCTGAAACACACACACACACACACACACACACACACACACATCATAATGGTGATCTCTAGGTACTAGAAACAGGATTTTGGTTTGTTTTTACTTGTTTCTATTTTCTAATTTTCTTCAGAGTTGCTTCCATAACAATAAATAGTTTAAGAAAATAAATTGATCATGTTAGTAACTGCATCCCAGGCAAATAAATAAAACATTGCTCCATATCCTTATCAACATTTGGTATGATCAGAAGTTTCCATTTCTGGAAATCTGGTGGATATATAGTATTATACAGAGTGATGTTAATTTGTATTTCCTGATTATTAATAAAGCAGCCATTGGTGTATTTGTGTAGATCTGCACAAGATTTACACTGTCTTAGTTACCACATTATAAAATATAAATAAATAAAATTAAGGAGAACCTGGGTGGCTCAGTCAGTTAAGCTTCCGACTCTTGATATCAGCTCAGGCCTTGATATCAGAGTCGTGAGTTCAAGCCTTGAGTTGGGCTCCATGCTGGGTGTGGAACCTACTTAATGAATAAATAGAATCTTGATACCTGTTACAGCAGCTTCTCTAACCTTGGTCTAAGTCTGCACTGTTCAATACAGTAACCACTAGCCCCACATTAGCCTTTGATATGTGGTGAGTTCAAATTGAGATGTGCTTTAAGTCTAAAATACACTTTTATTTAGCAAAAGACTTAGTACCAAAGAAAAATGAAAAATATTTGTTAATAATTTTTATATTGATTACATGTTGAAGTGATAATATTTTGAATATACAGGTTTAATAAAATGCATTATTAAAATTAATCATACTTGTTTCTTTTTACTTCTATAAATATGGCTACTAGAAAATTTCAAATCACACACATGGCTCACATTCTTGGCTTATGTTATATTTCTCTTGGACGGCACTACTCCAGAATAATCTATTTTTTCTATATTTTTAAATCAAAATTAATGTTATATTTTTTCCTAGAAATGTTTCCATCTTGTAATTTTTAATGGATTAACATAAAGTTGTTCATAATACTCTCTTACAATCTTTTTAATGACTACACCATCTGTAGAGATATCTCCTCATAAAATTCCTGATTTTAGTTATTTGTGCCTTCTGTCTTTTTTTTTTTTTTCTTGATCAGTCATGACAGGAATTTCTCAAATATTAATCTTTTCAAAAACCAACTTTTGATCTTATTGGTCCTCATATTATTTTTCTTTAACTTTTTAAAAAAGATTTTTATTTATTTATTTATTCATGAGAGACACACAGAGAGAGGCAGAGACATAGGCAGAAGGAGAGGGAGAAGCAGGCTCCATGCAAGGAGCTGGTTGTGGGACTCAGTCCCAGGACTCTGGGATCAAGACCGGAGCCGAAGGCGGACACTCAACTGCTGAGCCACCCAGGCATCCCTATATGTTTGTTTTATATCTCACTAATTTCTGCTCCTATATTTATGACTTTCTTCTAGCAATCCTCTTCATGTTTATTTCACTGTTCCTTTTCAAATTCTGGAGGTGTATACTTCAATTGTTTTAAACTTTTTTCTATTTTAATATGTTTTATGTTCCATATGTTTTAATACACATTATTTTTGTTCAACCTAAATATTTTCTCATATCCATTGCAATTTCTTATCTGATTCAATATATTTAGGTGTCTTTATCATCATTTCCAACCAAAGAAAACTGTTTTCTTTTAATTATTTATTTAACTGTTAGTGACCAATTTCTAACATAACTTTACTGCAGTCAGAGTACACTCCTCTGTAAAAGTTATTAAGACTTGCTTTTATGGCCTACGAGACTGTCAATTTTTGTATGTCCCCAGTTTGCTTGAAAAGACTAGATACTCTACAGTTGCTGTAGATAGGGTCCATATATAATTCAGGTTGAGTTTATTAATCATGCTCAAATATTCCTTTTTTTTTTTTTTTGGTAAAGATTTCATTTATTCATGAGAGACAGAGAGAGAGAGAGGCAGAGACCTAGGCAGAGGGAAAAGCAGGTTCAATGCGATGAGTCTGATATGGGACTCGATCCCAGGACCCTGGGATTATACCCTGAGCCGAAGGCAGATGCTCAACCACTGAGCCACCCAGGTGCCCTCTTTTCTTTTTCTCTTATAAAGATTTTATTCATTTATTTGACATAGAGACACACAGAGAGAGAGAGAGAGAGAGAGAGACAACAAGCAGGGGGAACAGCAGGCAAAGAGAGAGGGAGGAGCAGATTTCCAGGATCCTGGGATCATGACCCAAGCTGAAAGCAAATGCCTAACTGACTGAGCCACCCAGGTGCCCCTCTTTTTCTTTCTTTTTTTTTTTTTTAAGATTTTATTTTTAAGCAATCTCTATGCCCAATTTGGGACTCAAACTTAGAACCCTGAGATCAAGAGTTGCATGCCAGGTGCCCCCTTTGTTCAAATCTTCTATATCTTTTTTTTTTTTTTCAGCCATGGAGAGACATGTTTTTAAATTTCATCTCAGGACACTTGACTGGCTCAGTTGGTTCTTAAACAGCACATAGTTGAGTGTTTGTTTTAATATATGACAGACTGATGATCTTTTTCTCTTATCTAAATAATTTAGTCGATTTATATTTGTTATAATTATTGGCATATTTTTAGTTAAATATACAATCTTATCATGTGCCTTTATTTATCCCACTTTTTCTGCATATTTTATTGAACTTTTTCCCATTTTTTTTCTCATGGATTGACTATATCACTCTCATTTCTCTTCTTTTGTTAGCTTAGAAGTTATACATGTTATTTCTATTTTATAGTTACATAAAACATTACAATGATCATATTTGATTGGTGAAAGATAAAGTTAATAAATACCATTCCAATCTCAGCTTTTCCAGTCTCAATTAAAAATAACCTCATTTTGGGATCCCTGGGTGGCGCAGCGGTTTGGCGCCTGCCTTTGGCCCAGGGTGTGATCCTGGAGACCCGGGATCGAATTCCACGTCGGGCTCCCGGTGCATGGAGCCTGCTTCTCCCTTTGCCTATGTCTCTGCTTCTCTCTCTGTGTGTGACTATCATAAATAAATAAAAATTAAAAAAAAAAAACAAAACCTCATTTTCCATTTAGCCAGGCCTAAAACCTTGGTCACGGTTGGCTTCATGGGTTTGTGACCTATGCAGTCACACAGGGCCCCACTGTAAAAGGGTTTTGAGATTGATTTAGTGCCTGATGTAGGTATCTTGAAATTCTTCATATATTTTGAACAGGATGCCCTGAATTTTTATTTTTTCCTGAACCCTGCAGATTATGTAACCAGTCATGACCTCAATATATATTTGACTCCTCTTTTTCCTCATGCCTTATATCTATTCCATTAGCAAATCCTATCAGCTTCACCTTCTAAATTTATCCAGAATTTGACAATTTCTCTCCACCTTACTTTCCACTATCACCATCCTAGTCCAGGTCACAATAATCTTTTCACTGAATTATCAATTTAGCAACCAAGTAATCCTCCTCAAACTCAAGTCAGATCATGCCAAAAGCTCTGAAGGCATTCTTTCTTACGCAGGGTAAAACTCACCAAGTCTTTACCATGACATAAAAGGTCCCACAGCATCTGGCTTCCTATTCCCTTTCTCATTGCATTCCTTTCTATTCTCCTCCTCTATTCAGATCCAGTCACACTAAAATTCTTCCTTATTTTTGAGCCCTCTAGGCATGTTCCCATTTCAGAGCTTTTGCAGCTGTTCCTTCTTCTGCTTGGAATGCTCTATTCCTCTATCTACCCCACCACCACCACCTAACCCCCTTCCTCATTCATACCTGGTATCTATATAGCTAGCTTCTTCAATTATTTCAGATTGACTCAGCAGTCACCTCCTCTGTGCAATCTTCCCTAGCTACCCCATCTGTAATTTAAAAGCCAAGACCCAATATTTTACATTCCTCTGTCCTGCTTTAATTACTCCTGTGCTTATCACTTTATATACATTTTTTGCTTGTATTTCTTTTTCATTTTCTTTATTCTAACTAGAATGTAGGTAAGTTCTATTAAGGTAAGGGTTTTGTCTGTTCATCATTGCACTCCCAGCCTACAACAGTGCCAGATGCATAACAGAAGCTCAAAAACTTTTGTCAAATGAATAATTATTAAATGAATAATAAAAGAATCTTTGAACACTTTGTCTTCATGAGTTACTCCAATATATCCTTGTTATCTTATAGTTTAATTCTATTTATTCTTTTTTTTTTTTAAAGTAGACATTATTGTTTCTTTATAGTCAGGGTTCATTTAAACTTGCCTACATTTTACCCCTTTCTTTGCTCTTCATTCTATCTTGTATTTTATTTTGTTTTATTTAAGGATTTTGTTTATTTATTCATAAAAGACACAGAGAGAGAGAGAGGCAGAGACATAGGCAGAGGGAGAAGCAGGCTTCCAGGAGGGAGCCAGATCCAGGACTTGATCCCAGGACCCCAAGATCAAATCTGAGCCAAAGGCTGATGCTCAACCACTGAGCCACCCAGGTGCCCCTTTCTTGCATTTTAGACCTACCATCTAGGATCAATTTCCTGAATTGCCTGAAGTATAGCCCTTAGAATTAAAGTTAGTAAGTGTGAGTTGGTTATAAAATTTCTCAACTCTTTTCTCTAAGAATGTTTTTATGTCTTCCTCCTTTATCGAAGATAGTTTTCCTACATATTGAATTCTAGGCAATAGTTACCTTCTTTCAGCACATCCAAAGTATCATTCCTCTGAATTCTGGCTTTTTTGCTGATGAGCTTTCAGTCTAACTACTAATCCATTGAAAAGAAATCATCTTTATTATTTAACCTGTGTGGTAGGCTGAAAATCTCCCAGAAAATATGCCCATGTCTTAATCTCTGGAATGTATCATGTTACTTTATTTGGAAAAAATAATATTTGCATATGTAGTTAAATGAAGGATCTTGAGATGAGAATATTGCCCTGAATTATTAGATGGGCCCTAAATGCCACAGCAAATTTTCTCATGAGAGAAAGGCAAAGGGAGATTTGACATACACACAGCAGAGGAGCCAAGTGACTATAGAGACAGAGATTGGAGTGATGTGTCCATAAACCAAAGAAACCAAGGAATGGTGGGAGCCATAAAAGCTAGAAGAGGCAAGAAATAGATTCTCCCCCAGAGCTCTCAGACAGAGTACAGCCTCACTTGACATCTTGATTTCAAACTTCTGGTCTCCAGAATTGTGAGATAATAAATTTCTGTTGTTTTAAACTACTATGTTTGTGATAATTTGTTCAGCAGCCACAGAAAATGAATACAACATGTTTGAGGTTCAGTGTACCTCTCAAATATATGAATCCTGTCCTTAGTCAGTTCTAGAAAATTCCTATCCGTTATCTTTTCAAATACTGCTTTTGCTATGTTTCCTTTTTCCTCTTTTGGAAATCAAATGTATGTTAGATTTTTCTCAATACATCATAACTCTTACCTTCTTTTCTATATTTGCCATTTTCTTTTTGTTTCTTTGTTACATCCTGGAGAATTTTTTTGTTTTATATTGTAGTTCATGGATTCTGTGTTCTATTACTAAACAAATCTTTTATTTGTTGATTTTATTAAAGCATTTTTTACTTCTACAAGTTTTGTTTGAATCATTTTTATGTGTGTGATATGTTTGTCATGTTTTAGAGTCTCCTATTCCATGTAGATAAATAAGTTGGAATCTAGAAGACCCATTAAGCTGGATAACAGAACTCCTAGAAGCCAAAGGGTGCAAGATTCTATAATAGCTTCACGTGCCCTAATAGTTAATAGTAAAGTCTGGAGAGAACGGTATACCTCGAAAAGAATGTCATGTGGCTTTTACAATGGAGTGGACTGGAATGAAATACACAGAAATTGATATTAAGTTTTTATGTTTATATTGGTTAAAGTGATGCCAGTTCAGGCTAAAAGAGGAGATTGGTGCTATGATAGTCCTGTCTGAAACTGATTATAACCTTTTAACTGGGGCTGATGGATTCACTCTCATTCCACTACTTGTTCTGTGTTCCCTTTTAATTGGCGGCTTACTTTTCAGGGTTATTTATCCAGTGGACTGGTCCAAATCTTTATTAGCAGAAATATGAGCCCTTTGTCTCTCTGCACAGGGTTGCTATGGTCTTCCACTGATTTTTACGATTAAACATGGTCAAACCGGGCAACCCGGGTGGCAGGGCGGTTTAGCACCGCCTTCAGCTCAGGGCGAGATCATGGTGACCCAGGATCAAGTCCCATGTCAGGCTGCCTGCATGGAGCCTACTTCTCCCTCTGCCTGTGTCTCTCTCTGCCTGTGTCTCTGCCTGTGTGTGTGTGTGTGTGTGTGTGTGTGTGTGTGTGTGTGTGTGTCATGAATAAATAAATAAAATTTAAAAACAACAACAACACACCGTCAAACCAGTAGATGGGTCCTCTGAGTTTCACCCATATTCCTCCCTGTTCCCGATACGTGATGTGAATTCTAGTCTCCAGGATAATCAGAATAAATCATCCTAACCAATGCTTAGTCCAATTTTTTCTTGATTTACTTAGTGGTGTGAGGAGCCTCAAATGATCAAGATGAAAGTCATAGCTTCCAATTCAGTGGTTGTGTGCCTAATGGGAACATTTCTTTCTTGAATATGAAGATTCTAAATCAATAGACTCTAAAATAACAGCACCAATAAACAAAATTTGCAAGTGGCAATAAGGAAAAAATTTTTAAGTGGATGATAAATAGAATAATGAGAAGTGTCATGCCCTCTTCAACTCACGAATTCTGGCAATGGGAGAAACCACAGTATTGGTCATAGACTCCAAGTCTATAATATATCCCATAAGACAACATGCCAATTTCACACATTTTTGGCAACACACCTAATCTTTAATTGGTTACTTTGTTTCAAAGTCAAATGCATATGTGGGAAATGAAACCTATTTTCATTTTTCCACTGCCTTGCTTCTCTCTATGGAGTGAGCTTCTTTGTTAAAAACACAAAGATACATAAGATATTCAATAAGTCCATGAATTCAGTTGCTGGAAGAAACATGAGGTCTAGGGAAGAAAATCCAAACTCAAAGTATATTTCTTTCTTTTTTTTTTTTTCAAAGTATATTTCTATGTAGGTTCATCAATTGTAACAAATGTACCACTCTGGTGGGGGATGTTGTTTATGCGGAGATTGCCTCCACAGGTAAGGCAAGGAGTACATAAGAAATCTCCACACATTCTGCTCAATTTTGCTGTGATCCTAAAACTGATCTAAAAAATTAGTCTATTTTTAAAATGAAAAAAAAAAGTACCTATTTCATGCCCCCTCCACTATAATCAACTGGACAGATTGGTCTGGCTTGTCCTCCCAGGTTTGTATTGTTTATGTTATCAGTAAGGCTTCTGATCAACAGCAGGCTATTAGAAGTCATGTTTTTGGGGAGTCCAGTTATTAATGGACTTTTGATTGCACAGAGTGGGGGTGGGGGAGCGGAGTGGGATTAAGCAGCACAAGGGAACTTTCTGGAGGATAGAAACTTTATATATCTTACTCAGGGATATTCGTTTGTCAAGCTCTCCTGAGCTATACTATTAAGATCTGTGCTTTTTATTGAATATAAATGGTACCTCAATAAATTTAACATATGATGTTATGTATGTTACATATATAACATATGTATGTGTATGTATGTAAATATGTGTGTGTATTTGTTCTTTGCCCCACCCCTTTCCATTCCTCCCTTGAGAAGATACAAGATCTAGGAACTAGATAATAGAATCCCAGAGAAAGGCAAGGCAAGTCCAAGGATGACAAAAAAAGTCTCAGGATGATAGTTATGCCACAGACCTAGATGGAGAGAGAATGGAGGTCTGCGGGAGGGAAGTTTCTAAGTAAATAATGGGACAGATAGATTTCCTTCACAAGGAAGCCTGAGGACTGTGGAAAGTTGTAGTGAGAGGTTAATCAAAGGTGTGGGAAAGAGAACTAAGGAAAAGAAAAAGAAAGGCAATCATTAACTTCAAAATGGAAAAGTAAGGAAGGTACTATGATCAAACTACTATATAATACCCAGCTGAGAATAATAGTAACCAACTCTAAAATTTGTGACATAATTATATTGGAGGGAAGGCTGATGAGATGGATCCTCTACAGTAATATCAAGTGAGTAGATAAAACAGGTGAATGAAAAGAGATCAGGTTACATGTAATAGAATTAGAATTATGGGCATGTAAATTTCAGAAAAAAATGCTTAAAAAGTTGAAAGTAGTTGTCCCTAAGAAAGAAATGGAGGGATCCCTGGGTGGCGCAGCGGTTCGGCGCGTGCCTTTGGCCCAGGGCGCGATCCTGGAGACCCGGGATCGAATCCCACATCGGGCTCCCGGTGCATGGAGCCTGCTTCTCCCTCCGCCTGTGTGTCTGCCTCTCTCTCTCTCTCTCTCTCTCTCTCTCTCTGTGACTATCATAAATAAATAAAAATTATTAAAAAAAAATACTTGACTTGCATAGAGCATGAAAAAAAATAAATATTACAGGTGGTCATAGTCCACCTGTACAACCTTAAAAAATAAAATATTAAAAAAAAAAAAAAAGAAAGAAAGAAATGGAGTGGGCAGCCCGGGTGGCGTGGTGGCTTAGTGCTGCCTTCAGCCCAGGGCCTGATCCTGGAGACCCGGGATCGAATCCCACGTCCAGCTCCCTGCATGGAGCCTGCTTCTCCCTCTGCCTGGTGTGTCTGCCTCTCTCTCTCTCTCCTCTCTGTGTTTCTCATGAATAAATAAATAAAATCTTTAAAAAAAAAAAGAAAGAAAGAAAGAAATGGAGCTTGAAGAAAGCAGAAAACACTATACTTTGGCATGAATTATTGAATGCTACTTCTCTTTATAAAAATTGTTGTGGACTTTAGCCTTTTCTAACAACAAAGTTCAACCTTCTAGGGAGATTTTTAAGAGTAATTTGAAAAAAATCTGAAGCCATTTACTAAGGTAGTTTATTAATTTCAAGAGGTCATGTAGCAGACACTGCAATTTAACCTTTACAGATTTATTTACTTGTTTCAGAGGTTCAAACTAAAAACATATAAACAAACAAACAAACACACTGAAAGCAGCTCAGCAGCAAAGAAGAAATGAGAGCACTTACCAACCTGCTGTTATTGATGCAAGGATTCCCTTGTGCCCAAGATTGCAAATCGGAGAAACCACCAATGAGCCGACACCAATGCAAACACACAAGGGTTTATTTACGAGCTCGAGCTTGGGTCCAAGTATACCTGACACAGTGGAGCAGGGACTTGGACCCTGAGACCAAGAGGCATAGCAGCTTTATAGGGACCAGTGGCCAATGGGATATGCAGAGAGTTGCACAGTCATGTCGGTCCACAAGCAAGTGGCCGATTGAATTACATTTTACCCTCAAGTATCCATTTGAACTGGCCTATCACTGAGCCGATTTCCGATTAGGGTGTGCCCTGGTCTTGACTAGTGTGGGGCAGTGCCTTAAGCAGGGGTAGGGGATTTTTGCTTAAATTTCCTGGGCCTCACATTCCCCCCTTTTTCAGAGGATCCTATGCAGGACCCAATCATGGGTCCAGGTTGCTCTCAGAGTGAGCCAGGGGGAATGATTAAACCAGGATTGTAACCAACCTTGTTGTTTTTCTCGCTCTCATTTACATTCCAGCAAAAAAGCAACATCCTACGTTTAAGGCAGCACATAACCCCCTCCCACCACCACCACCCTTTGTTTTAAGAAGACTAAGTCTAATCCCCTTCTATTTTGAAGGACAACCTCGGACTAGGGAGTCTTGGAGGTGGGAAATAAGTGAGAATGGCACAGTCTTAGCTTTTAGGGGATTGTCCTTGTCCGGTTGGCTTTTCCATTCTGGAACAAAGTCCTTGAGAAGGGCGTGTGGGTCAGCTGGCTGGACGTGGGTGTAGTGGACCCAGGGAGTAATCCCTATAAACCTTGAGAGTGGTGGGAGTGGTCAGGATCACGATGTAGGGTCCCTTCCAGCGAGGTAGAAGTGTCTGGTGTTGGTATCTCTGCCCGTATACCCAGTCACCTGGCCAATATCGATGGGGGTCCAGGAGTGGCCCAGTCTCATAGAGGGCCCTCAGCTTAGGCCACACCTGCTCATGGGTTATGGAGAGTCTGTTCTTAAACCTTAGGGTTTCTTCAGTGTTGGTAACTAAAACTCCCCTGGTCCAAATTTACCATGTCTCTGAAGGCCTTAACTGAAAAAATGAAATGTACACTCGAGGAAAAAATTGGGCCTTTGTTGCAACAATAGTTTAGCTCAACAATATCAATGGAATTAGTTTTTCAAACAGAAGAAAACAAAGGACTCTGGAGCACCAAAGCCAAGGAGACCATATGAGCTTTCCCAGTACCTTGGTTTCATCGGCCACAGCGAACCTGGGGATAAGAAGACATGTCCTGAACGTAGGTACACTTGTCTTCTTACATTATCCCTGGTGGGATGGCTGGTCAGCAGGACCCTCGGGAATCTGCAGGGGCACTAGAACGGGCCACAGATCAGGCTGGGGCCAGGAAAAAGCCTGAGTATGAAGAGGGCAGGGAGCGGGCTCATGAAAGATTTCAACAATATCAATGAAGACCACTCACACACTGCGTCTGCGATGAGTTTACTGCTGGGCTGGCCCTGCGGGCCAGCAGAGGCCCTTAAGCTCCTGGCAACCGGCCCAAGGCAAAGGGAAACGCTATCTCGTCCCCTTGCTTCCTGAGCTTGGCAAAAACCCCTGGGAGGCCGGCAATGGCCGGCACAGGCTCTCTACCCCAGCTTGCTGCACCTCAGCCCATCGACATCACCTCGTTGAGCAAAGGGCCAATGGCTGCAGCACCGCTTGTGGCCAGGTCCTCTGGCAAGACCGTACATCCCCTCACTTCACAGGAGGGGAGCGTTTAAGTCCCCAACTTCTGCTTTCAGCTGTGGCAGTCTCAGGCCAGACGCCAACGTGGAGGAGCTGCCACTTTCAACATCCACTCGGATGCTGGCTTCCGGGCATACGACTGACCCACGAGACCTTCAATATCGAGCCCTCTACCTGCCCGCAACCTCCGGGGCCACGACTGACCCACGAGACCTTCAATATCGAGCCCTCTACCTGCCCGCAACCTCCGGGGCCACGACTGACCCACGAGACCTTCAATATCGAGCCCTCTACCTGCCCGCAACCTCCGGGGCCATCATGTCCTTTCTGAGAGGAGACCACAAAGCAGTGCACTGCTGTGGCCTCAGGGTGACCTCGGACAAGACGCCACCCCGCCCGGGAGGACACGGACCAGGCAGCACCTCTGCGTGCCAGGAAACCTCCACTCCATCCCGCCCAGGAGCACGGGTTCCGGGTCCCAGCTCTCCAGGTTCCCACTCAGACGTCTGACACTTCTTTATCCTGTGGCCTAAGCAAAGTCCTTTCAGACCCTCAGTTGCCAGCACTGCGGCACAGGGCCTAGTTGTACACCTGGTCCCCGAAGAGAAACGTGCCACAGGCAATCCACAGGGCCTTTGGCCATCCTGTAGTTGGAGGCACCACAGTAGGCGACGTGAGTCTTCCCCATCATTCTAGGAGACCTCGGGGAGCGTGGCATACCCCTGCCGAGCCCTATCCAGCCCTGCCGCCAACTGGCGGTGTGGCCTGAAGAAAATCAGGTGTTTGCGATCCTCAGTTTCCTTCTTGCAAGATGGTCACACGTTCATACCTTGCCCAGGCTCTGAAGCTAATCAGAAGCACAGAAGGACGGCTGGAGGCAACATGGTTCTGCGAGAAGCCCTCCCAGGAGGCCTTGAAAGCTGAAGTTGGAGAAAACTACTCTCTGCATCGCTGCCTTTTGGGAATCTCAACATTCAAACTGCAAGAGATTTGGCTTCAACGTTCCACTTTTTGAAGGAGGACATCAGAAATGCCTTGATCAGGCCAGCACAAAGGGAGCAGGCTGCTAAAGAGGCCAGGACACCAAATTCAGAAGAGGCATGTCATGTACACGAACGGAATGGGGATACCAGATACACGAAAGAAGGGTCGTTTGCATCAGCAAAGCCAGCAAGTGCAACTGCTCTTCCTGAAGCCTGTGGGTTCCACTGCCACAGGGAACATGGGGTCCGGGCAAACGGACTGCAAGTGCGCACGTGCTCCCATATGCCCGGCCCCAGGAGCCCTGCACTCCACAGATCAGTATGCAGGGGGCAATCAGCCTGCGGAAAGGGGGCTAGGCCATAGCTCTCGTAGCTTCACGTCATATAGTCCAACAATATGGATGGAAGTAGGATTCCAAGTATGGAAAACAAGGGATTATGGCATAGCAAAGCCAAGGAGAAAGGCATGGTTTCCAAACAATTTGCTTTCATCGGACACTGTTGCCTCTCAGACATTTGTATGGAATAGCAAAACAGATAAACTCCTAACCAGGCAAAATACACTTACATGTGATTATGTTCACTTGCTTAGAGCTGTACCATTGGTAAGCACCACCCCACAAAATGAAAATGTTTGAAATCCAACTGTTCAAATATTTCTATAGTGTTTGCTGGACAATGGTATGGAATTTGAGAAAAGCAGCTGACAATTATCAAAGAAGCATTTTGGCCATCTTAGTAAAAGAATCACAGTTCTTAACTCTTCTGGGTCACAGCCCCCTTTGAAAACTTGCTGGCAAAAAAAAAACAAAAACAAAAAAACAACTTGCTGGCAATGGATCCTCATTCCCCAAAAATGCACACTCCCACTATTTCTGCATACAATTTCAAGGAGTTTAGGGGGATCTCCAACTTCAATCCAAGGTTCCCAGGTTCAAAATCCAAGAACTGGGCAATTGCTAACTTTTCATACAACTCAAAAAAAACCCCGTTTACAAACAATAATCATCCCTTACGTACATACCAACGCTTTATACTTCACAAATATTGATAGGCAGAGGAGGAAACTGAGGCACAAATTACAGAGTGATTTGCCTAAGGTCACTCGGCCAGCTGGTGCCTAGGCCGGGAAGCAAACCCAGCTCTTCCGACTCCGGGGCTCGTCTCCCCACCCTGGAGTTGCCACCAGAGCTCCCACCCCTCACTAAGGGGGCATAAGGAGAAAAAAGCAAAGTAGAAAGCCCACCACCAACCATCCCCCGGCGCCCTCTTGCTCCCCCAAATGGGTCTGGGCTCAAGTGGCCAGGAGTGCATTGAGGTACTGCAGCCGCCTGACCTTGATGAACTGCAGGTCGGAGAGGGCCCTCATGGTGTAGTCAGGACAGTATGCAAACAAGCAAACACCATCAGCTGGTTCTGGCTGCAGGTCGTGGTGGACCGACTGGAGCGAGGACACTGGGGACTGGTGAACCGAGGATGGCGCTGTCAAGGTGGACACTCCGTAGTAGGTGAAGGCTCCATTCTCGAACTTCAGGCCCTCTTTCCCGATCTCCACCTCAACCCTGCCCTGCAGGATGAGAATGAAATAATCCACCGGCTGGCTGCGCTGGTACAGGTAATGGTGTGCAGCCAGACGGTTGCTCTCGTCAAACCTCACTTCCTGGTTGACGCTGGGAGGTGCAGCAGGACCTTCTGGGAGATTCGCAGGGGGCTGAATACATCCATCTCTCGAGACAGGAAGCGCTGGGTGGCCAAGAGCAGCTGAGGCGAGATTTTCACTATATTCATCGTCAGACACCTTGAACAAGGAGAATTCCTCTTTTCACCGGAGGGGGGCACTCAGAGGAGCAGGCTTCTTCCTGACGGTGGCATCTCGGTAGTCCCCAGACTCATCCAGGATCTCAGACTTGATGATCTCCTCAATGACGTCCTCCAGGGTGACGAGGCCCAGCACCTCGTAGAAGGGGTCACCTTCATCCTCGTTCACCTTCTGCGCGATGGCCAGGTGAGACTTCCCTCATTTGAACTCCTCCAGGACGGCGTCCAGCTTGGGGTCCTTGAAGAGGAAGTGGAGCGGATGGTTGTAAAAGCAGGTGATGGTGCTGAGCGGCGTGCAGTCTTCGGGATCCACGAAGGCCAAGTCCTTGAGGTACAGCATGTCCACGACGTTGGAGCGCTCCGCCTCGTACACCGGGATGCGCGTGTGGCCACTCTGCATGATGCTGGCCAGGACGCCGAAGTCCAGCATGAAGCAGTCCTCGAGCGGCGTGAGCACATCCTCCACTGTCCGACAGCACAGCACGCCCTTGCTGAGGTCGCTATAGGTCGCCGCCGCCGTGGGCCAGCTCCAGCATGCGCTCGGGCAGCCGCCCAGGCCGCGCCGCCAGCTTCAGTAGCTGGCCCACGGGCAGCGCCACCGGCAGGGTCAGCGCCCACTCACGGCGGCCGGCACCACCTCGCCCACGAGGAACACGAGCCCACGCTGCCCAGCACTGCGGGCATGGCGTGCTGGCCGGCCGCGCGGTACAGCAGCACCGCCTGCATCAGGCTGGCCAGCAGCAACCGCGCGCCCTGGGCGCAGCCGGCCTAGCGCCCCGCGGGCTCCAGGCGCCGCGCCGCTGCACGCTCGGCCTCCGTGCCGCTCTCGCGCAGCCCCTGCACGTCGGCGGGCACCAGCACTAGCGTGCTCAGCTGCAGGCCCCACGCCAGCGCCGCCAGCGCCGCCAGCGCCAGCAGCCCCCCCGCCCCCAGGCCGAGCGCCCAGGGCGGCACCGCCTCCTCCTCCGCAGCCGCGCCGCCCGGCTCCACGCGCACCGCCAGCAGCGCCCAATGCGGGCGGTCGGCCTCGGCGCGCAGGCGCAGTAGCGCGCGCCACCACTCACCCGCCCTCGGGGCAGCCCGCCCCCTCCGGGCCACCCAGGACCGGGAGCTGTTGGCCAAGCCCAGGCGGAAGAGGCGCAGGCGGAAGGCGGCCTCCGGGGGGCCCGCGCCTCTCCTCCACGCGCCCACCCCGCGTCCGCATTTCCATCTTTCTCCAGACGCCCAGCCCTCGCGGGCCCGACGCTGCCTCCGCGGCGGCGATGCCCAGGCACAGCGCCGCGAGCAACCAGCCTAGACGAGCCGCCGCCGCTGCCATCGCCTGCTGCCCCCTCTGCCTATGTAAATAGTTATGACAGTTAACAAAGACACAGTAATACAGACCAGCGCGCAAAACAGGTAACAAGAACACGGTAACAGACAAATGTTCCAGTGCGGCCGCGGAGACAAAACAAAGCAACCCGAAGGGCTGGCAGCCGGCCCTCCTCATAGACGAGGACCCCGTCCTCCTACAGGTGAGGACCTCCGTCCTCCAGGCAGGGGCAAGGGACGTCTCCTCAAGACCCCCGGTCGACGGCCCGCCAGCGCGTCCGCCTAAGCCAATGCCGACCCAATACAGATTGGAATTGCTACAGGTACAGTACAGTTTAGAGCTCTCAGAGAATATGCGCGCAAAAGGTGGAAAAAGTTGAGTGCACTCACCACGCGTGAAACCCTCCAGATAGGGTCCTGATGGTCTCTCGGATCCCGGAGGAGCCCCCAGATGTTGTGCCCAAGATTGCGAATCCGAGAAACCACCAAGGAGCCGACACCGATGCAAACACACGAGGGTTTATTTACAAGCTCGAGGTCCAAGTGCACCCGACACAGCGTAGCAGGGACTTGGACCCTGAGACCAAGAGGCGTAGCAGCTTTATAGGGACCAGTGGCCAATGGGATATGCAGAAAGTTGCACAGTCATGTCGGTCCACACGCAGGTGGCGATTGAATTACATTTTACCCTAAAGTATCCATTTGAACTGGCCTATCAGCGCATTTCCGATTAGGGTGTGCCCTGGTCTTGACTAGAGTAGGGCAGTGCCCTAAGGTCAGCACAAGGTGGGTACAGCACAAAATGGAGTCAGTCCTGCTCTGCTTGTCCAGGGGTAGGGGATTTCTGTTAAATTTCCTGGGTCCCACACCCTCTCCCTAGGCAATTTACAGACTGGAAGATCCCTGTACCCCCATGAGCCAATACACTAAATACAGTATTTCCTTAGTTCTAAGATCACCTATTCTAGTACCCGTTATCAATTTACTAACAACTTTGGGGCAGGCATGGTTGCTCTGGGCTGCAATGATTGGCAAGCCTGCTTTGGCATGAATTGCAAGATACATCCTGATTTTAGAAATATTAATATGTGAAGACCGTGTGTATCTGTCAACTGAGGGATACTTTAAATACCCGTTTATTGGTCTTGTTCCACATGTCTCATCTGCAGCCTGTTGGTTTCAGTATTTTTATATAGTTGTGCAGTGGATGTGTTACCTAGAGTCACCACCCTGAGGTGATGATTCATTCCTTCAGCTGAAACCCTGCTTCCCTCAGCTATACTGAGTGTTGGCCGCCAACAGCCCTTAAGGGAATACTTTCCTATGATCTGCCTCTGGCTCAGAAGAGACATTTTTCCCAAATTCATGCCCCTTTCCCGGAATGCCTTGCATCCAATGAGTGTTGGGCCCAAGGTATGAAAGCTCAGCCCTCTGAGAACCCTTTCCACTCCAGAGCTGTCTGGGGGTTTGGCTAAGGCCTTTGTTGAGATTGCCTGGCTGCTCAGCTTCTCCCTCTACCCAATCTTGCTTGGAGGATCCCCTCCATGGATGTAGATCCTGAGAGGACTCCCCAGCAGAACTCCACCATGCAAATCCCTCAGAGCCTGCTCCCTGGGATGTCAACCTGGGATACAGCTGAATTTCAGACTTCGGCCTCTTCCTTCATGCTAAAGGAATCGGCACTTCAAGTTTTTAGGCCTGAGAATATCATCCCTCTCAGTGTAGAAATGAAAACATCATAGCTGAAGCTTTGGCTTACTTCCTAAGGCTCAGGGCTGGTGTTTTTCTGGACCAAAGCCATTCTCTGGGTTCCTGAAGATGTGACTCAGAAGCAGGCTACCATCCTGTTATACCACTGATCTGACATCTGACTTCTTCAAATTATTTACTGTCTCTGAGCTTTCATATCCTACTGTGTAAAATGAGGATAAATGAGAGAATTGCTGGAAAGCATTTAGCACAGGCCTGGCATGTGGCAGGGACTCAAGAAACATTCGTTCCCATTCCGTCATCTGGCCTCACCCACTTTGTTCTGAACATCTTATGTAGGGTCAGGGAAATGGGCTTGGCCTGGCTCAGAGAGGTTGCCAGTTGGGGCCTGCAGTGAAGGATGGATGCAACCAGACAAGACTTTCAAGGTGTGGCACACCATGCTGGGTCCCAGCCACGGGGAAGAGACCACTGCATTCAATGACCCAAGAGGCGCTGAGGGGAAAGCTCAGGCTGCCTCTGGTTCCCTTGGGAACTGGAGGTTGTGTCCGGATGTGTCCCCTCTCTGCTTTCAGCTGGGAATGAGCTGGTGGAGAATTTTCCCCTCCAAGCCTCTACTCCTCCTCCGCCCCTCCCCCCTCCACCCCACCAGTTCTCTGGGCAACCCTGGTTAGAAGTTTGGGCCTTTCTTTCTGCACACAATTGACATGGAGCTCCTGAATCTGGTCCTTTCAAACACCACATGGAACACTGTTTTTGTCATTCAGCTTCTAGAAACATGATCTTATCCAACACAGACAAAATGGATCTGGCTCATCTTCTCCCAGTGACAGTGTGCTTCCTCTTGTGGCATGGCATTTTCTGTAACTTTTAGATTTAACATTTCAAATTATTTTTAATGGGGGCTCCTATAGATGCTGGGTTCTGGTTATTTTTTTTCCCAAATGCTGAAAGGTTTGATTCTTCCATCTATCCATCAACAAATCGCATTGAATGACGGTGCTCAGTGACCCAGGATGCCACTGGAGACAAAACAGACCATACATATTTTCTGGTCTCCTTGGAAAATTAGTGCAAACACTTTCATCACTGCAGAGAAGGAAAATATGCACCGGGAGGTAAAGATTTGCTTTGTTTTGTTTTGTTTTGTTTTGTTTTGTTTTGTTTTCCTAAGAAGAAATTTCCCCCTCCTCCAAACAGTGAAATTCATATTGTTCTTATTTGCCTGCAAATCAACCAGTTAACTAGAATCCCTGCACAGCTCACTCATTTTCTGTAAGCCAAGACCCTTGTTTCTCTCCACCTCATCATCATACATATTCTAGGATCACAATCTTTCTCCCTCCAGGAAACTGTTTGGAATTCATTCTGGTTTTGCCCTGTCTTGTTAAAAGTAGCATTTAAAATATTTTAACTCAATTTCTTACCCCATCTGTCCTCCTTTTTTAAACCCCATTTTAAAGAATCTCCTTTGCTTTATGAACAACCTGCTTTTAATTCGCTGGAAAACTGGTTGGGTCACTCGGCCCCTTTTCTCTCCTCCTGCTAAATTTTCCCTTTTATGAGGAGATACAATCTAGCCCTCTGGAAATGAAGCAGGAAGAGAACCAGGAGCTCCAGACCTCACTGCAGCCCTCACTTTGGGCTGTCTGTGAAGTCGTCTTCTCTGTGAGGTGGGGAGGACAACTAATCTCTTCCTACACAGAAGTGGTGCCTGAGTGCTTTAAGATGAAAATGTTTGTGTACAGGATGGTCTATTTAAAACAGTTCCCTTATGATGCAATGCAACTTGAAAAGGAAACTCAGATGACTTACCCAGTTAATAATATTTAGCATTGAGGAATCTTGCTTAGAACACCCAGCAGAATATTTTATGATTCCTTAAGAGTTCACACTCTGCCTAGAGCTTTAATCAAGGCAACATATCGAAGACTGACATTCAGTTTCACTTGTGTAAATTTGGAGAAGAGGAGATCGAGTTTAACAACAATTCAAGAGAAAAGGACTTAGGGAACTGAGGAGACTTCGAATCCAGATAAGGTATTCATGCAACCTATTTTTTCAAACAGCTAATAAAATGTTGGGATGTATTAATGAAAGCCTAATGTCTCAAACAAAGGAGGTCATGATCCCATAGTACTCTTTTGATGGTCAAGGCCATATTTGGAGTATTTTTTGTTATACGTGATGAATTTTAAAAATGTATATCAAAAAAGCATCCAATGAAGACAACCTGAAAAATGAAAGATCTGGAAACCATACAAAATACTCATTTTTAGATAAGCTAGGAGAACAAGGTTCAGAGTTAAGCAGAATTGAGTTTCAGGCCCAGCTCTATAATTTACCAGCTTTGACCTTGGACAAGTCACTTAACCCTGCCTCTGTGTCATCATCTATAAAAATGGGGATAAAAACACCCATATCACAAGATGATTCTGTGGATTAAATAAGATCATCATGTGTACCTTGTGCTCAAGGCCTGGCATATAACATGAGCTCAATAAATACTAGTGTTATTGTTAACACAACAAAAATAGTCATTATGATATTGCCTTGTAGTTGTGCAGCATTTTCAGTTTCTAAATTGACTTTATAGCATTATGTTTTCTAATATTCACATTTAATGCGAGTTAGGCATTATTGTTCTCATTTTCAGAAGTAGTGAACCTCATGGTCTCCACTGGATCCTTTCCTTTATGCTCAGCTACCAAGAGTCAATCGCCTCCGCCACCGCCATACAGTCCTCACAACCAGAGCAGCATATCGGCACCTGGCAGCTGATGGAGGATGCCACCTACACCTGAGGAGAGGGCTGTGGTGAGCCCCTGAGGGAGCTCACCTGACAGATTTGGCCAGTCATTGTGACCACAGAGCCTCTGGTCAACCAGGTCTTTTTGTGAATAGCTGTGTCTGTAAGTAATAAGCTGTATCTATAGGATCACTGTGCATTAATGTCATGCTTATTTCCTTGAGAAAGGAGAGCCCCAACTTGGGCAGCTGCGGAGCCTTGAGCAAGTGATCTAACTTCTATACATCAGTTTCCTCGGCAGAAAAACAGAGACTTCCTGTATCAGGCAGTTTATGAAGCAAGTGTGGAATGACATCAAAGTCTTCTGAAAAATCTAGAGGGTGCCCACAACAGCCTTGCTAAAGTAACTTCAAAGCAGATGATACTAGCTTCTAAACATCAAAAATTCTGTAAGTCAAGGCTACATTAACTATAGCAGACTTGCATAAGTCACTAGGTGGATGTTCACCATCAGACATTCATAAATGGAATCACTTCTGGCCCAGGAACTTTACCTGAACTGGAGGCCCCCCACCTTTTCTCCTGAGCCCAGAGCCTCCTAGCACAGCAGCTTGGCTCTCTAAGCCCTGCCTTGGCCACCCACCCTAAACTTGGGTGGCCAGGGCCCCTTGCTTAGCCTACCCCTTCTATTTGGGGACCCCTGGACTTTTCTGGCATCCTGATGTTTCACCCTACCTCAGCCTTTTTGTGTTTCTGGTTTAGGCGCCCTTCTTACTTCTGGTCATTTTTATGGCACAAGCTCTGACCCCCCACTCAGGCCAGTTTTCTGTCCCTAGGGCAGGGAGCAAAGGGATTCAAATCCCACTGACCACCTTCACCTTAAATGGCACCTCAAGGTCACAGCATCTCTGGAATTGAGGTCTGAACCTGAAAGTGACATCTAGGGGAAAGCTCATGACATTGGCCTTGGCAATGATCTCATGGATAAAAGACAAAAGCACAGGCAACAAAATCAGAAATAAACAAGTGGGTCTACATCAAACTAAAACATGTCTGCACAAAAAAAGAAATAATTAAAGGAGTAAAAAAGCAGCCTACAGAATGAGAGGAAATATTTGCATATTATGTATCCAACAAGAGGTTTAGTTCCAAAATACATAACTATAACTCAAAAACAAAAACTCTAATAACCCCATTAAAAAATGGGCAAGGGGTGCCTGGGTGGCTCAATCAGTTAAGTGTCTGCCTTTAGCTCAGAACACGATCCCAGGGTCCTGGATTTGAGTCCTGCATCGGGCTCCCTGCTCAGCAGGAAGTCTGCTTCTCCTTCTGCCCCTTTCCCCTACTCATGCTCTTTCTCTCAAATAAATAAAAAAATATATAAATAATAAATAAATAAATAAATAAAATCCTTTTAAAAATAAATAAAAAATAAATTTAAAATGGGTTAAGGACTTAAACAGACATTTCTCCAAAGAAGACATCCAAATAGCTAACAAGTATATGAAAAGATGCTCAACATCACTCATCAGAGAAATGCAAATCAAAGCCACCATGGGTTAAGGGGGCTATTTTGTAACCTGTGGGTGGGAATGCAAAAGAGTACACAGCTATGGAAAACAGAAGGTTCCTCAAAAGATTAAAAATAAGAACTACCACATGATCCAACAATCCCACTTCTGGATGTTTATCCAAAAGAATTGAAATCAAGATCTTGAAGAGATAGTAACATTGCTATGTTCATTACAGCACTATTCACACTAAGATATGGAAACAACATAAATGTCCACTGATGAATGAATGGACAAAACAAAAGTGGCATATACCTACAGTGGAATATTATTCAGCCCTAAAAATTGAGGAAATCCTGCACATGTGACAATATTGGATGTTATCTATTATGTAAGGCTAAGTGAAATAAGCCAGTCACAGACAAATATGCATTATTATCTCAAAAAAAATCAAACTTACAGAAGCAAAGAATAGAATTATGGTTCTATTCTTCCCTCTGTCCCTTCTCCCACTAGTGCACTCATGTGCATGCTCTCTCTCTCAAGTAAATAAATAAAAAAAAGAGAGAAAGAGAAGAAGAAAAGAAAGAAAGAAAGAAGGAAAGAAGGAAAGAAAGAAAGAAAGCAAGAAAGCAAGAAAGCAAGAAAGAAAGAAAGAAAGAAAGAAAGAAAGAGAAAGTCCACAATTTCCAAAAGATGGTGAGTTAGCAGGACCTGCTGGTGCTGGTGTCCATCTAATATCCACTCACTCCTTCCTCCTTACCATCAGCCTGAGACTTTATATGGGCTGCTCTGGGCCCAGAAATCACTCACTTTTCTCTGCATCTAGGAATAGTCACATAACCCAGTTTTAACTGAAAAGATATGAGCAGAAGTCACTGGATGGGTTTTAACTTCATTCTTACTATGATCGTCTTCTATTATATGGTTGTAGCAATAGAAGTTTGTATGAAGCATGAATTCAAGCATTTTTCCTACTTAAGCCAACTAATACAGAACTAAAGATCATGAAGTCCAGGTGGGCAAACACCTGGAAATAGCGTATTGGACAGAATCCCTCTCTGCTTTGCCCTCATC
Source organism: Vulpes lagopus (assembly GCF_018345385.1). NCBI lineage: Eukaryota > Metazoa > Chordata > Mammalia > Carnivora > Canidae > Vulpes > Vulpes lagopus. The sequence goes on from NC_054825.1 coordinate 128,575,950, forward strand.
ACAAAAATGTACAACTGTGGTTAGGACTGCAAATTTGGGGGTCTTTTCAATTGATCTAGACAAAGCAGTGGCAGTAGACCAAGGGAAGGGAGGCAGGTGAGATGTGAGTCTTTTCCTCTCCTAAATTTGGTAGTTCTGAATGTCACAAAGGTCCTTTGTTTAAGAACACTGCATGTTCCAAGCTATTCCTGGAATTTTTTAAATGGCTTCCATTTTCCTGGAGGAGTAGCTTGTAATGATCTGCTTGGCTCTCTGCCTTTATGGCCCTCTACTGGAGTCACTTAACCCCCCCACTTGCAGATTCAGCCCTGCTCCCAACCCTGTCTTCAGGCAGAGGGAAGGCACAACTACTGTTTCTCCTGCTTGTTTTTAGTGGTCTCTAGCCCATCGATAACTGCAAGGATCCCTGTTAGTCTCTGGTAAAGAGGGGCATTTACTCCTGTGTAGAAACAAACAAACAAAGATGTATTATTTTTAAGTGTCTGTTTGTGAACATAAAACAAAGGTGAAATCTTAAAAAATAAGTATTCCCAAGCACTTGCCAAGCATCAGCACTCCCAGGTGGTCAAGGCGTTCAGTGCATGGGGATCTTCTGCTTTCAATTGGTCACCGGAGGCTTAGGGGATCCTTTAGGGTTTATCCCAATTTTCCAGGAAATATCCCATTAAAAGGGAGAAAAAATACTTAAAAATATAATTCTGTGAAGCCTCCATTATACAACCCTTAATATATAGCCTCTTCCTTTCAGAGCTTACACATTTCCATACTATCCTATTTTTATTCAGACTGGTCAAAATTGTGCTTCTTTATATTCTTATTATATATAATAAGTATATATAAGTATATATGTGCTTATTATATATAATTGTGCTTCTTTATATTATATATATAATATATATAATTGAATTATATATATAATATATATATATATAATTGAAAGAAAGTAATTTGATGAAATTTAACAGCCTAATGAATTAAGCTGAGGAAAATGCAGAAGGCTTTAATAACAGAAAACCTATTGAAATGAAAGAGCCTATACATTGTTCTACTGACAGACTTACTAGCAGAGCAAACCAGATGTAGGTTGCCAAGGGAAGTTCAGCTTGTAAATTGTAAGAAAAGAATATATTGCCAGGCTCTGCTGGGCTCTGTTATTTCGTCATTAAAATGCACTGTCAATCAGGTTGAAAAGAAATGTCTAATTAACACCATAGGGCACCAAAAAATTTGGTGTCAGAAACTCAGCTCCTAGCCCCCTTTACAACTGTATCTCTCTGAGCGACTCCATTCCTCTCTTTCAACCCTCCCCCCATCATGGGGCCCCTCCCCCAAATCCTAGTTTCTAGTGATCAAAAGCATCAGAGAAATTGCAAAATGCATTGCATCACACAATTCAGTCTTTGTAGCTATGAATCAACTAGAACTAAAATTTCCAACAGCCTCTCTCCTTTGTATGTCCAGTATCCACACAAGGACTCAAATACAATGGAACATAACAAAACCCAACAGGTTCCATCTTGAGATCTCTCCTTCCAAGATGTGGAAGAATGAAAAGAGTTCTCACCCGGCAGAGTCTCGTCCTGGCTTTACCACCAAACTGCTTTTGTGACTTGGGGGATGTCCCTTCATACTGCTGAGCCTCAGCTTCATCACTCATAAAATAGAATAAGGTAATAAAAGGTCTTGTCAGTCCATTTGAGGATTGCTTCAAGGATCAAATAAGACAAGGTATATAAATGGGCTTTGTAATATTTAGTGCGTGATTATTATTGCCCAATAATATTTGCTGATATTACTATTATCAGTAGAGTTGTGTCAAGTCCATGTGTACCTCGTTAGTAGGAGGCTTATTGTATCCTGATGCCTCCAGAAGGACTGTAATCCCTTGGCTTTCATCCGTTCACACATTGCTCATGCCCAGCAATGGGCACTGAGTGGAAGACTGACTGAGTGGAAGTGGAGGGTAAATCCCACAATTTGGGTTTGGGGGAAGTTCTAGAAGAGGAAATATAAGATTTCAGAGACTCTAAGGCTTAGACTAGAATCTTCCCCACCGTTTGACATCCAGTACCAAATACTGTTGGTTTCTCCATCACCATGCCTCTCCCCCTTCTACACATTCTTTCCATTTTCGTCTGTCTCAGGATCACATGCTGGCACTCCTGCCAGGCAATTGTTGATTGCTTTTTGTATCATCTTCTCCCTTCTAGTTTCTTTTGCATACAGGTACCAGATTAGTCCTAATTAAACCACATCAGCATATGTCAGTCTCGCTTCTGAAGATTTCAGTGGTTCAATTGTGTCCTTATACAGAGGACTGCTCTTCATCTGGCATTTGAAGCTCCCACAGTTAGGCCCATGTGTCTTCCAAGGCTCACCGCCCATCGCTATCTGCCTGATTATTTTGACCTTTTTTTGTTCTTTACTTATACACATAACAGCCCTTTTAATTTCTTCAAATACAATCCAACATAGTGTGTATTTTGTGTGTGATCATTCGAATGTGTGGTATCCTTGCTAGTCTGGTTTTATTGTTCGTTTTGCTGACTGTCTTTTGTGGTACCTTGTTTTCTCACATGTTCTCTGATTTAAAAAAATGGACTCACATTCTCTGTAATTTTATCTAAAAAATTATTTGAGATCTGAATTTAAGTTTCCTCTAGAGAGAATTTTAGTTTACATCTGCCATGTATTTGGCACACAATCAACCCTGGTTTGCTTTGAACAAAAATTACTGACTTGAGGTTTAACTCTCAGCCAGGTAGGGGCATCTTGGCTGGCTCAGTCATAGAGCATGTGACTCTTGATCTTAGGGTTGTGAGTTTAAGCCCCATGATGGGTATGGAGCCTACTTAAAACAAAAACAAAAACAAAAAAATCTCAGAAAGATAGGAATATGGGGAATTTCCCTGACTTGGTAAAAAGTATCTACAAAAAAGCTGTAGCTAACACCATATCCTGTAGGGCTGTTCTCAGTCTCCCTCTGATACCACAATCAAGGCAAAGATGACAGCTCACATCTATCTTACTCAACACAGTACCATAAGTTCTAACCACTGCAAAAAGAGAAGAAAAATAAAACGTATACAGAATGGAAAAGAAGAAATAAACTGCTCCTATTTGCAGATGATATAATTGGCTATGTATCCCAAGGTATCTATAAGAAACTCTTAAAACCAATAAGGAAATTCAGTAAAGTTCTAAAATGTAAGAGCAATATATAAATATCAATCATATTTCTATACGTTAACAATGAACATATGGGAAATGATATTTAAAATGTATCATTTTTAATTGCTGTAAATAAAATGAAATATTTAGGTATATGCTTGATAAATCATGTGCAGGATTTGTATGTTGGAAATTACAAAATGTTGATGAAATAAATCAATGATCAAATAAATTTAGCAAACTAAATAAAAGGAGGATGCCTGGATGGCTCAGTGGTTGAGCCTTTGGCTCAGGTCATGATCCCAGGATCCTGGGATCAAGTCCCACATCAGGCCCCCTGCAGGGAGCCTGCTTCTCCCTCTGCCTGTGTCTCTACCTCTCTCTCTCTGTCTCTCTCATGAATAAATAAATTAAATATGTTTAAAAATATATAAATAAAATGTGGATACATACAACATTCATGAATTGCTTCCAATTGAACAATATAGTAAAGATATTATTTCTCCTTGAATGAATCTGTAGGTTTAATGAAATATTATTAAAATATCCAGAAAATTTTTTGTAGACACAGACAAGTGTGTTGTAAAAATTAAATGGAAAGGTACAAGCCTTGAAATAACTAAAACAATATTGACAAAGAAGAATAAAGTGGATAGACTCACTCTATTTGAGGTTTATCATAATAGCTATAGTAAGACCATGTGATATTGGCAGAGGCATAAACACATAGGTAAATGAAACAGAATAGACAACTTGACCCATACAAATATACTCAACTGATTTTTGACAAAGGTACAGAAGCAATTCAATGAAGGGAGGATAGCTTTTTCAATAAATGGTGGTGAAGCAATCAGACATAGACGTAAACCTTATAACTGATGCAAAAATCAACCACAAATAGATCAGAGAATTAATTATAAAATATAAAATAATAAAAATTGTGAGAAAATCTTTAGTATATAGAGGTAAATACAAAGTTCTTACACTTGATAGTAGAAGAACAGTGCACGAAAGGAAAATTTATTCATTTGGATGTTATCAAATTCAAAACCTTTTTTTCCTGTGAAAGCCCTTATGAAGAACACAAAAAGACAAGTTACAGACTAGGTGAAAATATTTGCAAATCACATATCTGACAAAGGACAGGTACCTAGTCTACATAAAGACATCTAAAAACTCAAGAGTGAAATGAATAAGTGAATGAATAAATAAATAAATTCAATTAGAAAATAAGCAAAAGACAAAGATATTTAAATAAAGATAAAAGATTTACAGGGATCCCTGGGTGGCGCAGCGGTTTGGCGCCTGCCTTTGGCCCAGGGCGCGATCCTGGAGACCCGGGATCGAGTCCCACGTCGGGCTCCTGGTGCATGGAGCCTGCTTCTTCCTCTGCCTGTGCTGCCTGTGTCTCTGCCTCTCTCTCTCTCTCTCTCTCTCTCTCTCTCTCTCTCTCTCTCTGTGACTATCATAAATAAATAAATAAATATTTTTTAAAAAAAAAAAAAAAAAAAAAAAAGATAAAAGATTTACAGATAGCAAACAAGCACATGAAAAAGATGCTCAACATCACTAACCATCAGGGAAAAGCAGAAATTTAAACTACAATGAAATATCATTATAAACCTATGAAATTGGCTTAAATAAAAAATAGTGAAGGGCACCAGGGTGGCTCAGTTTGTTAAGCCTTGGACTCTTGGTTTCGGCTCAAGTAATGATCTCAGAGTCATGGGATCTCAGAGTCATGGGATCTCAAGTGGTGGGATCCCTGAATCCAGCTCCATTAGTAGGGGTTTACTTGAGATTCTCTCCCCCTCTCTCTGCCCCCTCCCCGCTTGCATGCTCTCTCTCTCTAAAATAAATAAATAAATAAATAAATCTTAAACTAAAACTAAAGAATAGTGAAAACACGGAATGCTGGTAAGGATGTGAAGAAACTGGAATCACTCATATATTTCTAGTAGGAATGTAAAATTGTAAAGCTGCTCTAGCAAACAAGTTGGTAGTTTTTTACAAAATTGAACATGCTATCACTATATGCCTCAACACTTGTAGTTTTGGGCATTTATCTCAGAAAAATGAAAATTTATATTTACACAAAAACTTGTACATAAATGTCAACAGCAGATTTATTTGTAATAGCCAGTGTGTGGGTAGTTAAAAAAAACTTTACTACATCTATATCATGAAAAACGTGCTCATCAATAGGAAGGAGCTACTGATACATCAACATACAAGTTGGATGACTCTCCAGGGAATTATGCTGAGTAAAAAAAAAAAAAAAAAAAAAAATTACCAAAGATCATATACTGCAGTATTCCATTTATAGAGCATTCTTGAAACTACAAAATTATACAAATGAAAACAGATCAACAGTTGCCAGGGGGTGAGGATGAAAGGATAGGGGGACATGTGTGTGTGGTGGGGGTGGAGGGCACTACAAAGGCAACAAGAGAGATCCTTATGGTGATAGAAGTGTTCTGTATCTTGACTGTATCAACATCAATGTCTTGCTTATGATATTGTAAGTAGTTTCTAAAGATGTTACCATTGAGGGAAACTGTATAAACACTACACAAATCTCCCTGTAGTATTTCTACAACTGTATGTGAATCTACAATTATCTCAAAATTTAAAAGCTTGATTTAATTTTAAAAATATCTGTGCACACACATGGTAATAGAAGACAGAAATGTACACAGAGGAAGGAATGTAATTCTTCCAGCGTTAAGTGGGTAATTAGGGACATTTTCATGGATAATATGGCCTTTGGCCTGATTCTTGCAAGGTGAGTGGATATTCTCCAGATGGACAAAGAAAGAGAAAGAGCATTGAAACAGAGGAAGTATTCCTCCCAGAGGGATAGACAAATTTGTCCACAGAGGAAAAAAAGTTTAGGATATATTATCTTTTTAAGTGGTTTCCAGGGGTGCCTAAAAGCCTCCAAAAGAAATCATCCAAGAACAGTGGTAATCAGAAAATCAACTTAGCCTGAAGTTAAGAACACAGCTTAGCTGTGTCTGTTCCAATCTACTTAATAAAGTAAATTAAGGGATCCCTGGGTGGCGCAGCGGTTTGGCGCCTGCCTTTGGCCCAGGGCGCGATCCTGGAGACCCGGGATCGAGTCCCATGTCGGGCTCCCGGTGCATGGAGCCTGCTTCTCCCTCTGCCTGTGTCTCTGCCTCTCTCTCTCTATCTCTCTGTGACTATCATAAATAAATAAAAATTAAAAAAAATTTAAAAAAAAAAAATAAAGTAAATTAACTTGCTGATGTAGAATTAGAAATTTGGAGGTAACTTTTGAATTATGATCAATGTGATTATTTTGTTGATGAATCATTTTTTTTTCTCAATTATAATTAGGAGAAATAAATGGATCAATGCTTTCACTTGAGACTCTGTGATACAAGAGATTTCTACCATAGTGTATTTATTATAGGGGTATTTAGTTTTTAGCAAAGTGGCAGTGCCTTTAAGGGAGTCTCACTCCTCTGTTTTGCCTAACTCTTCCATAGGGAGGTCTGAGATTCCAGAACACATCATTGTTATGAAACGCAGGTTAACACAAAGATGGGATTAAGATAAGCAAATTAGCTTAATATTCACATTGGAATGCAAGTCTTCCAAACAGTGGAATATTTCTATGCTTACTATGATCTCATCATCTCATTTTCCTATCACGAATTAATCAGCCTACAGAAGAGCCTTGCTGACCACCGCGGTAACTGGAGAAAGATTCTAAACCACAAAATCTGATGGCACTTGAAGACTGGTTCATAAGACTCCTCTCAGCATATCCGACTATCTACGAACAAAGGAATATTTGCATTGTTAGATGTAAAATCTGCAAGTTATTTCATCAGCTCTTAATACATCTATCATCAGTAGGGATGCTAGCAATCTGAAGCTGGCAAGAATGTGGACCTCAGCAGGCCAGCAACTGCAGGAACTTCACCCAGGGTGGGGGCATATTTTTAAATGATTTTCAGTCATTTTTTTGTTTTTGGATTATCTAGAATGCTCCCTTTATTTTCAGACCCCAGACTGAAACTTACCTATTGAGTTTTATCAAGGCCGACTGGCCCTAGGAAAATGGAGAGATGAGCCTTGTGTTTGGCCTCCATCTCCTCTTCCAACAGTTTATTTTTCTCTTTCACCTCTCTTTAAATTTCTCATATTTCTGAGCCACCCCTCGCAATCTACCTGCCTTCTAGAAACCTCTTAGAAATCTGGATTTGACGTGTCACCAGCCTGACCAGGGCAGAGCATCTGCAATGTAGTTGAGTTGTAGATGAGCTTTTGTTTTATTTTATTTATTTATTTTTAAAGATTTTGTTTATTTATTCATGAGAGACACAGAGAGAGGCAGAGACACAGGCAGAGGGAAAAGCAGGCTCCATGCAAGGAGCCCAATGTGGGACTCGATCCCAGGACTCCAGGATCACACCCTGGGCCAAAAGCAGGCACTAAACCACTGAGCCACCCAGGGATCCCCTTGGGCTTTTGTCTTAAATCAACTTTGAGAAAAGGCATGAAGCAAAATGTGTGGGGGCCTGGAGAGATTTGGTGGCTAGATGACGATCCATCCAATGCAGGTTAATTCCCAATTGTCAAGTAGCATATTGGTGGGCTTCCAACACACAACAAATAGTTAATAGGCATCTTCCCTGTTCCAGAAACTCTGCTAGGTACTGGAGATAGCAAAAAGAAGATGTAATCCATGCCTTTGGTAGCTCAAGGTCTATGAAGAATACAAGGATTAAAGGAAACAATTAGAAGACACAATTAGTTGCTCCACCTTTCCATTGCATTAGGCACAAACATCTGTTGGCACTTACCTCACACCGTGGTTTCTCCAGGTTCTAACCGTGTCAGGCATATAGGCTCTCAAAAATATTTTATGAAATAATGAATGAATAAACAAATGAACAAACAAAATATTATTCAAGTTACCAATATAGAGTGTGGTAGAAGTAATTAACTCTGGCTGGAGGAAAAAGGAAGTCTTATAAGAGATGGTAATTAGAACTGAGACTTAAAGCACATATAACACAGTGCCTGACCTTGAATGAGCCCATAATCAAAGGTAATTTGATTAAGTGGAAGTTCAGGTAGAGAAGAGATATTTGGAGGCAAGGGTGTTTCAGGCAGAACTACATTCAGTATCTAGAAGTGCCTGGCACATGGTAGGAACACAAGAAGTACTGAATGAATGAATGAATGAATGGATGGATGAATGTCACAAATAGCATATACAAAGTCACCAGTATTGTAAAAAAGTAGGAATATTTAGGGAATGTTATATTTGAAGAATTGTATAATCATAAAAGAGAGGTAAAGAGATTGTTAGAACAAAAAGAATGGAGGATACAAGAAAACCACAATGCAAGGAACAGAGCTGCTTGGAAACTGAGGAACAGGACAGAGAGAAAAGAAATTTTTAAATGAGAACATGGGAATAGTTCAGGACTACAGAACTGAAAGTCTGATTTTTTTGAATAATTAATTAACAAAAGACAAAGACTCTAACAATCATGGTCCAGGAAGAGCTGACCTATAGAAAAATAAAAATAGGAAAAGTCAGAAAAAAATTGATTGTCTCTAAGCTGAGGCAAACCTGAGTGAGCTTTATTAGACTGTGTATTAGTTATCTATTGCTGAATAGCAAATTACCTCAAAAGTTAGTGGCTTTATTTTTTTAATTTATTTTTATTTATTTATGATAGAGAGAGAGATTGGCAGAGACACAAGCAGAGGGAGAAGCAGGCTCCATGCCGGGAGCCCGATGCGGGACTCGATCCTAGGACTCCAGGATGGCGCCCTGGGCCAAAAGCAGGCGCGAAACCGCTGAGCCACCCAGGAATCCCCAAGTTAGTGGCTTTAAACAGCAATAAATAATTATTACCTCACACAGTTTCTGTGAGTCAGGAATTCAGAAGCTGCTGAGTTGGTGTTTCTGGTCCAAGGTCTCTCATGAGGTCACAGTGAAGGTGTTGGCTGGGGCTGAGGTCATCTGAAGGCTTTACTAGGACTGGAGAGTAATCTGTCACACATTTGTGTGTGTGTCACCCTACATGGGAGTCTTCACAAAGCTACTGGTGTCCTTAGGGCCCAGCTGCCTTCTCCTCAAGCAAGTATCCGGAGAGAGGATAAAGTGGAAGCTAAAATATCTTTTTTGACTGAGGCTTGGAAATCTAACTCCCATTATTTCTGTAATACCCTATTGGTTACATGGATCATCTCTATTCAAAGCGCGGCTTCCGAAACGGTGAATAGCAGGTGGCAAGAATAATCAGGGGACTCTCTTAAGAGACTTTCTTGGAGGCTGGGTTGGAGGCTAGTTATTGCAAATTATGTTCTATAATTGCCTAATGTGATGTAGTCTCTTAGATTTATCAGACAGGTGGGTTCAACAGCGAGTGACAGAAGTAGTCATGTACAGTTCTGAGCATATCACATCTTTCTCATGGCTGGTAATCCTTTAAAAGGAAAAAATTGCTTCCTAATAGTTCTAGCCAGGCTTTCAAAGATGAAGCTCAAACAAAAACAAAAACAAAAACAAAAACAAAACAAAACAAAAAACAAAAACAAAAACAAAGATGAAGCTCATTGGCCTGGCTTGGGTCCAATAAACAACTATGAACCAAATTGTCGTGATGGGGTGGGGGTGGAAGGGGTCTACACAGGAATAATTCCACCTGTACTGCATGGACTGAGCATGAGGGGTCCACCGGCAGTGTGGCTGGTTCTGGTTCTGGCCTGGTTCCCCCAAAAAGAAGAGATGCAGGGCAAACAATAGAAAAGATGGCAGATGCCCTCTATAACCCCAGTATTGTGGGGGTTTTTTGCTTTGTTTTGTTTTATTTTTAAATATTTTATTTATTTATACCTGAGAGACACAGAGAGAGAGAGAGGCAGAAACATAGGCAGAGGGAGAAGTAGGCTCCCCGCAGGGAGTTCAATGTGAGACTCTATCCCTGGACCAGGTATTATGCCCTGAGCCGAAGGCAGACACTCAACAGCTGAGCTACCCAGGCATCCCTAACCCCAGTGTTAAAAAAGACTCACACTGTCCATATCTAAGGTCTTCTTTGGCTAGTATAACATCACATATGTATTTCCTTGTCTTTTTCATGAGCATATTTTTACCATCTAAGTATACTGCAAATATAGATATATCATCTGACAAAAGATGTGCAAGACCTGTACCCCGAAAACTATGAAACATGGTTGAATTAAAGAAAACCATAAACAATGCAGATATACTTTGTTCATAAATTGGAAGACAGAATATTGTTAAGATGACAGTTATTCCCAAATTGGTCTATTAAGTCAACGCAATCCAAATCAAAATCCCAGATATATCCTTTTTTGGTTCAAATTCTTAAGGGGATTATAAAATTTATTTGGAAATTCAGAGGACCTAGAATTGCCAAAAACAACAATAAAAATGAACAAAGTAGAGAACTTACATTATCTAAATTCATAAAGCTACAGTAATCAAGACAGTGTCTTATTAACATGAAGATAGACAGATTAATGGGAGAAAACATTCCAGAAAGAGGCCCAGGTATATATATATATATATATATATATATATATATATATATATATATATGACTTTCTTTCTCTCTCTCTCTCTGTGTATATATATGTATATATACATATATATATATATATATATACACACATATACACCTACATTACACATATACATATATATATCCAGATGACTTTCAACAAAAGTACAAAGGTAATTCCATGGATAAGGACTGTCTTGTCAATAAATGGTGCTGTAACAGTTGGCCATCCACATGTTAAAAAGTGAAATTCAATCCATATCTTACACAATATACAAAAATAAACTCAAAATGGATCACAGACCTAAATGTACATCCTAAAACTATAAACCTTCTAAGAGAAAATCTTTGAAACTTTGGGTTGATCAAAGCAGCAAAAGCATAATATATTTTTTAAATGATGTTAGACTTCATCGAATTAAGATCTTTTACTCTTCAAAAGACAGTATTAGGAGACTGAGAAGACCTTCCATAAAATGGGCCAAAGCATTCACAAATTACATATCTGATAAAGGATTTGTATCCAGAATATGAAAAAAACAACTCTCAAAACTCAATAACAAACCATTTTTCAAAAGTCACCAAAAGAGTTGAACAGACTAACGAAAATATTTAGATGGCAAATAAGCCCATGAAAAGATGCTTAACATGCAGATTAATGCAAATTAAAATCACAATGAGATACTAGTACACACCTAATTAGAATAGCTAAAATTGAAAGGAGGACCAACTATACCAAGTGTTGGTGAGGAGCAGCTGAACCACTCCTACCCTTCTGATGGGAATATAAAATGAACAACCACAACCACTTTGGAAAACAATGTGGCAGTTTCTCAAAGAGTTAAGCAGATAATCTACCATAAGGCCCAGCCATTTGATTTCTAAGGATCAAAGATCTGAATTTCTTGGGATTTATTCAGAGGACATGAAAGCATAAAAGGAACTATACATGAATATACCTAGCATCTTATCTGTGACTGTCCCAAACTAGAAACAAACCAAACATAAATCAATAGGTGAATGAATTTAAAATTGTGAGATTATATGTATATTATATATGCCAGCTGTTGAATACTATTTAGGGGTAAAATGGCATGAATTATTGGTATAATACAACATGGATGAAGCTCAAAATAATCATGCTGAGTGTACACCCTCTTCCATTTTTTTAAAAACTCTAGGAAATTCAAATTAATCTATAGTGTCAAAAAATACCATTGGTTACTTGGGGAAAAGGAAGAGGCACTGGAGGACCAGGAAGGAAGACCAAAGGGCAGGAAGACTTTTGGGGCAATGGATATGTTCATTGTCTTGATTGTAGTAATGGCTTCATAAGTATATATACGTGAAATTTTTTAAGTCAATTGTACATCAAGTAAGCTGTAAAAAGAAGAATACAAAATCTTAAGCTATCTTCCTTGTTCCTTTCTCAAGATGCTACTGGAAGGGGGCACCTGAGTGGCTCAGTGGTTGAGCATCTGCCTTTGGCTCAGGTGGTGATCATGGGGTCCTGGGATTGAGTCCTGCATTAGGCTTCTCCTGGGGAGCCTGCTTCTCCCTCTGCCTATGTCTCTGCCTCTCTGTGTGTGTGTGTCTCCCATGAATAAATAAATAAAATTAAAATTAAAAGAAGCTACTGGAGGATGTACTCCCCCCAGATAAGGGGATAAACAAGAAAGGGAAAGGCATGGGATCCAAAATATAGGGAATTTAATGCAGAGAAAAGAAAAGGGAATCCCAGGATAAGGGTGAAATATTATGCGAGAAATCTGGAGAGCAACTAGGTCAAATATGACCAGGTTAGAAAGCCTTTGGAGAGATTTCTTTAAGATGAAACTGATAGAATGGCCAATATGTCCTAATATATTGAGAGGAGAACTGTTTAGACTTAGAAGAGTCTAAGGACAACTTAGAGTTATCCCATGTACACAGAAAATTTATCATACAATGAAATAAGAAAATTATCAACTACAGAGAAAATCAAGAAAGTGTTTTCTACATGGTTCTGCTTTGGATGCTCTTCCATCCAAATCTACCATTGTGAAAATGTCAATGATGCATGTTGATCTCCGGTGAAGCTGCTTTTTCTTGCTAAGCACTATTGTAATAATAGTCTATCTCCTCTTATTCTGTGTTGATTTGACTTAAATATCCAAGAGCAACACCAGATTTTGCGGAGGGAGGGTTACCTGGGATCTTCATCACCCCAGGCACGATTACCTATATCTGACACATCAAGCCAGGAAGGTCTGCTGTATTTCCCATCTCCTCAGTGAAATCTCTGACCATCCAAACTTGGAGGGAGGGTTCATTCTGCCCCACCTGTCTCATGTATATTACAATCTAGAATGCTCTCCTGATTCTTCTAATGCACTGATTACTTTGTTTTATTTTGAATCAGTCAACTTATCCCTGGCCTTGTTTTCTTTTTCTTATTACCTTTCATCCCCATCATGCATTTTTCACACTTCTCACCCTCAGCCTTTGACAACCACTAATCTGTTCTCTGTCTCTATGAGTTTTTCTTTTTCTTTTCTTTTTTTTTTTTTGTACTGATACCTCTGCTCATTGTTCATTTAACTTTCGTTTTATCAGGCACCTACTATGTTGCATTAAACTAGCTGTGGGGGGAGAAGATAGCCATACAAACTATCACAGTTAAGAGTGAAAGTATTGGAGAGTCCAGAAAAAGGTTTAACACTTTTTTTTAAAGATTTTGTTTATTTATTCATGAGAGACAGTGAGAGAGAGAGGGAGACAGAGGGAGAGACACAGGCAGAGGGAGAAGCAGGCTCCGTGCAGGGAGCCCGACATAGGACTCCATCCCAGAACTCCAGGATCACACCTTGGGCTGAAGGCAGGTGCTAAACCACAGAGCCACCCAGGGATCCCTGATTAACACTTTCAAAGAAGGAATTACCTGAGGAGGGTTGTGGACAGTCGAGCTAATTCTTAAAGGATAAATATGAAGTTTTTTAATGTCATAATCTTTATCATCTATTAAATTATAAGCAATTCAAGACAAGTACAGTGCTTTATACTTCTCAGATTCCCCTATACCTGCTCATCTTGCATGGAGTGAATAATGACTATATTTCTGTGAATTAATCATTAAATTCATATGGATGGACAGAGGCCCAGACTTCTCAACTTAGAATTTCCATTTTTACCAAGCAATTCCCACAGTTGTCATTAAGCTTTGCAAATTTGTGTTCTTTGACCCACATTGAGATAGTCTAATTTGTTAACCTTTTTTGAGTATGTGATGGTGATGTTGCCAAAATGAAAATGAGGGCTGGGCGCCAGGGTGGCTCAATTGGGTAAGTGTCTGCCTTTGGCCAAGCACCAGTCAGGCTCCCTGCTCAGTGGGGAGCCTGCTTCTCCCTCTACCTCTGCCACTACCCCCTGCTTGTGCTATCTCTCACTCTCAAATAAATAAATAAAATGTTTTAAAAAATAAGTAAAATAAATTTTTAAAAATGAGGGCATCTGAGACAATATGGAGATAATAGCTGCCCCTCTGTTATATTTAAGTGCTAATCTTGCTCCCTTTAAACATTTTCAATTTGGGAGCAGAAGACATTCATTAAAATGCGAATGTAGTCATATGCCACTAAGGTGTGAAATATTTCAGGGTCACCTTTCACAATCAAAGTCCACAATGACCCTGTGGGACAGGTCATTATTGTTAAAAATAACTCATGGGTGTCCACCTGCTGTATCCTGCTGCCATGCCTCAGCTGAGAGCACCTCAAGTCTACTACTTACATGCCTGTGAGAGCATCGGGTGCCAATTCAATGAAAGAAAAAAGTGTTAGTGAACTTGTTAACAAATCTGTAAGACACAATTTGTAAATTCTGCTTCCTTCTGTGGGTGAGTGCCTCACACACCTACTTGTTATTTTTATCTCTGGATGTCTCCTGAATCGAGAGAGAGAAAGAAATATAGGGATTGAGGACACTGCATGTTTAAATGGTAAAATCCCACACCCCAACAGCCCCCAGATGGTGAGGGGGAAAGGCGTTTCTGGCCTGTGGTAAAAAAAAACAGACTGATACTGGTTATTTCACTCTATTTTAACATGGAGAGATGATAAATGATACATGTTATTAGCAATGGTTTGTCCCACAGTGGCTTCTGGGAAACTAACACAACAGTAAGTAACATCTGAAATATGAAACTAGCATGCAGTGCTCCATGTCATTCAACACTTTTAGAATTGATTATCAATTTTTTTATGAATTCCCTCCCTCAATGTTTAAGAAATCACCAGATTTCAATGTTAAATTATCAAATCTATCTGGCTCCTAGCTACTTGAACTTGTTCAAAGTAAGATTTTTTCCCTGCTACTGTTAGTGTATGCAAATAAGTATGAAACTGAGTACAAAACAATCGTACTTCCCACTGCTAGTTTGATTTCTCACTCTTTATGCAAGGCAAATGCCAACGATACCTAAACAAAATCGGCATTTTGTCAAAAAGTAGTTAATCCTGAAAGATAAGTGCATCTGTTAGATGGAGACATTGTGAGTGTTGGTTGTAAAACCTGATTTTAAAAGCTGATTCCAAAGCATTTCCCAGCATTTGTGCCTGGTCATTGAGAAGAAACTCAATCTCAGGCCCTCTGAATCTGCCAGCATGAATGCTTTCTTGGTGGTTTTCTAGCCTGGTCCCCAAGTGGGGTTCCCCAAGGGTGGAGTGCACAACATCCAGAATAGATCTTCACATTGCATGTTGAGTTTCCACAATCACTTTCAAAGTATCCAAGTGCATCTTGTACACATAGGACGGGGGCATATTTATGCAGGACTCTCTTAGACCTATAGCTTGCCAGCCTGGCTACCTGCCCAGGCATTTCCTCTCTGAAAATATCCAGAGGAAGTGGGCAGGGATGGGCACAGTGGGATAGAGGTATAGACAGGTTCACGTGGCTCTAGGAGTGATGAAAGGGATGCAAGAAAAGGTTATTGAGGCTTGGAATTTTGGAAACACTGGAGTCTGCAGAGGGAAGGAAATTAGGGTTTTATTTCATTACTTGTATTAATATCAAGACAGAGACTCTGAAAGCATTTTCTTACAACGGATTCAGGCAACATGTATTGAGTCTGACTGAACCAGAAGATGTGTGAGGTGCTAGGATCCAAAGGTGTTTCTCTTTGGGCAGAAGTTAAGCAGCCAGAAAATTACTGAGGAAACCCTGATGGATATACAAATACCTGAAGTAGGTATATGAATCAGCTCCGATTCTTCTGTTTGGAAAGAATAGCCTGACGCAAAAAAGGCTGAAATGATCAGTGAAATCTACTGGCTCACAGAACTGAAAAATCTAGAAGCAGGGCTATCTTAAGGCTTGAGCCAGAAGCTAAGTCATGTTCATAGGCCTCAACTTCTTTCCGGTTCCCAAGGCTGTTTTCTGCTTTATCCTGATGTTTGGTCCTCTCATGGTTCCAAGATGGCTGCTGCCAGCTTCCAGGGCTACAGTTTTGCCCACATCCGTCAGGAAAAAGAAAGTGATGTCACATCATTCCCCTAAATGTCCTGAGGACAATGCTGACTAAAGCAGCATGGGTTATATGACTCCCACCCTCTCCCTGAAACAATTACTGTGGTCAAGAAATGATATGCATTATCTGAATAACCTCTAGGTCACATGTCAACCACAAGGGTAGGAAAATAGTTGGATTTATCAATAAATACTTTGTTGCAGATGCTGGTGCAAAAGAGTGGGGAGGGGATTTCTGATTCTCCTGGGGAGGAGATGATGTGGGTGGGAGAGAGGAGGTTGGGGTAGTGCTTCACCAAAGGAGAGATGTCAGGTGGGACCAGAATATAAGGAACTTTGAGTGCCAAGCTAAGAAATGTGGACCTTCACAGTATGAGGAAAGAAGCTGGTAAAGCAAATCCATGGCATAAGCCATATGGACTTACCAGTGTCAAAGTATAATTTTCAAAAAGTTAAAGCATGACTCATATGAATATAGGACAAGAACGTGTCAAAAAATTTATTCAGTTCATTAATTAATGAGGAATCTGCTAAGCATGTAGAGTGTAAAGCTGGTTTGAAGAGCATCTGAAGGACGGGATTATATAGCTCATCAAGAAAGGCGCTTAAGAAAATAAAAAGGATATTAGAGGAACGTTACTAGGCTAGAAATAAAACTGGTTACTGTGCTTCAGAGCAATGAAATCATAGTCCTCAGGGTTATCTTTTCTACCTGAGAGAAATAACTTGCATTTCTACTGCACAGGACACAAGTTATATTTAAGTTTGCATAGAGTCTGAGTCTTTAAAAAGAAGTAGCAAGCGAAGTAAAATAATAGTACAACCTCCTAGACCCAGATAATTAAATAATCTTTCCATGTGCCTGTTAAACAATGCTTTAATATGATATTAAAAAGGTGGTCATCTCCTTGACTTTCTAAGTTTTCGATAATTTTTCTTAACATCAGAGCAATCTATTTTAGACAGTTTGGGGCTTTTTTAAAAAATGGACTTTAACATTATGGTACTAGCATGCCAGTGAATACTGCTAATTATAATCAGTTTTAACTAGTCATTAAAAGAGGTTTGAGGAAATCTGCTCAAGGAAAGACATTTTGGTTATTTCTGGAGTGGAAGGTGGTTGAATTCAGCCCCTGCCTCCATCAAAGAAGAGACAAGGGAAGCCAGCAGAAAGGAGGAGGCCTGGGGCCTCCAGCACCCACAGAGACAACTTTTCAAGGGGGTTATTCAGAAAGCAACTGGAGTGGAAATCAGGGCCTGCTTCAACACTGCCAGTCCAAGAGACATCAATTCTGAACCCACGCTAGGCTGCAATTAGCCCACCTCCTGGCCCCTTTCTCACCCATGAAGTATTTTGATTAAAAAGGAGAGACATTCTATACACTCAATATTTAAGTACGGCCAAGCTAAGCCATGTTTAGACCCACATTTTTGGGTAGCAGATTTATTAATGATCTGGTTGAGAGAATTGAACCATTTTGTGTTTGGAAAAATTGGAAATGTTTAAAATAAATACTTGGCATCCCTTCTCTCTGACTGCTGCAATATGTTCAATTATTCTTAGAGGGAAAATGTCAGTATCAAAGATTAATTTCATAGAAATTGCATAACAGCTTTTTACTAAAAACATGGCACAAAATATGAAAAGGCTAATACCCATTTTTATAAAATGGAAAGCGTGTATTTCAAAAACGTTCACCAGTCCAAAGACAATTTTTTTGTTTATTGTTTGAGTCTCAGGTGTAATATTTATCATGGCATACAAGATATACCCCATTGACAGGGTTTCTACATGTAGTGAATAAAAATACAATATTCCCAGTTAATTTGAATGCTAGATATACACTGAATAATTTTTTAGTATAAGTATGTCCCATGATTACTTGGGACAAACTTGTGATAGAAAAATGGTCCACTAAGACTTCCACATTATATGGGCAGCCCAGGTGGGTCAGTGATTTAGCACTGCCTTCAGCACAGGGGCTGATGCTGGAGACCCAGGATCGAGTCCCATGTTGAGCTCCCTACATGGAGCCTTCTTCTCCCTCTGCTTGTGTCTCTGCCTCTCTCTCTCTCTGTGTCTCTCATGAATAATAATAATAATAATAAAAGGATGTCCACATCTAATCTCTGGAACCTATGAATACGTTACCTTACACAGCAAAAGGGACTTTGCAGATGGGATCAAAATAAGGCTCTTCAAATGGGGATAATCATCCTGGATTATCTGGGAGGGCCCAATGCCATCCCAAGGATCCTTATAAGAGAGAGGTAGGAAGGCCAGGGACAGAGACAGATCAGAAGATACAAGAAGGAGCAATAGGGAAACTCATACAAAAATTATACTAAAAAATTATTTGTTGTTCATCTGACATTCAAATTTCATTTAAGTGTCCTGTATTATACCTGGCAAACTGCCTAGATGTGGTAGCAGTGGGATGTAGCAGAAAGCACTCATGGAGGAGACAGGAGATGACTGCAGGGGATAAAATCCTTACCTTTGGGCCTGATTCCTCAAGTGTAAAATGAGGGATTTTGTCTGGAGGATCTCTCTGGTCTGCTTATAGTCCGTGATTCCACTGAAAAATTTTTCTTTTATCAATACAAAATAGAACAAACAAATTTTTTAAAGGTTCATAAGTCAGGACAATTATCTTCATTTGCTGGATGCATTTGGACATTCATGTGTTTGTGTTCTGTTTTCTTGATCTTTAACCACTCGCTCCAATATGGATTACCTTTGGTACTGTGTATGTGTGTTATATGAGGAGGCATGCCCCTTCTATAGTGCTGTGTCCTCATACTTCTTTCTTTCTCTTCACTGTAGCCCTACTCTTTCTGAGCTCTGTGGGAGACAATACTGACAGATACTGTATTAGTGTCCTACGGCTGCTAAAACAAATTACTGCAGTGACGCCTGGGTGGCTCAGCAGTTGGGCGTCTGCCTTTGGCTTAGGGCATGATCCCAGAATCGGGATCAATTCCCACATCAGGCTTCTTGCAGGAGGCCTGCTTCTCCCTCTGCCTGTGTCTCTGCCTCTCTCTCCCTGTGTCTCTCATGAATAAATAAATAAATCTTTAAAAAAAAAAAATACTGCAAACCTAAGTGGCTTAAAACAATGCAAATTTATGTTATAGTTTTGAAGGTCAGAATTTCAAAGTAGGTTTCACTGGACTAAAATCAAAGTGTCACAGGATGCGTTCCTTCCAAAGACTCTAGAAACTCCATTTCCTTGCCTTTTTCTACTTCTAATAGCTGCCCACTAGCCTTGGCTCATGGCCACATCACCTGGACTTCTCCTTCCATCATCACATCTCTTTCTCTGACTCCGACCCTTCTGCCTCCCTCTTCTAAGGACCCCTGCAACTATATTAGGTCCACTCAGATAATCCAGAAAAATCTCTCCATCTGAAAAGCTTCAATTTAATCCCATCTTCAGGGTCCCTTTCACCATGCAAGGTAATAATCACAGGTTCCAGTGGTTAGGACACAGACATCTTTGGGGAGCCATTATTCTGCCTACCACATATACCCAACATCTATTCTCTCCTTCTTTCTTTTTATTTATTTTTTTTTAAATTTATTTATGATAGTCACGGAGAGAGAGAGAGAGAGAGAGAGAGAGAGAGGCAGAGACATAGGCAGAGGGAGAAGCAGGCTCCATGCACCGGGAGCCCGATGTGGGATTCGATCCCGGGTCTCCAGGATCGCGCCCTGGGCCAAAGGCAGGCTCCAAACCGCTGCGCCACCCAGGGATCCCCATCCTTCTTTCTTTTTAATGGAGCATATGTTTGTTCACCCAGGGGATAAGCTTGACTTAAAAATATATTTCAATCCCTTGAAGCTACATGCACCACTGTGACATAGTCTGGCCAAGAAGATGTTAGCAGTCCACTGGGAAAGGGAAAGCATCATGGGAGCAGGTTTTTTGTTGTTGTTGTTGTTTTGTTGTTTTGTTGTTTTGTTTTTGTTTTTTTTTTTTTTAGAGAGAGAGAAAGCATAAACAGGGGCAGGAGGTGGGGAGGGAATAGAGGGAGATGGCAGGCTCCACAATCAGCGCAGAGCTGGGTACGATCTCACAACCCTGAGATCATGACCTGAGCTGAAACCAAGAGTCCGGTGCTTAACTAAAGGAGCCACCCAGGCATCCCACAAGGGAGCCACTCTCCAGATTGAATTTGCCCTCTTAAAAACTGTTTTGTGTGTCTTAAAATTTAACTGATATTTTGAATAGGTAAATCCAAAAGGTACAACAGAATATACAATGAAAAATCTCCCCCTCCTTCAATCCCTCCCTCTAGCGGTCAAGTTTCTCTCCCTCAGGCAACCACTGTGACCAGTTTCCTGGGAATCTGACCACATGGGAACTTTGCAGGTTGGAAGAGGTGAAGAAATGCAGCTGAAAATGAAGAGTAAGGTGTAGATTGCTTTGAAATGCACTTGCAAATATACATTAAAATTAATCTTTCTCATCATCCAATTGCTATTAAGATCTGCTGACATTTAATTTTATCTATCATAGATAAAATATCTGTCAAGTACAGAGGATTAAGGAGATAGCATTTATAAATGTAAGTCTCAGAGGAAAGCTCTGAGTAAACATGAGTGGTTGTTATGACTGTAGCCCCCTTTTACATAATTTGCATGTTATAACTGTCCCCTCACTCTCAAGCCTACCACACACTCCCTTTCCCACCAACCCAGCAGCATCTAAAGGTGAGAGGTTAATAAGAAAGGATGATTGATGTAAGGCAAGGTTAAGTAGAAGCTTAAGGAGAATGAGGTTTTTTTTAAAAAAAAGATTTTACTTATTTATTCACGAGAGACTTGGGGGAGGTGGAGGAGCACACAGACACAGGCAGAGGGAAAAGCAGGCTCCATGCAGGGAGCCTGACATGGGACTCGATCCCCGGTCTCCAGGATCACACCCTGGGCCAAAGGCAACGCTAAACCACTGAGCCACCCAGGCTGCCCAGGATTTTTGTTTTGTTTGCCTAAAGCTTCCCAACTCACCTGTTCTCTAAGAAACCTGGAACTTCTTCCCAAAGAGAGACATCTAATTGCATAACTTCATAGTTGTGTGGCCTTACTTAATAATTCAAATAATTTGAGAATATTCACCATTCTTTTTTTAAAAAATAGTTTATTTTAACACTTTTACTTAGTAATATGTCATGGGCATCTCTGTTCTGAACAGTTACATTGTATAGCATTTGAAAGTAAGAATGCCTCCTGTGTTTAAAGATACATACATGGAGGCTTGGTTCACATTTACACAGTTCAATCAATATGTGTTTTGGAAGGCCTACTGTGTGCTGAAAACAAAGTGGACACTGCAGAGACCCAGGATGTTTTTCTGGCTCAATACAAAGCCTTCAGTGATAAGTGTGAAATTAAAAGATTCAGGGGGAGTTCTCTGGGACCTGAGAAATGTGGGTGAATGCTTAAAGTGTAGTGGTTTGAGAAGACTTCTTGACCTTGTCCTAGACCATTTTGAATATCCAAGAGGACTTACAGACAAATGTCTAAACTTTTCTAATCATAAGCAACTGAAGTAGATAGAAATTAATAGACTTTATGTCCTTATTAAACACAAGACCTTTAATTATAGCATCGTTGGGCAGAATGCTGAATGAGGGCTTAAACCATCTGATAGGCCAATGTACAAAATGATCACTGCCATGTACATTCCATTAAAGGGCATGGCCCATAAAAATAGTATTAAGAGTTTATATTTCCTTCTCCTTAATCTGGTACTATAGTTAACCTCCTAGACCCAAGACATTTCTAGCAATTAATGATTGGTTGAGGTTAATAGTTCTGACAACGCTTTGTTGTCAGATGGTCATTAACCTCTAGAATCTGGTCATTAACCTCTAGAAACTGCTAAGTAGGATGCAAAAAAAGCATTTTACAAGTACTGTTTAAAAGGTTGTATAATTATTTCATACATATAGTTCAAATGTAAGAAAATGTCTGCCTTTTATTATGTATGTATGTACATGATAGATTAATGCTTTTCTACATTTTTATTTCTAGGATTTTCTTCCAATATGAAAGAAGAATTTGACACAAATACACTATATAAGTAGAGAAAATTATCACCAATATCTGGCATCCTAAAATGCTTGCATTGGCCCAAAGGAACAATAGTGTAAAATTCACTTTTAAAAATGGAAGTGATTGGTTTTGTCCTTAATACTTTGAATGAATTTATTAAAAGTTTCGGTCAGGGTGAAAATTGTATTGTAGGTGAACATCTCCTTGAAAATAATGCTGTAGGGCAGCGTGGGTGGCTCGGCGGTTTAGCGCCGCCTTTGGCCCAGGGAGTGATCTTGGAGACCCGGGATGGAGTCCCAAATCCGGCTCCCTGCATGGAGCCTGCTTCTCCCTCTGCCTGTGTCTCTGCCTCTCTCTCTCTCTCTCTCTCTCTCTCTCTGTCTCTCATAAATAAATAAAATCTTAAAAAAAAAAAAAGAAAGAAAAGAATGCTGTATGTTTCCCATATTCTTAAAAGAATGCAATATAAAGTATAATTGAAACATCACGAACATAGACCAGTTTATCATTGTAATCACAAATCATATTTTTATAGTAATTTGTTCTGATGCAGGAATTTTCATAAGGAAAGATACTAAGTCTCAGTGGATCATAATGTTGCTCACTCCTCATTTCACATTTAATAGGCTTTACTCTGATTTTTACATCCTGAGTCCATAATGCTTTTTAAATGATACTTCAAAATTTCTTTCGATGGTGGAAGCTCTGGTTAAGTGAAAAAGTCTGTTGGGGTTTTCCCCCTGTAGTTTCCTAATTAGGGCTTCCTTATTACATCACGAACATTAATCACCACATTATTCAGTAACAGATCAGACTTACCCTATCTTTCAGATCCTCATTAATCTACTAGTAAAGTTATGAGCTCCATTAATATGGTTACATTTAGAATGTCTCCCTGAAGCACGGTCTATTCATTACTGGGCTCAATAACTCAAAACCTACACGTCTCCTTCAGTCTGAAGATGTTCCTGAAATGTCAGCTCTGGCAGAGTAGCCTTCCCCATACCCTCCACATAAGATTCCTATAGAATGTTTACTTTATTTACTGCTTTGTTTACTATCCTACTAGGAGAAAAATCCTCCAAGCAGGATCAAGTGTGCATCTTGCATAGACTAAACCATGTGTTGCTGTCCAGTTTGGCTGTTTTCCATTTGGAATGGAGGGCCAGCCCCACTTCAGAAAGAATGTGAGATCCTCCTATAGTGGGATCACCCCATCAGGCAGAGGGAGCATTGCTAGTTCCTTATAACCCTAAACTTACCAACACTTCCCAAACACAGATTTTCCTAGGATGAGTGACAGTGAAAACAGCAGAGCATCAAGTTCACCTGGCCATGTTCACATGGCTGAACGTGGTCAGCTCAGATATAGAGCCTAATGTGATCCTGCAAGAGTGCCAGTCACGGGAATCAAAGACTTTTCAGCCATTCACAGTCTGTGGATCTCTCATAAATGCCTATCATTTTATTGGGAATGTGGGATTTTTTTTTAAGAACATGACAGAAAGAAGTCTCTGAGGCTCTCAGCTTACCTTAGAGTTCAACTCGCTGCATTCATGGCTGGATTCAGCGATTACTTTTTGCATTCTGTGTATGGATTTAAGCATGCTGTTTCCTACTACAGGATGTAAAAATGATTAAGTAGTTAAGATATATACTATATGCATACAGTATTTATCCTAAGACTCATCTCAGAGAAATTGAATACAGAAATTTAGAAAATCAGATATTTTTCTGAAAAGAAAATAATGAAGTCAATAATTTTTTCCAAAATGTCACATGAATAACAGAATTCCAAGACAGAGAAGGTGAAAGAAGGGAACTATCAGCAAAGGCTGAAGACTGTTAAAACAATCTGGTGATCACTTTTTAAAAGACTACATTTCAAAGACTAGAAATTATAGATTGTGAGTAGAGTTATGTGAATTTCAAAATTTTCAGCAAAATAAGCTAGTCTTGGAATTTAGGGGGCTCATTTCATTGTTGCGATCAAGGAAACCCCTGTATTCTTTAGCAAGCTATAATGAAAGGTAAAGAAAAAGAAATCAGTCTGGAAATAAATGAAACATTTCTTGGCTTCAGATAGGCAATTCTCAAAGTCTTTCATGATATTCTTGTGGAGCACATGGAGAACCGAGGCCTGGATAATGGTACAGTTTGGTGGATTCACAGCTGATCACACCAAAGAGGTCAAAGGGGCAATGTATCAATGTTATGTGGAAAGAAGATTTTTAAAGGAGAGCTTTGGGATTCTGTATTTGACCTTGCACCCAAGAAAAATGCCTCTCAGATTTGTAAAGTAAGACTCGGGATTCAAAAAGATCTCTCAAGACTACACAGATGGACAGAAATCAACAAAATGAAACAAAGCAAACAGAGAAAACTCAAAAATGCCACTGTAAAGTACACAAACTGGCATAAGAAGTTTATATGAAAAAACATACATAGGCACATGCAAACATGCTCTAGGTGTTTTAGTCGATTTCAAGGAGAAAAATGAGTCAAAAGTGTGAGATGGCAAATCAGCTACCTAATGAGATCTTAATTTATATTAACAGAAGGACGGCATCCAGATCAAGGGAAATAATCATCCCAATGGGCGCGTCTCTGGTCAGTCCACATCTGGAGTTGCAATTCTGTGTGCCACCCTGGGGAGGCCAGGCTGGGCCGGAGGGTAATGGAGAACAGGCAGAGGTCAGCTACGAGGGAGGTCGAGGGGATGATTAGGGGGGATGGTGAGAGAAGCGGGCTAATGACAATCTAAGTCTTTGAAAGCTCAGGAGTTTCCCCTAGCAGAAGACAGACTTATTTCTTCCAGAATGAAAGTGGAATGTTAAAAGGGTAAGAAAAAAATGTAAAATAAAGGAAATTCATTATTATATACTCCTACTACTCCAACGTAATACAACAGTAAAAACACTAATACAACAGTAAAAACACTAATTAAAGGGCTTCTTCAACAAATCAGTGACATGAGGAAGAGAAGGAAAATGGATGTGTTTTTTTTCTTTTTAAGACTTAATATTTATTTATTCATGAGAGAGAGGCAGAGACACAGGCAGAGGGAGAAGCAGGCTCCATGCGGGGAGCCCGACACAGGCAGGACTCCTTCCCGGGAGGCCAGGATCAGGCCCTGGGCTGAAGGCGCTGCTGAACCGCTGGGCCACTCGGGCTGCCCAGAAAATGTATGTGTTTTACAAGAGCCTTTAAGAGAGGGGCACCTAGGTGGCTCAGTGGTTGAGTGTCTGCCTTTGGCTCAAGTCGTGATCCCAGGGTCCTGGGTTCGAGTCCCACATTGGGCTCCCCATGGGGAGTCTGCTTCTCCCTCTGCCTGTGTCTTTGTGTCTCTCATGAATAAATAAATAAAATATTAAAAGCCTTAAGAGATTTATCAACCAACCAAATCGTGTGGATCTTGCTAGATCTTGATTCCAATGACTACTTGGTCAATCAAAGAAGTCTTGAAGTATTTAGGGAAATTATTTTTTATTTTTTATTTTTTTGGGGAAATTATTTTTTAATAATAGCTTTGCTGAGATATAACTCAACATGCCATAAAGTTTACACTTTAAAAGTGTACAATTCAGTGATTGTACATCACAATATTGTGTACCACACACCACTACTTAATTCCAGAACTTTTTATCACTCCCCCAAAAAACACCCATGGTCATTAATAGTCACTTACTTCCCTTTTCTCCATCACCCCAGCTCTTAGGAAGAATTAATCTATTTTCTCTCTCTGTGCATCTGCTTTTTCTGGACATTTCATATAAATGGAATCATACACTAAGTGGTCTTTTATGTCTGGCTGCTTTCATTTAGCATAATGCTTTCAAGGTTCATTTATGTAACATTTTATCAGTACTTCATTCCTTTTAATGGCTGAATAACATTCCTTTGTATGGATACACCACCTCTGTTCATCTATTCAGAAGTTGACATACCTGTAG
This sequence comes from Vulpes lagopus, assembly GCF_018345385.1. Lineage (NCBI taxonomy): Eukaryota > Metazoa > Chordata > Mammalia > Carnivora > Canidae > Vulpes > Vulpes lagopus. The sequence continues at coordinate 128,602,217 of NC_054825.1, forward strand.
GTTATTTCTACTTTTTGACTATTATGAGTAACACTATCATGAACATTCATGTGTAAGTTCTTACATGGACATATGTTATCAGATTTTGGGGGCTATGTACCTAAAAGTAGAATTGCTGGGTCATATGATACCTCCATACCTGTCATTTAACATTTTGAAAAACTACCAAACTGTTTTTCCAAAGTAGCTTTCCATTGTATACCCCACCGGTAATGTGGGAGGGTTCAGATTTCTCCATATACTAACCAACACTTGCTATTATGCCTTTTCTATTACAGACATCTTAGTCAATATGAAGTTGTATCTTTTTTTTTTTTTTTTTATGATAGGCACACAGTGAGAGAGAGAGAGGCAGAGACATAGGCAGAGGGAGAAGCAGGCTCCATGCACCGGGAGCCCGACGTGGGATTCGATCCCGGGTCTCCAGGATCGCGCCCTGGGCCAAAGGCAGGCGCCAAACCGCTGTGCCACCCAGGGATCCCTGAAGTTGTATCCTATTGTGATTTTGATTTGCATTTCTCTAATCAATGTTATTGAGAATTTTTCCATATGCTTATCGGATATATGTATATATTCTTTAGAGAAACGTCTAATCAAATAATTTGCTGATTTTTATGTTATTCTATTTATCTATTAGTTATTGAGTTGTAACTATTTTTTTTAAGATTTTATTTATTTATGATAGACATAGAGAGAGAGAGAGAGGCAGAGACACAGGCAGAGACACAGGCAGAGACACAGTCCTGGGACTCCAGGATCACGCCCTGGGCCAAGGGCAGGCACAAAACCATTGAACCACCCAGGGATCCCCAGAGTTGTAACTATTCTTTATATATTCTAGATACAAGTCCCTCATCAACTATATCAAGTGAAAATATCTTCTCCCATTCTGTCAGGTTTGTTTTTTTCACTTTCTCAATGATATCATTTGAAGCATAAAGTCTTAAATTTTGATGAAACCTTATTCATATAATTTTTCTGTTTTCACTTCTACTTTCCCCTATATTTCTATAATTGGATTTTAGAAATAACTTTTCCACCAATTAATATAATGTAGTTAAATATGCTATTAAAAACATGAAATAACAATTGCATTGTGGTCGTGGAGACATTAAATGCAGTACATTTACTTTTATGATGATAACTTGTAATGGGACTGCTTTTTGTGATGAAGAAGTATATCTAGTTGTTCAGTTTTTAGATACACATACTGTCACAGTGGTTTATTCAAGTCTGGAATGGAAGAGAACCTTCTGGAAATCACCTTAAATAGTAATATACTCACATCGTTTGACAAATGTTTATCTTGCCCCAAATTTCACAGAACAGTTACATTCATGAATAAGGGGGAAAAAACACATTGTTTTAAAAATTATTCTCAGCACAGTATTACCAACCTGGGAAGCTCACCTGTCCTTCCTCCCACCCCCAGCAGGGGGACCTAATTAGTATATGGAAAAGTGAGAAAGTGATTTGAAGTACTTTATATTCAATATTTTATATTGGAAAATAAAAATAAAATCTTAGTTTTATAATTCAAAATATAAAAGATAAACCTTAACAAATATCTTCTAGGCTCTTAAGAGAAACACATCAGAGGGAGGATGGGTGCAGAGGGTGAAGGGGATGAAGAGTATGCACGCACCACAATGAGCACTGACTAATGTATAGAAGTGGTGAATCAGTATATTGTACATCTGAAACTAATATAACATTGTGTGTTGATTATACTTGAATAAAAAGAGATAAACTCATAAAAAATGGCAAGGATGGGGGAAATGGTGAATTTTGTATTTGTCCAAAAGTGACGGGAGTTTTAAAATGTTGGGTAACAGTGTCCCAGTGGAATAAATTGTTATAAAGGGTCAAATCACAATGCTTCCACCCATCACTTAAACATGTATATAGTCTCTAAAGAGTAGATACTTAAGAAGATAATATTAAAAGATATATTGCACAAATAGGTATAAATGGAGTAAAACTCAGTTTCATTCGATAATCAGTGTCCTCACATAAACTCAGTTCCATAATCCCTGGGTCATTATATATAACTGCACTAAAAATTACATAATGCTTTAAGTACTGATATTAATCTTAATTAAGTCAGTGATTCATCTTCATAAAAAGAGTATTTTTTCGAGTAGTTTTTTATAATTACTATAACTAACTGCTCTACTTTAACTTTGTTCTATGGCTGAAGTGTTTTTCTTTTATTTTTACAGAAATATTATTTATATCAGACATAACACAAATCACCTGCAATTAAATATGGTGACTAATAAATTTTAATTTTTGCTCCTTCTCAATATCCCACTAAACAGGGCAAAATAAATTGAACAAGCATGAACCCAGAAGAATAAAGAAAGCAGAAGAGGCAACAAAGGTGAGATCTCAACAAAACTTTATTTTTATTTATTTATTTTTTCAACAAAACTCACTGCCGATCTTCCCTGTGGGCAGAATTTTTCATGTCCTGTTTACTAAGACAGAGGCCATCCACAGATTGTGCTTGTCAGCTTTTAAAGTTTTGTTGAGGGCAGCCCTGGTGGCACAGCGGTTTAGCGCTGCCTGCAGCCCAGGGTGTGATTCTGGGGACCCTGGATTGAGTCCCATGTCAGGCTCCCTGCATGGGGCCTGCTTCCCCCTCTGCCTGTGCCTCTGCCTCTCTCTCTCTCTCTCTCTCTCTGTGTGTCTCTATGAATAAATAAAATCTTTAAAAATAAATAAATAAAGTTTTGTTGAATGCTTTTGGATCTCAAAGCATCCAATGGAAAGCAGGAAAAGAGAACAAAGTTAACAGATTCAGGGATATGTAACAAGCTTTGAATTTGTTGATTTTATTTTTATTTATTTCTGACTGGTCCATATTTCCTCAAAAAAATCCATGTGACCTTTTAAATGTTAAAGAGTTTGCTTTTGCCCTCAGGGTCAGGTCCTGTTGTGAGTCACTTTGGAAAAGCGAACATGAACCCCTGGAGCCACCTCACCTGCCTAGAATTTGGCATATAGAAGCAGAATTGGGGTTTAGGGGAGGGGGTGGCTAAAATGAGATGGAAGGAGGTGGAAGCCCACCTCTGTGATCTTGCTCGTTAACAGGTTCTGCAGACCTTACTCAAAGTTTCCCTCCCTGAGGTGTTCTCAGCACCAGGCTGGCTCAGTGCTTTCCACAAACAAGGCAAGACGCCTAGAACTGGGGCCACAGACTCAAATACTTTCAGGGTCAGCCAAGCAGCAGATGTGGCAAGGCCAAAAATGTTCAGTCATCTCCTTACTTGGGAGCATAGATAAAATAGACATAGGCCTGGAGGGCAGCTTTTGTGTGTAAGTGGTTTATTAGAGGAGGCCCCCTAAAGAAACTAGGAAGGGGATGGAGGAAGGACAGGGGAGGGGAAGAAACCAAGCAAAGATTCAGTGTCAGAGTGTGCACCTGCAGGTGAGGTGACTGCAGGGTCCAAGATCAGTTTTCTAAAGCAGATCACTGCACGGCCTGAACTTTACCACAAAGGCACAGAGGCCAAAAGAGGGAGCAGCACCTGGAATGGGCAAGCACTGCCACACTAGTGCAATCTCTTTGATGCTATGTAATCTGCCCTTCTTTGTGAATCCCTACCCATTGGTTTATGGTGGGAGTACAGACTAGAGGAGTTTAAAAATTAACTGTTTATGGGGGTACCTGGGGGACTCAGTAGGTCAAGCATCTGCCTTCAGCTTAGATCTTGATCCTGGGGTCCTGGAATTGAGCCCTGCATCAGGCTCCCTGCTTGGCGGGGGGTCTGCCTCTCCCTCTGCTGCTCCCCCTACTTGTGCTCTCTTGCTCTCTCGAATAAATAAATGAGATCTTAAAAAAACTAACTGTTTAAAAATTAACTGTTAGCTCTACCTGGCTTAAGGATTCTTATCTGTTCACTTTGAAGTATCAGTCTCTTGAGGGTAGCTCAGCCTCCTCAGGTAGAAGATAGATGTTTACAGCTCAGTTACCCCTTCTCTCCTCCTTGCTTCTCTTCCAAAGATGGCATCTTGAGCTATAGAGGGTAGAGTATGTCTCATAAAACTCCTGTGATGACAGAGAAGGGCTGGCGGTCTCCATTTGAGATGTCCTTGGACTTCTCCGGCCTCTGGAATGATGCTCTTTATTGCCTCTGTTTGTAGTTCGCCCAGATGTCATTCATCTCTGGTTTGATCTGTGTCAGTTTGATCTTAGTCTGGGGTGATTTCCTCCTGACTTGGCATCACACTGGGCACCATCAGCCATAGACCTTGGGGTCTGCACTAATTTTTCCTTCCATCCCTTGGGCTCAGCAGGCTTATTTACTACTATCCATTGACTCTGACCATCAAATCTTAACTCACCCACATTTGGCGTGGGAAGTCCCAGGGGCAAATATATTGTGCCTCCTGTCCTACGTATATATATTTATTGTGAAGAAAAATAATTTTTTTATTGTGGTAAAAATACCTACAACATAAAATTGGTCATTTTAACTGTTGTAAGTATACAATTCAGTAGCATTAATTTGATTTGCTGTATTATACAACCATCATCACTCTTTCCAAAACTTTTTCAATATCCCTGACAGAAATTCTCATTACCCCTTTCCCCCAGCCCCTGGTCACCTCTAATCTAATTTCTATCTCTGTGAATCTGCCTATTCTAGATATTTCCTGTAAGTAGTGGAGTCATACAATATTTGTCCTTTCATGTGTCTGGGTTATTTCACTTGGTATAATGTCCTCAAGGTTCATCCATGTGGTAGCATGTGACAGAACTTTATTCCTTTTTATGATCGGATTATATTCTGTTGTGTGTATAGAACTCATGTTTATCCATGCATCTCTGGTGGACACTTGTGTTGGCTATTGGGAATAATATTGCCATAAACACTAGTGTACATGTATCTGATTGAGCCTTCAGTTTCAATTCTCCAGGGTAAGAATTCTTTGGGGTAGTAGCAGATTGTTGGGTCATACAATCATTCTCTGTTTAGCTTTTGGAGGGACTGACGAACTGGTTTCCACAGCAGCTGCTGTGGAAATTATTTTACGTTCTTACCATAAATTCATGAGAGTTCCAACTCCACATCCTCACCAATGCATGTCATTTTCTGTTGTTGTGGTGGTGGTTGTTTTATAATAGCCCTCTTAGTTGGTATAAAGAGGTTTTGATTTGCATTTCCCTGTTGAATGATGAAGTGGAACACCTTTTTAGGTGCTTATTGACCATTTGTGGATCTTCTTTGGAGAAATGTCTCTTCAAGTTATTAACCCATTTTTGAATCATGCTGCCTGGGGCACCTGGGTGGCTCAGTCGGTTAAGCATCTGCCTTCAGCTCAGGTCATGATCTCAGGGTCCTGGGATCGAGCTCCCACCCCTACCCCCACCCCCATCCCTGCTCAGTGGGGAGTCTGCTTCTCCCTCTCCCTCTGCTGCTCCCCTTGCTTGCTTGTGCTCTCTCTCTTTCAAATAAACAAATAAAATCTTTAAAAATAAAATATATTGTGCCTTCTGTCGTTTTGTGAGAGGCAGATTTTAAGAGAAGTGTGAGGACAAAAGACCTTTGTGCCTTCAGTGTGGACCTTATAGAAGCCACACACTCACATCCTGAACTGAGTATCTCTCATGCCTCTGTATTCTTCCCTCAGTTCTCAGTGCTAAAAATGGTGGTACTTTCCTTTTCCTTTCCCTATAATGTACCATCCTTCTGCATTCAAGAATAGCAGGGGCACCTGGGTCACACCCTGAGCTGAAGGCAGATGCCCAACCACTGAGCTACCCAGGCATCCCAATACTATTCAATTTCTTTTTTTTTTTTTTTTAATTTTTATTTATTTATGATAGTCGCACAGAGAGAGAGAGAGAGAAAGGCAGAGACACAGGCAGAGGGAGAAGCAGGCTCCATGCACCGGGAGCCCAATGTGGGATTCGATCCCGGGTCTCCAGGATCGCGCCCTGGGCCAAAGGCAGGCGCCAAACCGCTGTGCCACCCAGGGATCCCTACTATTCAATTTCTTAACGAGAATTGGGATGTACAAAATTTTCTGTGAAATCCTTTGATTTCTTAATGCTTTCAATTAATTTTTTTCCCAAGCACCCTTCAAGCTAAACTAAGTCTGTTGGCCAGATGCAAACTTTGGGGTGCTTGCTTCCTCTCTCTGATACAGTATTTTGCTAGACCCTGGAGAGCTATAAAAGAAGAGGACTTGATTTTAGCTCTTAAGATGAATGTGGCCTTGCTGGGAGCTAAGATGGGTGCATATGAAGTAGCCAGTAAACAACGCAAAGATATGTCTGCAAGTGTGAGCCACTTAAGGAAGCTATGAAACCAAGCCCCAGTGAGACTGTAGATACTATCCTGGGGCTGAATCTTGTGATTTGTAGAAATGCCCTTTGGGTGGGAAGTAGCTCTTTATCTGGTCTCAGAGGGTTAATTAGTGCTGATGGATAGACAGTGAGGCTATTACTGTTCAGTACCAAATTGATAGTTAAGCAGGTAACAATAACTTGGGACAATTCTGGTTTAGGAAGTAGATTCATCTGCAAATATTAGTGGAATGTGCCATGAGAACAAGAAACATAGTCCTTGCAGAACAAAAGACATTTTCTAAAAGTTATATGGTTTACAACTGCCTTCAGTACTATGGAAACAACAAAAAAATTGTATTATGAATTATTATTTGAAATGAAGTCATGAAAATTCATTTGAATAAACAGATATGTGTGGTAGGCTGAATAATGCCCCATCCTCCTCATTTCCCAATTCCTGGAAATTGTGAATCTTACCTTATGTGGCAAAAAGGACTTTGATGGTGTGAGTAAGTTAAGGATTTTGGGGTGGGGAGATTATCCTGCATTATTTAGGTGGTACAATGGAATCACAAGGGTCTTTATAAGAGGGAGGCAGGAGGGTCAGAGTTAGAAAGGGAGAAATTGGAGGATGGGGCCATGAGCCAAGGAATGCAGCCACCCTCCAGAAACTAGAAAAGGAAACATATTCCCCTGGAACCCTAAGAAAGGACTAACTCTGCTGACACCTCGATTTTAGTCCACTGAGATTATTTGGGACTTTTGACCTCCAGAAGTACAAGGTAATAAATTTGTGTTGTTTTAAGCCACTAAGTTTGTGGTCATTTATTATTGAGGCAATAGGAAATAAACACAGATGATGAAGAGATACAGAAGAAGAGATACAGAAGTATGGAACCTTCTGAAACTTTTTGGTTCCCAAACATACACAGAGGAAAGTGATTGTCTATTAATGATACTCTATCATTTTATATATATATATATATAATATATTTTATATATAATATATATATTTTTTGTGATATGTAATTTAATTGTATCTTTATGAAGCATTCTGAAATCAAAAAAAGATCATACATGCATCAGGCACATCCAACAGAAGACTTTTACAATTGTTTACATTTTCTTTTTATTTATTCCTTGAAACTGCCCATATTGCAGGATTCTCATGAATGAAATATGGAACTGAGCAGATTCTTTTTTTCTATAAAATTATGGTATAAACTTACTCAATTTTCTATCTTATTGCTAATAAACCTTACAGGCGCACAGTTTGTAAAATAAACCCCTTAAGGACTGAATGCATAGAGCATGCTGCAAGGTACAAGAAATAAGCTAAAAATGAGCATATAAACCTACATCTGGACCAGCACAGTACTGAATGCTGGCAAACATTTATCACGACACAGGGAAAAATTAATAAAAGGATATATATATATATATATAGAAATGACTATTACATGCAATTAGGGTTAGTTAACACCTCCATCACCTCACATAACTACTTTTCTCTTTCTTTCTTTCTTTGGTGAGTACATTTAATATTTACTATTTTAGCAGTTTTCGAGTGTATAATACAGTATTGTCAAATATAGTCACCAAGCTGTATATTAGACCTCCAGGACTTATTCATCTTACAACTAGAAGTTTGTACCTTTTGACTAATATCTTCTCATTATCCCCACCCCAAGAAACTGTTTTATTGTAGGACATGAATGTACTGAAACCTTAATTTAGTACATGAATAAATAGAAAGATGCAGTTAACAGGTTTTCTTGGAAAACACAACAATTAAGGAGCCAATATGAAACAGACACAAGAATGAGATGAACTTATTTTTGACTTAATAGTTGCCAGAATTAATCAAATCGTAAATGTGCATAATTTCTTTTCATTTGGAATTTTAAATATTTATTTTTAGCAGTTAATATTAATTTCATGTTAAATGAACTACTATGAAATACTTATGAGGAAAAATATTTTTAAGCCATGTGCTCATTTAAAAATATAATTTATTGCTTTCTACAGGCAATAAAAATTTGCTATATTAGTTACAACACACCATGTTTGGTGAGAATGCACATTCTTAATACATGTATATTTTTTTGAAGTAGTATATTATTGCTCAATGAAAAAGGAGAGATTTTTGTTTTCTGGGAATTCTTTGTCAGAGATCGTACAACAGTAAAGTTGTTTCCCCATTCTACAATGTTGACAGAACTTTAGCAAGTGGTTAACGAGAGTCCCTTGCCTTCTTCTCTCTTGGTGTGGTTTAGGTCCCCTCCCCTCCTTTTATTGGAATGAAACTTGCTATTCTCTTGGGAGTTTATCTCATTTTAACAAATCTATGTCTATTGATCTATCCTGCTGGAAGAGAAGATATTAATTAAAGACAGATTCTCTTCACTAGAATAAACTTCGCAAGAGCAGAGAATATGTTTTTTTTTTTCTTTTTTCACATTAATCCCAGACCCTACCATAATGCCTTAGCTGAGTTCAGCTGCAAGCAACAGGGCTCTAAACGCTGGTTGAAACAAAAGATTAAAAAAAAAAAAAAAAAAAAAAGGATTTTTCTTTATTGTGAAAGCAGCTCTGTTAGGCAAACTAGGTGGCTCCCATGATTACTGGGGACCCAGAATCCATTTCTTTTGATCTGCCATCCTTATTCCATGGCTATCAGCCTCAAGGGTACCTTATGGTTCAAGACTACTGGAACTCCGGCCATTTTGTCCTAACCTTAGTTAGAAGCAGTTGGAAGGGGAAAAGGGCTAAAAAGCTCCTTCCTTGTTCTTGTCTTTTATTTTTATTATTATTGTTTTTTTGTCTTTCTTTTAGAAAGCTTTCTTGAAAGTCCCATCCAACAGTTTCCATTTATGTCTCAGGGGCTACATTTAAGTTAGAGGGCCACTTAATAGCAGGGGAGTCCGGGAAATGTAGGGTTTTTAAACTGGGCACATTGCCATGCTAAGTAGTGTCTTCATACTAACAAGGGGAGGAAGTGGTAAAAGATCAATAAAGACAATGTAGAGTTTTCTGTGAAGCAAATTTATTCAATTTTCAGGACTATTCCTTGTACTCATACCCCCTCCCTCATCTTTTCTTTTTTCTTTTTTTAAACTATTTTATTTTTTTAAAGATTCTATTTATTTATTCATGAGAGACACACACACACACACACAGAGACAGAGACAGAGACACAGGCAGAGGGAGAAGTGGGCTCCATGCAGGGAGCCCGACGTGGGACTCCATCCCAGGTCTCCAGAATCAGGCCCTGGGCAGAAGGCGGCGCTAAACCACTGAGCCACCCGGGCTGCCCTCCCTCATCTTTTCTTAAATTTAAAGGTGTTTTTTAAAAATTGAAATGATGTTTTTTTTTTTCCTTCCTGAAGTTTTTACTTGATCAGATAAAAAGTTAACTCTGTTAGTCCTCTAATATTACCGACATTTTACTGGTCCAAGAAATTCAAAATCTAGGGAATTCCTGGACTATATAGGTGATCTGTGAGATTTCTCCAGCTCCAAGATCCTCAGATAGATGTGTCTTCAATACAGCCAATATGCTTCATGCCTCCTGCTCAGAATTCTCACTAGATAATTCATTGATTAATTTATCACATATCTCAGCCAAAGTGCTAATGCCTAGAGACACAAAGAAGACCTGCCATCTCCAGATCCTTAGTCAGGGCTTGTTTTTGTGAAACTGAATAAATTTCTTTTAAAATGGAGTCAGGAGGCCAGAATGGGGAGCTCTCACCCTACCATTTGTCCTCCCTTGGAGAGCCCCAACAGGAAGAAGCCTATAGTTTCTTACCTCAGCAGGAGGAAGAAATATTTTCTCCTGGCCTAGCAACAGCCCAGTGAATGAGACTGTCCCAACTCAACCAATGAAATGTGACTCCACTTGAACTCCCAATTTGGACTTTTTGTTTATAACAGCCCTTCAAAATCCTCCCCCACCTTTTGAGTATTTCTCTAATTCCTTTGTTCTCCAGATTTGCCTCTGGTTTTGCAGAAGCTTGCATGTCCCCAATTGCAATTCTTTTGCTAGTCTCAAAGAAAACCATTTTTTGCTGGTCAAATAACTGACAGTTTATTTTTAAGGTTGACACTCTGTAGCAAGAGAAAGAAACTCATGGGGGCACCTAGGTGGTTCAGCTGGTTAAATAAGTGTCCAACTCTTAATTTTGGCTTGGGTCATGATCTCAGGGTTGAGAGATCAAGCCAGGCATTCAGGCTCTGTGCTCAGATGGGAGTCAGCTTGGGATTCTCTCTCTCTGCCACTCCCCCTACTGTCACATGCATGTGCAAGCTTTCTCTCTAAAATAAAAAAAGAGAGAAACTCACTGAAAGATTAGATAAAGGGGTAATTGTTATGAGGATGTAGGGGAATTTCACAGATAGCTAAGAAAAATAAATATAGTCCTTTTGCCTTAAAATCAGGCTTAAAAAAATTAGGAATGGAGGCTACCACTATTTCTTATGGAATACCATAGCCTTTCAACTTCTTTTTTGCTTTTCTCTGTGAACCAACTTTCTTTACTACTTTTATTTTTTCTTCCCCTAGTAAGTTTAGTTGGCATGGGGGTTTAGTTCCTGTGGTACAATCTCAGTTTTGCCATTCCAAATTCCTCAGCAATAGCTTCTTGATTCGGTGAGGGTCGGGTTACCATTCCTACTTCAAATAGCTGTGGCACGGAGTGAGGCAATTAGTACAAATATGTCCTCCTAAGGTGCATTTTTTCAGCAGCCCCTAGAGAGTGAGCATGTGAAGGGTGGGAGAGGTACCTGCAAAAGTTACATTTCCTTTATTCCATTAATTTCCACTCTGGCTGCCCTTTGTGTCCTCCTGATCTCAGGTGCTTTTCCTCCATCAGGGTGGCAGATTAAAGACCTTTCCTATTACAGCACCATTTCTTATAGCATTCTGTGCACAAACATTCTTATTGTTTTCTAATTCCATGCACATTTCCTCAGAATGTTTTAGGAGGAAAACAATGTGGTGATTACCATATATAAACATCTAGGGTCCCCCTTCCCAACTTCTGCTCCACCAAGAACTTAGGAAGTAGTCTAGTGTCCAGCCTAGGGCATGAGCAAGAGCATAGCAAGTGGTAAGAAGCAAAGCCCCAGAGTAAATCTATCTGGATTTGAATGTACTTCATCTACTAGTAAAGACTACCCTATGCATCAGTTTCTATAGCTGTGAAATTAGAATATTACCTACCACATGAGATCACTAGAATAATTAAAGAAAATAATCAGTCCAAGGCATCAGCCCAGTATTAAATACTCACTAAATATTCACAGTTGAGATAGCAAAAGAAGTATCACAGCCATGGGCAATACAGTGCTGAGGTGCCTAATGAAAGCTAAAAACTAAGTGGACCAATTCTGTAAATATGAATCTCACTACCATGGTTAGATTCCAAGACAGTTGATTCTATTTGCTGAATTTTCAAAGATTTGATATCAAGTACTTTGTAGCACTTACCTGTGATGTTTACCCCTCTAGAATACAAGGATTCTAACGGATATATATCATTAAATTCTAATTATTTCTAAGAATGAGATAATTTTCACCTATGCCTGCCGTTTTTCATTTTTGCCACGTTATTTAAGTATGATTAGACTCTGAACTATAACCGAAAGTGTTTCTAAGGTACACACACTCAGTGTTATGAGATGATTAAAACTAGGATTTTTTCTAGGTATTTCTCAGAAAACTTTTCAGGCATTTTATAAAATGTTCATGTCCTTACTGTTTAAAGTATTAGGACAGTTCCATACATACGAATGCCAAATAAAATGAGTTTATCTACAAATCTCCATAAATTTACATCTATATATTTGTCCTAGACATGCTACCAATTTAGGTCTAACGTAGGCCTAAACATGACATCCTTTAATCTACAGTAAAGTTGCATTAGCCTAGCAACACTTCATTAACCACTGAATCAAAAAGACTGCAACATGGCAAGACCTCAGTTATTAACACGACAAATACCAGAAATGATATTTCAGGTCCTTCAGTGAAAGGACCTGAGTACCACAATAGATATTTTCTCTAAAGAAAGATGGCTTGTCTCCTTTGCTGGCAGAAGCAAGTCTTAAATATTAACTTGCTCACATTTGTCACCACAAACACGATGACTTTCTTATGGCCAAAGTGCCACGATGAGTTATACAAAACTCAAAGCAGAGTTTGTCTCTGCACAGGCTCTGCTTTGGATTTGTCCACAACGAACTACGCACCCATCAATACAGCACAGGCCTCTTTCTTGGGCAGGGAATATTTTCAAGAATGGATTTAACACCTGACTCCTTGATATGGCTGCAGATCCCATCGATTCTGTCGCAGGTTCTGGGTTGGGGTCCTTTTGTATCTCTCTATGAAAAAAAGATTGTTCCTACCACTAGCCTACATGCTAAGCTTGCCATTTACAACCTGTGTAAGCTGGATGGAACCTAACCCCTGCACTCAGTTTATTCTTAGATAAAATGAGTATTCCTTCACCACAGAAGACTGTGTTTGAATATTTTCATTACATGCATACACTGCCTTGCAGTTAAATTTTTACGAAAGCACCCCTGACGTTGGAGCTTTAAAATTATTAGGCACTGATTTTAAAAGTATCTAAAGCTTAAGGTTACGTTCCTCAGATTGTGCTTTCACAATTTAAACATCTGTGAAAACCCTCCATGCCCTGCTAAATTGCAGGATAAAAAGGGGGAAAAAAAATCATCAAGACAAGCTAATAATTAACAGGAATGAAGTTTACAGAAAATGCTTTAAGTGGTTTCACTGAACTGATATGAAACCGACTCACACTGAATGGTACTGATTGGGAGGGGATGGGAAGGACTATTCACCCAGAAAAGATCCTTTTTTTGTGTACGACCGTAGCTAGAAAACCATACGCTACGCCTTGTTAACAGGTTTTACCCCTGACAAAGCCTCGATTTTTCTTTTTAAAAAACTGATTTCCATTTTACTTCCTGCGCATTTCGGATTCAATCTTGCAATACCTGGGCAACAAGCTGACTTAAAAGCCCCGGTTCCTGTTCCCCAGGTCCTAGTCGCCGCCTGGCTCGTGCCCGCGACCCCAGCAGCCTCCGGCGCACACCTCAGGCCGCCGCCGCTCCCCCACCCCCGGCGGAGCGCGCGGCGCCGGGAGAACTTCCGGCCGAACCGGCGCGAGGTCCCCGCCCCTCCCCCACGAGCGCGAGATTGGGCGCAGTTTTCCCGCGAGGCCGCGGGGGCACGCCGACCGTCGCCAGGCCCCAGAGTGCATTGCGGGCTAGAGCGCGCGGGCGCCGCTCCACTGTCGAGCTACCGCGGGAAAATTCCAAAAACGTCAAACAAAACAAAACACCAGTACGAGGCAAAGCCAAATTCGCAAGCCACAGAACCCGGGCGGAGGCGTCCTTTCTGCCACTACCCAAACTGCTGAAGCCGCTCTGGCGCAGACCACCCGGTAAGAGGCCGCAGAACGACAGCGAAGGCGGCTGCTTCCCTCGGGGGTCTGGGCGACACGTCAGCCCAGGAGTAGGGGTGGGGCAGGGGGAAGGGAGGGAGGGAAGACTCGCGAGAACGTCCGCAGCGCCCGGCGCATCTAGGTGGGTGAGCAATGCCCTCGCCTTGTGTTGGGGCTGAGGAGGGAGGTGGGAAGGGGCTTGAGGTGGCGCCAGCCCGCGAGGGGGCGTGACCAAGGGCGTGGCTGGCGGGGATGGAGCCGGAGCGCGCCGGGCATGGCCAGGGGCGTGGCGGGGTGCGAGGGGTGTGGTCAGGGAGTTGTGGGGCGCGAAGGGCGTGGCCAGGGGCTGGACCGGCTGGGGAGGGGCGGGGGAGCCCGGGAGGGTGGAGCCGGCGCGGAGCCGGCGCGGAGCCGACGCCGGAGGCACGCGGAAGGGAGCTCCCAGAGCGGCGAGACTTGGGTATTGGCGTTTCGGTTTTGTTCATTGAGGGCCCGCAGCTATGTCTACGTAAAAGGAGAGAGGCAGGGTGGACCTTCTATGCCCCGGATCCGTGGGAGCTGTGCAAAGCTCGCCTCCTCTAACCCATCACCCCGTACAGCTGGCCGGTCGCTCTCCGATCTCCTGCACCCTTGGCGCTAGGAGGGGGCGGAGGCCGTTACCCCTCCCGCCCTCCAGTCCCTTCATCGCACCGGGGAGGAAGTTCTGGTGGGCGACCGTCTCTCCGCAACTCCCAGGCCAAATCGGGTCCAAAGCCCTGAGAAGGGTTTGGGAGGTGTCGCTTCTTGGCTTGCTTGTTTGTATTTACTTGGGAGCTTTTACAGCCGTGAACGTTCTGTGGTCTTGTACGGGGCTACAAGTCTGGAGGGGAAAAGATTAGGAGTTTTTGAAACATGAGAGATTTGGGACAGATTTGGGACCAGAATTTGAAGGAAAGAGGCCGAGCTATTTTCCGGCGAAGACTTGTATGTGCCAGTACTTTTGTCCTCATCTGAAACTCTTGGCTCCCTAGCTCCCGGTTTCATTGTAATCTGTCCGGTTTAGTGCAGCTCAACTGTGATGTGATTGACTTACCATTTATCACGTGAGCAGGGCATTTCTGGGCCACCCAACTTCAGCTCTATAAAGCGCATCCATAAGGATGTTACTTACCTTCAGAGATGTGCAGCTCAGAACTTTATCTCGTTATTCCCTTAAAGAAGAGAGGGAAGGTTGTTACAAATGATAGAATTCATACCATGTGTTGGGATCATTTATTACATAAACTTGATAGAAAACGTGTTCATCTTAAACTGATGTTTCAATATAATGGACTGTGCCAGATTCACACGGAAACAAGCATTCATCTGCATATACAAGAATAACTGCATCAAAACAGAATTTGTTTTTGTTAGTTCTATCAAAGGTCTCTTTCCCCAGAGTTAAAATTAGGTCCTGCTTATTTAGAATTGGACTAATTATACTAAGGTATATATTACCTTTTAATTCATTTTTTTCATTTTTCAATCATATTCCTCTTGATTTCTTGGAAAACATTTACTAAGGCTCCAGAAAAGAAAGATAAACTATATTGGAATTTTTCGTTCTCTAATAAAAAACATTAACTTGATTGATTGGTTGGGTGTGGAAGATGTGTTACTGCATGTATGTGACTCTGTGCATGTACGTTTTAAAATAAATGGTATTTCAAACCAGTTCCATATTTCAGCAAGTACTTCCAGTAACAATTATACAGATTTTGTATTTATGAAAACCAGCTACAAGGAGGCCAGCCTAGCCAGTAGAAAGTCGGATTGATTACCTAGGCTACAGAGAGTGCCAGAAAAATCTCATATGGTGTGGCAGTTCCAAGTTGTGGTGTGTCCAAGTTCCAAGTTGGTAGTGGTGGAGCCTCAAATCAGGCTCAAAATCAATACCAAATGGATTTATAAAATTTTAGGCTGGGGTATGTATATTCTCCATGTTTATGGATACTGAATGACTGAATTTACTATGAGAGAACACTTATTGGAGAAGTACATTGAGTTTGCAATACTTTAATAAAAATGTAGTAGAAGTAGAGAAGAAAATCCTTAAAAATTTATCAGAAAAGTTAGATAACACTATAAATCTTGAACATTTTATTTTCTACTAAATATCTTTTTTTTTTCTTACTCTGTTCCGAAGAGACCTTGCAATGTTACCTGGTCCATATTTTTAGAACTCTTTATAAACTCTGCTAGGTATGTAGAAATCATTTCCCTGTTAAGATCTCTGATACAGAAACATCTATAATCATCCTGGTACCTTTCTCTAACTTTAGGAAGGCAGAGTTCATATGGAAATCACCTTTTTGAGATTGAATACTCTGTTTTCTAAAGAATTAAGTGACTTTTAGTAAATTTAGTAGGTTTTTGGAATTGTGCAGTGATTACTATTCATTTTTAGACCATTTATGTCACCCTAACAAGTTGGCACATGCAAGTTCATAGTTGATCCCAGCTGTGGCTTTCAGCTAGGCAATCAGGCAACCATTGATTTGCTGTCTCTATAGATTAGCTTTTGGCCATTTCATATAAATGGATTCATAAAATAAGCACTGTCTTATTTCTGGTTTCTTTCACTTAGCATGATGTTTTTGAGATTCATCCATTTTGTACTGTCTATCAATAGTTATTCTTGTTTATTGCTAAATATTATTCCATTGTATGGTTATACCATATTTTGTTTTATCTGTTCACCAGTTGATGGGCACTTGAGTTACTTCTACTTTTTGGATATAATGAATAATACTGCTCTGAGCATTCATGTGCAAGTCTTTGGACATACGTTTTCATTTTTCTTGGATAGATACTTATGAGTGGAATTGCTGGGTTGTATAGTAAACCTGTGTTTAACTTTTTAAAACTACCAAACTTTTCCATTGAGGCTGCACCATATTATAGTTCCACCAGCAGTGTATGGGAGTTTTAATTTTTCCAGAACTTAATTTGTTAATTGTGTCTTTTTAAAATAGCCGTCCAAGTGGGTGTGAAAGTAGTATCTAATTGTGGTTTTAATTTCCCTATTGGCCAATGATGTTGAATATATTTTCATGTGCTTCTTAGCAATTTTTATGTCACTTTTGAAATATCTACTGAAACCTTTTGTCCATTTTTTAATTGGGTTATGTCAACTTTTTAACAGTAAAAGGTAGATGATTCAGGCAGCAAAATCAGGTTTATTTGGGAACAACAGAGGGATTACAATTCAGGACAAGCAAACTATGGTGAATCATAGGCAAGTCTTGAGAACAAAATAGGAGTGTCCTTTTATAGAGGAAAGGAGGAAGTTTGGGAGGGTGTTTTGAACAAAAGTTCATTGGAAGAAAAAGAATTTGAAGTGGTGGCAGCTTCTCATTGGCTGTAGGTGAGGGCAGCTTGTTGCTGGGCACAGAACAAACCTTACTGCTGGACTGTGCAAGCTGGAACAAGTGATATGTGTGTGAGTCATCTCTTTATGGTTTCAAAATTCCAATTTTGAGTTAGGTTTCCTTTAACACATTATCACACCTTTCTTAGCATCACTGATCAAGAGTTGAGCCATCTGTTGCTTGTTAGAATTGTTTTTATCCTTTGGTGCCTGGAAGGTCCTTTCCTGTATTTCATGTCCCACATCAGAGGGAGGTGCACAGATTGGAAACCACTAAAGCCACATTTGAGTAACAAGATACAGTGGGAGGGAGAACTCTAGGGTGTTTCCCATCCAAAATCTGTATCTTACCAAAATTGTAAGCATTGGCGATATCTTGAAATGTTGAGGTGGCATCACCCTGTTGGATATGTTGTTTCTGCTAGGTTTTGATAGACAATAGGTACAGAGCTTAAAGATGATTATACAGAATGATATAAGGACAGAATAATGATACTAGTTCATGGGCAGCCCGGGTGGCTCAGCGGTTTAGCGCCACCTTTAGCCCAGAGCCTGATCCCAGGATCGAGTCCCACATCAGGCTCCCTGCATGGAGCCTGCTTCTCCCTCTGACTGTGTCTCTGCCTCTCTCTCTCTCTCTCTCTCTCTCTCTGTGTGTGTCTCATGAATAAATAAATCTTTAAAATAAATAAAATATGTACTTGTTTTAGACATAACGCTATCATATGCTTAACAGATTACAGTATAGTGTAAACATAACTTTTATATGCACTGGAAACCAAAACATCCATCTGACTTGCCTTAGTAATATTCAATTTATTGCTGTTTTCTGGAACTGAAGTCCCACTGATGTGGGACTTGATCCCTGGACTCCAGGATCATGCCCTGGGCCAAAGGCAGGCGCTAAACCGCTGAGCCACCCAGGGATCCCCATAAAACAAGTACATATTTTAGTTAAAACACTGTATTGCTAAAAAATGTTAACCATCTGAGCTTTCAGCAAGCTATAATCACTGGTCACTGATCACTAAAAAATATAATGAAAAGTTTGAAATAGTACGAGAATTACTAAAATATGACAGTCACAAAGTTAGCAAATGCTGTTGGAAAAATGACATTAATAGACTTGTTTGACACAGGGTTGTCACAAACCTTCAATTTGTTTAAAAAAAAAAAAAGAAGCAATATCTGCGAAGCACAATTAAATAAGGTATGCCTGTACTTTAGCCAGTGATCAAGTGGCTGTTGTTGGGCTGCTATTGCCTTAGAACTGGGTTTGGCAAGTTTTCCCAGTTCCAGGGGAGAGTTTTAATCTTTTGTTAATTGTCATGAAAGTCCACAAAAGAGGTAAGTACCCTTTTGATGGAGGCAAATGCAGAGTCATGTTTGCTTCCTGGGGGTTACCTTTTAATGTGGTAATGAAGTTTTAGCGGTGAAAACCAATGTAAGCACATGATTGTTTTCAAGGGATGTAATTAGACCTTTGTGATACTGAAATATATCTCCTTTTATCAGGTGTGGGTCAAAAAGTGTGGAAGCTAGATCCGTAGGGCACTCAGTAATTATCTCAAAGAATTTGTAGATTGTGAAATTTGTAGATTCTGAAAAATTATCTCAAAGAATTTGTAGATTCTGAAGGGAGCAGATCTAAGATTAGGAAGGACTAAGGTAATTCTTTTGGCCAGGGTATTTGGAGGTTTTCCACAAATTTTGCCAATTGAATTTTGATAGTGCTGTTGGTTTGTTCAGCTAGTCCTGAAGACTGAGGGTAAGTGAAAGGTGGTAAGTGACCATGAAGATGCTATAGAACTAGCCAGACATCACAGACTCCTGGTAATATTTGACCAATAAAATGAATTCCTTGATCACTGAAGAGCCTAAGAGGTGTTCTCAGGTAGGGATGATTTTTTTTTTATCCAGTAAGATTTTAGCTACTAAAGAGACAGGGAGCTTGTCTACATGTAAAGGCTTTGATCCAGTGGGAAGACATAGGAATCATTGTCAAGATGTATTTGTACCCATGATATGGGGGTAGCTGAATAAAGTTCATTTTCCAAACCTCGAATGGTCCATTAGGCTATTTATTTATTTATTTATTTATTTATGATAGTCACACACAGAGAGAGAACGAGGCAGAGACACAGGCAGAGGGAGAAGCAGGCTCCATGCACCGGGACCCCGACGTGGGACTCGATCCCGGGTCTCCAGGATCGCGCCCTGGGCCAAAGGGAGGCGCCAAAACGCTGCGCCACCCAGGGATCCCGCCATTAGGCAATTTAAAGTGCCTGGGAGCAGTAAGGGCAGGTTTTCCTCAATTGTATTTTGGGCAGGTGGGGCAATCAGAGGAGGCCTTTTTTTGGGGTTTTGTTAATATTTCCCCACTAGTATTAATTTAAAAATTATCATTTTTATCCATAGATCATTTTATCCATGGATCAATGTTTAGTATAGGTACAGTGGTCAATAATGGGAACTTTAAAAATAAACTCGGGGACGCCCGGGTGGCTCAGTGGTTTAGCGCCACCTTCGGCCCAGGGCCTGATCTTGGAGACCCGGGATCGAGTCCCACATTGGGCTCCCTGCGTGGAGCCTGCTTCTCCCTCTGCCTGTGTCTCTGCCTCTCTCTGTGTCTCATGAATAAATAAAATCTTTAAAAAATAAAAATAAAAATAAACTCAAAATGGATTAAAGACTTAAATGTGAGACCTGAAACCATAAAATTCCTAGAAGAAAACAGCAGTAATTTCTTTAACATTGGCCAGAGAAACTTTTTTCTAGATATATCTCCCAAGGCAAGGAAAACAAAAGCAAAAATAAACAATTGAGACTACATCAAAATACAAAGCTTTTGCATAGCAAAGGAAACCATCAACAAAAAGACAACCTGTGAATGGGAGAAGACATTTGCAAATGATATATCCATATTTGCAAAAGGGGTTAATATCCGAAATACAGAGTTTATACAATTCAACACCAAAAATAATCCAAAAGAAAATGGGCAGGAAAAAAAACAATGGGCAGAGGACCTGAATTCCTTCAAAGGCATACAGATGGCCAATAGACATGTGAAAAGATGCTCAACATCACTAACCATCAAGGAAATGCAAATCAAACCCACCATGAGATATTACCCTCACACCTGTCAGAATGGCTAAGATAAAAAAAGACAGGAATTAAGAGTTGATGAGGATGTGGAGTAAAAGGAAGCCTTGTGCACTGTTGATGGGTATGCAGATTGGTGTAACCATTATGAAAAACAGTATGGAGTTCCCTCAAAGTATTAAAAATAGAATCATCACATGAGTCAGTAATCCTATTACTGCTGTTTACCAAAGAAAATGAAAACATATATTTTGATAAGTTATATACACCTTATGTTTTTTTTTTTAATTTTTTTTTAAAATTTTTTATTTATTTATGATAGTCACAGAGAGAGAGAGAGAGGCAGAGACACAGGCGGAGGGAGAAGCAGGCTCCATGCACCGGGAGCCTGATGTGGGATTCGATCCCGGGTCTCCAGGATCGCACCCTGGGCCAAAGGCAGGCGCCAAACCGCTGCGCCACCCAGGGATCCCCACACCCTATGTTTATTGCAGAATTATTTACAATAGCCAAGATACGGAAGCAACCTAATTGTCCATCAATAGATGAATGAATGAAGGTATACACACACACACACACACACACACACACACACACACACAGGAATATTATTCAGCCATAAAAAAAGAGATCTTGCCATTTGCAACAACATAGATGTATCTTAGAGGGTTTAATGCTAAGTGAAATCAGGCAGAAGAAGACATCCCATCTGATTTTACTCTCACGTGGAACTTAAGAAACAAAACAAAAACAAATGAACAAAGAATAAAAGAGACAAAAAACCAGACTCCTAAATACAGAGAAAAAACTGGTGGTTGCCTGAGGGGTGGTGGGGGAAGGGATGGGTGAGATAAGTAAGGAGATTAAGAGGTACTTATCTTGAAGAATATTGAACAATATAGTGTTAAATCAATGTATTGTACACCTGAGACTAATACAACACTGTATGTTTATTGCATGTTAATTTAAAAAGGGAATTAAAAAATAGAATTGCATAATTTCTTGTGGGACTGAGTTTTTATTTGGCCCAAAACACAAGTTTCTCTTTTTATCATACCAGCAACCATTTGATTGCCAATATTATTCTTCCTTTTCTGGTGCTGATTATTGGTGTCTCTAGTCAATTTCTCCAAGCTACCATCTGGAGGTGAGTTTCTTTAGATCATTACAGAGTTTTTTGACTTTTAGACCCTTTGAAGGCAGCATTTTTTTTTTTTGTGGAAATGTCAGGGAAGTGATTACATTTCGAGAGTCCAGCATAGTATGCCCCTGGACCTTAATGATAGCCAAAGCAGCAAGTAAAAATATGGCATCCAATAATTACTGAAGGTAAGGGCTTGTTTTATTTTTTTTATTTTTTTATTTTTTTTAATTTTTATTTATTTATGATAGTCACAGAGAGATAGAGAGAGGCAGAGATAAAGGCAGAGGGAGAAGCAGGCTCCATGCACCGGGAGCCTGACGTGGGATTCGATCCTGGGTCTCCAGGATCACGCCCCGGGCCAAAGGCAGGCGCCAAACCACTGCGCCACCCAGGGATCCCCTAAGGGCTTGTTTTAATTTGATCTCTACTAGAAGTAAAAAAGCTATGTTGTTTAGATAACATTGCAAAGTTGTGAGTCACTCCAAAGGCATATCTATTCCCAGTGCAAATGTTGTAGTGTTGCCCTTCTCTTGCATGCAGGCCTAAAGAGTACATATGATTTGGCTTGTTGGGCTGAAGTAGGCAAAGGCAAAGATGCTGCTTCAGTTATTTCAAAAGTTGGTATTGCATACCCAGCACAATATTTGCCATTTTAATCTTTCAAATAAGAATGATCGGTGAACCAGGAAAAGTCAGCATTATCTGAAGTTTTCTGTAAATCATCATCAGAAGGTAATTTGTCAGTATTTAGCAGTTGTGAGGGCTTTCATCAGTAGAGGAGGGGAGAAGAATAGCAGGGTTAAGGTTATTGCAGCAAATGAGAGTGATATAAGGGACAGTTAATGGGACAGTGTTATAGGAAGTGAAATGGCTTGATGAAAGATGTTGAGTATGATGAAAGTTAAGAGCTCTGACAGCATTTGGCACAAAGACAGTTAAAGGGGATTCCATGGTTATTCCCTCAGTGGCCCTTTCAAGAAGGGCAGTAACAGGTATAGCTTTGAGGAAGGGAGATATCCCTGGGCTACAGAATCTAGTTGTCTGTGATATCCTGTGGGTTGGTGGTGAACCTTATGTTTTTGGGTGAGTACCCCAAGGGCATTCCCTTTTTCATATACAACAAGAAAGGGAGTTGATAATTGGTGTGTCCAAGGGTGGTGGTGGAGGATATTAAACTAAATCTTTTAAGATTTGAAAAACCATGTCATCTCAATCTTCCAGGATTTAGAAATTTTTAATGAGATTTATTTAGGTTGGGCTATAAAGGAAGAGTTTTAGATCCAGTTGCAACAATAGCCTGCCAGCCTAAGAAAACTTCACAGCTGATGTTTGGTTTTGGGCTTTGAGAAGGTCAGGGTGCCATGAAGACTGTGTGATCTAAATGAAGTCCTTGTTCTAAGGTTAAATGTCCTAAATATCAAAATTAAGTTTGAACAAATTGTAATTTTTTTTAAAAGAGACTTCATATTCTGTTTGGCTTGTAGTTTTAGCAAATGGATGCTGTCTTCTTGGGAGGAGGCTTGGGAAGAGGAGCAGAGAAGTAAGTCATCCACATATTGTATTAAAGTGGAGTCTCCAGGGAACTTGATATTGTCTGGGTCAGCCTTCAAGGTTTGTGAGAAATAAGGGCTTTTCATGAAACCCTGGGGCATTACTGTCCAGGTATATTGCTGTTCTTCACAGGTAAAGGCAAAAAGATACTAACTAGTTTTATTTACTGGGATACTGAAGAAAACACTACATAAATCAATCATGAAAAAAAATTTGCTCTCAGAGGTGGAGGCTAATAGGTGGGATTGGGGGCAACAGAGTGACAAAGCAATAACAATATTGTTTTATGGTTCAAGGTCCTGGTGTGCCTCCATCTGTGGCCATTTGGTTTCTTCACAGGTAAAATGGTGTTGTAGTGCTGGTGCAGGGGATAATGAGGCCCTGGGTCTTATAGCCTTCTATGATTGGCTTAATGCTTTGAAGGGCCTCTTTACAGATTTTGACAGATTTTGAGGAATCTGTTTGGATCTTTAACAGGAGGTACTCTGGATTCTGTAAATACCAGTTGATGATTTTGCCATAGGGAGGATGGTAGCTGATCCATTAGGGATAAATGGTTAGTGTTCTTGGAATAGCTGTAGTGATGTCAGAGACAGAAAATAAGAGATGTTGAAGGGTCATTTGACTTATCTAATTGTCTATTTTGGTTGATGTTGTCAAATTCTAGAATTGTTTCCCCCTTTTGGGAGAAAAGTCCCAACATATTTTTCTAAGAAATGTTAGCCCAATAAATGAATAAGTTCAGAGAAACTAAGGAGCAAAGGATGGTTATCTCAAAAGACCTAAGCAAAAAGGGATAGGTTTAGAGCTAGGAACCTGTTGAGATTTATTAAAAACACCTACTGTTTGAACTTTTAGTATTCTGAAGCAGTGGCTGTTTAATGGCAGTGGAGCTGAGCACTGAGAGTGCAGCTCTAGTATCAATAAGGACCGAGAGATTCATTCCCAATCTGGAGACTGGTTTCTCCAGGTCAATTAAGGGAATGGACTGGAAAAGTCCCTTAGTTTGCTCCTTAGTTCTTTGGAGTTCCATCACTGTTCCTTAGGAGGACTTTGGCTGGTTAGAGGACTGAAGGTGCCTGGGTAAGCACTTAAGCTTGTAGCAGTCTTTTTTCCAGTGTTTTGGTTTTTTGCAATATAATGGCAGAGACCTGGAGGGTTTTGGTTTTGTTTAGGGGCCTTCATTTGTTGAAGTTCAAATTAAGGCATTTAAGTGTCTTCCTTTATTTGAATCATCTAAGACTTTGCTAAATCAGCTGAATTTGCAGTGGACATACTTTTTCATTCTGTTCTGGTCCTTTTTACTAGACTAAAAAAAATCTCAGTTCAGCCTGTTAATGAACCTAGAGTTAAAAGCTGTCCAGGTGGACTCAATATCCAAAGGAAGACCAGAATTTTCTTTAAAGATAATTTGGAGTTGACTCTAATAATCATGCATGGGCTCATTGGACTTCTGGGTACAAGCCTAAGTCATACTCCAATCAGCTGGCTTTGGGAAAGCCCTGAGAATTACCAAAAGGAGTCATTTGGCAGTTCCCCAAACCTGATCATATATAAGGCAGCAAGGGTTTCTTTGTCTTCATGTAGTAATTCTAGACTTCTTGGGATCATTCCATTTGGTAGTTTGCATTCAGTGTTGATCCTGGCCTTCGCTAACAAGCATATGGACTAGCTGATCGAAACCAGAGAAACCAGGTTGGTAAGTTTGAATGACTATACTAAATTCTTTAGCAAATCTATGGGGATCTTCAGATACTTTGGGAAAATCTTTGACTATAGCTTGTAATTCAACTTTAGTCCAGGTAACATAAGAAATTAAGGGTTTAGCATTTGGATCCACAGAGGGTCTGCTTTTAAAGAGTCAGGTTTTAATAGGTTCAGGGAGCAGGAAGTGGGGAGAGATTTGGGGAAAAAATACACTGAAGGGGTCAGAATGAGAAAGCAGAGGGTATAAGGAAGATGGGGATGCAGAAGAAAAGAAGCTGGCAGCAGAGACAAAGAGCACAAGGGAAGGGAAAAAGAGGCCCTGGAAGCTTTTTTGGGTCTTCTTTCAATTGTTCACCTCTGTTATTTTGAAAATGATATTTGGAAAAGAAAACTTTAAAATCTTGGATACATTTGGAAGGCTCCAGGTATCAATTAAAATAGGCATCCCATTTAGTCTAATTTCAGAGCTGGTCTTTTAGTTTGGTTCTGAAAAATACAAGTTTGGGTGATTGAAGTTTCCCCATAATGGCCATTGGAGTTGTAAGTTATCTTTGGCTAAGTTGTTCCACTAAAGAATGCAGAAGAGGAAGGACTATTGTTTTTGAACATAAAACTGACCAGAGTCCCAGAAGGAGGACTCTCTTGAGAAAATTTAGGGGATTGGGATTTCATACTTCAAAACCAGAGGTTTAGAAAATAAACAAGTATCACTAAAAGGACGTATACCTTCAAGAAAACACATCACCAATAAAATTGGAGAGCTCAACTAAAAGGAGGGAGCTTGAATTTAAGAGACTTACCAGGGATACCCGGGTAGCTCAATGGTTGAGCATCTGCCTTCGGCTCAGGTCGTGATCCTGGGATCAAGTCATCGGGCTCCCTATAGGGAGCTTGCTTCTCCCTTTTCCTGTGTTTGCATCACTCTCTGTGTCTCTCATAAGTAAATAAGTAAGAGACTTACCAAACTGAAAGGAAGAAGACAACTCAAGCAGAGAGCATGAGAGGCACAAGTGTGTGCCACACATGGTTCTAGGGGTCTAAATTCCTCGGGAGTTCATTGCCTTTGGATTCCACTTCTGACATCATGAAATATCAGCACTTTTTAAAAGAAAAATGTCTTGATCAGCCAGCAAATTCAAGTTTATTTGAAAATAGAAGAGGAATTGCAATTCAAGAGAAGGAAACTATGGTGAACCATAGGCAGATCCTGGGAACAAAGGAGGGGGGCATCCTTTTGTAGAGAAAAGAAGATATTTGGAGGGGTTGTATGAACTCATTGGAAGAAAATGAGAATTCACTATGTTGGTGGCTTCTCATTGGCTGTAAGTGAGTGAAGTGGTGATAGCCTCTCATTGGCTACAGGTGAGGATGGTTGCTGTTGGGTGCCTGCAGCTTGTTGCTGTGCGGAGAGGAAATCTTTCTTTTTCCTGCTGAACTAAGCAAGCATGCAATAAATGGTGTGTACGTGAGAACCCTCCTTTCATGGCTTCCCAGTTCCAATTTTGACTTAGGTTTCCTTAACACATTTTCACAGTTGTTTGTCTTATTATTGGGTTGTAAGCATTCTTTGTATATTCTGAATAGAAGCCCATTATCAGACCTGCGTTTTGCAAATAATTTCTCTCATTCTGTTACTTGTCTTTTCTTTTTCTTCATGGTATCCTTTGAAGTACAAAAGTTTTAGTTTTGAGAAGTCCAGTTTATCATTTGTTTTGGATCATATCCTAGATTTATGATTAATTTCCATGAACTTTTGTGTATGGCATGAGATATGGATCTAAAATAATTTTTTAGACATATATATCTGGTTGTGCCAGCACTATTTGTTGAAAAAAAGTTTCCCCACTTTTATCAACAATCAGTTTGCCATAGGGGTGCCTGAATGGCTTAGCCACTTGTGTCCAGCTCTTGGTTTTGGTTTAGGTTAGGATCTCAGTGTCATGAGATTAAATTGTGCATTGGGCTTCATGCTCAGAGTCTGCTTGAAACTCTCTCCCTCTGCCCCTCCTCCCCAAATACTCGTGCAAGCTCTCTCTCTTTCTCTCAAATGAAATCTTAGAACAAAATCAATTGACTGTAAATTATTCCTAGACTCTCATTTCTGTTTCAGTGATCTGTATGCCTATTTTAAGACATTATACTGTCTTTTTTTTATTTTTTTATTTTTATGATAGGCACACAGTGAGAGAGAGAGAGAGGCAGAGACACAGGCAGAGGGAGAAGCAGGCTCCATGCACCGGGAGCCCGATGTGGGATTCAATCCCGGGTCTCCAGGATTGCGCCCTGGGCCAAAGGCAGGCGCTAAACCACTGCGCCACCCAGGGATCCCGACATTGTCTTAATTATGGTAGCTTTATAGTAAATTTTGAAATTCGGTAATAAAAGTCTTGCAGTGTTTTTATTCTTTTTAAAATTGTTTTGGCTATTCTGGGTTCCTTACATTTCCATGTAAGCTTTAGTATCATCTTGTCATTCCCCCCTCCCCGCAAAAGTGTGCTGTGATTGATATTGATAGAAGTTGCATTGACTTTGTAGATCTCTTTTGGGGGAGAAATGTAATAACATGAATATGGAATGTCTTTTCATTTGTTTAGATCTTTAATTTCTTTGAGCATTGTTTTGTAATTATCATTGTACAAGTCTTGCCCCCTCCATTTTTAAGATTTGTTTTTTTAGAGAGCGTGTCCGGGGTTGGGGAGGGTGAGTAGTCTTAAGTACACTCTGCACTGAGTGCGAAGCCCAGCGTGCGGTTTGATCCCAAGACCCTGAGATCTTGACTTGAGCTGAAACCGAGACACTTAACCAACTATGCCACCCAGGTGCCTTGAATCTTGCCCTTCTTTTGTTAATTTTATTTCTTATTGTTTCATTTTTGATGCTATTGTGAATAGAAATAGTTCATTTTTGGATTGCTCATTGCCATTATATGAAAATACAGTTGGTTTTTTCTATGTTGATCTAGTGTTATGCAGCCTTGTTTATTACTTCAAGCAGGTTTTTGTGAATTCTTTAGAATTTTCTACATACACTATTGTGTCATCTGTCAATATAGACAATTTTGTTTCCCTTTGCACTTAGATTCCTTTTTCTTTTTCTTTCTTCTTCTTCTTCTTTTTTTTTTTTTTTTTTTTGCCTAAAACTTCTAGTACATTGCTGAATGGAAGTGGAGAGAGTGGACATTCTTGACTTGTTTCTGATTTTAAGGGGAAAGCATCTAATCTTTTACCAATAGATATGATGTTAGATATAAGTTTTTCATTAATGATCTTTATCAGGTTGAACTTTCTTTCTTATATTGTTGAGAGTTCTTATCTTGAACTAATGTTGGATACACAAAATAGAAAGGTGAAAAAGAAGATATGAAAACATAAAATGTTGGTAGGGTAGGAAAAATCAGTTTTTAGAATGCATTCAAACTTAAGTTGCTACCAACATTATATATACATATATATATTTATAATATATATTTATAATATATATTTATAATATATATAAAATATAAAATTTTATATATATACAAAAGTAGCTGTTACATGTGAACTTCATGGTAACCAGAAAGTGAAAACCTATTAATACATGTACAAAAGATAATGAGAAATAAATGTAAACCTAACTCTGTGGAAAGTTATTGAACCACAAGGGAAGAGAGTAAGAGAAGAAAGGAAAAGAGGGGAACTACAAAAACAGCCAGAGAACAGTTAACAAAATGACAATAAATGCATACTTCTCAATAATTACCTTAAATGTAGATGGTTTAAATTCTCCAATCAAAAGGCATAAAGTGGGGATCCCTGGGTGGCTCAGAGGTTTAGAACCTGCCTTTGGCCTGGTGTGTGATCCTGGAGTCCCAGGATCAAGTCCCACATCAGGCTCCCTGCATAGAGCCTGCTTTTCCCTCTGCCTCCTTTTCCCTCTGCCTCCTTTTCCCTCTTTTCCCTCTTTTCCCTCTGCTTCTTTCTCTCTCATGAATAAATAAATAAAATCTTAAAAAAAGAAAAGTCATAAAGTGGCTGAATGGATTAAAAAACAAAAGAAGACTTATCTCTATATATAGCTTACAGAAGACTCCCTTCACATCTAAACACTTATATAGACTGAAAGTAAAGGGATAGGGAAAGATATTTCATGTAAATGGAAACAGAAAGAAAGCTGTTGTAGCTATACTTACATTAGACAAAGTAGATTTAAGACAAACTGTAATAAAGGACAAAAAAGGGCATTACATAGTGACAAAGGGGTCAATTTTAAAGAAGATAGAACATTTTAAAATATTTGTGCACTCAGCATAGGAGTGCGTACAAGTGAATATAAAGCAAATATTAACACACTTAATGGAAGAAATTGACAGCAATGCAATAATAGGGAGCTTCAATATCCTACTTACATCTGTGTGTAGATTATCCAGACCCCTCCAAAAAATTAATAAGGAAACATTGGTCTAAAATGACACATTAGGCCAGATGAACTTAATACATACATATAGAACATTCTGTCTAAAGCAACAAAATACACTTTTTTCTCAAGTGCACATGGAACATTCTCAGGATAGATCGCATCTTAGGCCACAAAACAAATCTCAAAATTTAGAAAGATTGGAATCATATGAAGATTCTTTTCTGACCACTGTCAGAAAAGCCACCAAAATGTGGAGATTAAATGTGCTACTGAAAACCAATTAGCTTGACAAAGAAATCAAAAAAGAAATGAGAAAATACCCTGAAACAAATAAAGATGGGAGTATAATATTGCAAAATTTATGGGATACAACAAAAGCAGTTTTAAAAGGGAAGTTTATAGTGATACAGGCCACCTAAAGAAACAGGAAAAACATCAAGCAATCTTAATTTTCACTTAAAACAATTTGAAAAAGAAGAGTAAATGGAAGCCCAAAGTTGAAGGCATGAAATATAGTAAAAATCAGTGGGGAGATAAATGCAATAGAGATTAAAAAAAAAAAAAAAAGAAGAACAGAAAAGATTAGTAAGGTTAAGAGCTAGTTCATTGAAATACGGGACGCCTGAGTGACTCAGAGATTGAGCTTACTTCTTTGCCTCAGGGTGTGATCTGAGAGTCCCGGGATTGAGTCCCGCATCTGGCTTCCTGCTTGGAGCCTGCTTCTGCCTCTGCCTGTGTCTCTGCCTCTCCCCTCTGTGTCTCTCATGAATAAATAAATAAAAATCTTAAAAAAAAAGATAAGATAAAATGTACTCAAACTCTATAGAAAATAAAAATAGAGGGCTCAAATAAAATCAGAAATGAAAGAAAAGTTACAACTGAAACCACAGAAATACAAAGGATCTTAAAAGACTGCCATGAACCAATTCTATGCCAACAGTCTGACAACCTAGAAGAAATAGATATATTCCTAGAAATATAATCTTCTAGACTGAATCACGAAAAAATAAAAAATTTGAATAGGTTTATTATTAGTAAGGAGATTGAATTGCTAATGAAAAAACTCCCCACAAACAAAAGCCCAGGACCAGATAGGTCCACTGATGAATTCCACCAAATATTTAGAGCAAATTTACTACCTGTCCTTCTCAGATTCTTCCCAAAAATTGAAGAAGGAATACTTCCAAACTCATGAGGCCAGCATTACCTTGATATCAATACCAGAGAAAGACACAGTAAACAGAAAATTACAGGCCAGTATTTCTGATGAACTTAGGTGTAAAAATCCTCAACACAATATTAGCAAGCCAAATTCAGTAATACCTTAAAAGGATCATACACCATGGTCAAAGAGCTTTATTTCGGGTATACAAAGGTAGTTCAGTAGCCACAAGTCAATCAGTGTGATACACCATATTAACAAAAAGAAGGATAAAAATTATATCATTTCAATAGGTACAGAAAAAGTATTTGACAGAATTCGACATCCATTTGCGATAAAACTCAACAAAGTGGGAATAGAGGGTATGTACATCAACATAATAAATGCCATATATGACAAATTCACAGCTAACAGCATACTCAATTAGTGAAAAGCCGGAAGCTTTTCTTGTAAGATCAGGAACAAGACAAAGATTCCTACTCTTGCCACTTTTAATCAACATAGAATAGAAGCCCTAGCTGCAGCAATTAGGCAAGAAAAAAAAAGGCATCCAAATTGGAAATGAGTAAAATGTCACTATTTGCAGGTGCTGACATTATATATAGAAAACCCTAAAGATTCACAATATAAGTTAGAACTAGTAAATGAATTCAGTAAAATTGCATGATACAAAATCAATTATGCAAAAATCTGTTGTGTTTCCATACATGAATAATGAAATAGCTGAAAGGGAAGGAATCTCATTTAATTGCAAATGAATAAAATTCCCATGAATAAATTTTTTAAAAGATTTATTTATATTAGAGATAAAGAGCATGCAAGCGGGGGGGGGGGGGGAGGGAGAGAGAGAGAGAATCCTTAAGCAGACTCTCTGCTGAACATGGAACTGCACATGGGGCTTGATCTCAGGACCATGAGATCATGACCTGAGCTTAAATCAAGAGTTGGATACTTAACCAATTGATCCATGAAGATTCCCCCTAACTTCTTTAACCAGAAGGTGAAAGATCTGTACACTGTTAACTATAAGACATTGATGAAAGAAGTTGAAGATACAAATAATGGGAAAATATTCCAGGCTCAGGGAATAGAAGAATTAATATTGTTAAAAATGTCCATACTACCCAAAGCAGTCTATAGATTCAGTGCAGTCCCTATCAAAATTTTGATGTTATTCACTGAAATAGAACAAATAATTTAAAGATTTGTATGGAACCATAAAAGACCCTGAATAGTCAAAGCAGTTTTGAGAAAGAACAAAACTGGAAGTATCTTGCTTTCTGACTTCAAACTATACTACAAAGCTATAGTAATCAAAACAGTATGTTATTGACATGAAAATGGGCACATTGATGGAACAGAATAGGCCAAATTAAGTCTACACATATATCACCAATTAATTTCTGAAAAGAAGCCAAGAATCGCAATGCAGAAAGTCTCTTTAATAAATGGTGTTAGTAAAACTGGACAGCACATGCAAAAGAGTGAAAGGTGTACAGGATAAGAGCACTATCTTAATCCACTAACTCAGTGTATTAAAGGCTTGAATGTAAGACCTGAAACCATTAAACTCCTAGAAGAAAACATAGATGATAAGCTCCTTGACATTTAATTTTTGGATTTAGTTTCAAAAGCAAAAATAAACAAACGAATACATCAAACTGAAAATCTGCACAGCAAAAGAAACCATCAACCATGAAAATGCAACCTACTAAATGGGAGAAAATATTTGCAAATTATGTATCTGTTAACAGGTTAGCATCCAAAATATATAAAGAACTCAAGCAAGACAATAGCAAAAAAGCCAAACATTTTGATTGAAAAATGGGCAGTGTATCTGAATAGATCTATTTCCAAAGAAATCAGATTGGTGGCCGCCAGGTACATGAAAATATGTCCTATGTCACTATCAAGGAAATGCAAATTAAAACCAAAGTGATATATTACTTCACACCTGTTAGAATAGCTATTATTAAAAAAACGTTTTGGAGAGCATGTGGAGAAAAGGTAACCCTTGTTCACTGCTGGTGGGGATGTAAATTGGTGCAGCCACTAAGGTAAACAGTATGGAGTTTCCTTACAAAATTAGAAATAGAACTACCATATGACCCAGCTGTTCTGTTTCTGGGTGTTTATCTGAAGAAAATGAAAACACTAATTCAAAAAGATATATTGAAAAAAAACAAAAAGATATATTGAACTTCTTGTTCATTACAGTTATTATTTACAATAGCCAAGATATGGAAACAGTGAAAGTTTTCATCAATAAATGAATGGCTAAAGAAGACATGGTATAATACTCAGCCATAAAATACTACATAGAATACTACCCAGCCATAAAAAAGAATAAGTCATGCCATTTGTAACAACATGAATGGATCTGAGGATACTAATGAAATAAGTCAGAGAAGGAAAAATAGATGATTTCATTTATATATGGAATCTAAAAAATGAAACAAAACAAAAATTCATGGAGAATAGTTTGGTGGTTATCAGAGGGCAAGTTGGTTGTGGGATGGATAAAAACAGGTGTGATGGGTGGTAACTAGACTTATTGTGGTGATGATCACTTCGTAGTGTGTACAAAGATCAAATCATTTTGTACACATGAAGCTGAAGTAAACCATTACGTACCAATTTTACTTTAAGAAAAAAAAAATCCTGTTGAATACATTGGCATAAGTTGTAGGATAATTGAAGCATTAAAAAAGTTACCAAAGTTCTTTTCTACCTTGTAACAGTGTTTTAAATATATCTACATAAAAGAAACATAATAAAGCAGGGAATAGATCTACTTTGCAGTTAGGTTTCGTATGGCTTGCATGATTAAAATTTTTTGTCATTCACTAACATATAAACACTAAGCAGTTTCACCTTTAAAAATATGTATTTTTTAGGTTTTTATTAAGGTAGTCAATGAAATCTGACTTTTTCTTTGACAGTAGCTGGCAGGACCTAGGTTCTGGCTGTATTCTTTGGATGGTGCTTTGTCTTCCAGTAGCCTCAAGCCCTCCTGATTGCTTTACTCATTTAACTTACCCATTCTGGACATTTGAATTTATGACCTTTGTCTAAAGTAATTTAGTAACACTTGAATTATTTTGAAATGCATTCAGTTGTCAGAGTAATACCTAGGGGGAAAAATGGGTAATTCTGAACAAATTTATCATACTTCTCATGGAAATTACTACAGTAATGTGTGTTCTCTGGTGAGTTTGAAGTTTCATGCTAATAGAAAAAAGTTTATTATTATTCCTGAACAATAATATGTTCTATATCTTTCAGAAATCTGAGTTTTTGTCCTATTGATTTTTTAAAAAACTTACTGACTTTATAAGCATGGATTTTTTTTTTTAAACTTATTTTGTTTTCTTGGTTTATTTGTAGCAGCACTTTGGTCATAAGCCCTGTTAAATATGTTTTGTACTTTCCAAATTATTCTCACATAGATTGTATGTGATCTTTATAGTAACTACATGTGCCAAGGTAAGAGAACCATGAAAAAAAGGAAAAATAGAGTGGAGGCTTTTCAAAAAGTAATTTCTACCAGGATTAGGAGTTCCTGAGAGTCCAAAAAGGATGGTGCTGAAGAACTTGTGGGGTTACTTCTGTTTTTGCAAATTTTAACTATGCCTTAATTATTGTGGCATTATAACCCAGACTCAACTTATTTTAGCAGAAAACCTTCACCTTCAATGATAACTTCTCTTTGAAATGTTTTCAAAGAAAGAAACTGAGGTTAGTGGCAAGGCTGTTGAATGTTAGCCCTGGAAACTGACTCTGGTCTGGTGCTCTTCTCATTGCAGCAAGCAGCCCCAATGGCCAAGGATTGCTGATGCTCCTTGTTGAAACATTCTTAAGCAAGTCTTTGGCAGGCTTTTTTGTTGCATCTTTCTACTGTATAAATAAAGATATTAGAAGAAATGTAGGTTTTGAATACTGCCTAACCAATTCCTGTTTGGTAACTTGCCCCCAAGACCCTCCATGAATGCCTGCAAACAAATTAGATACACAGTGTATTTGATATGCATATCTTCCCTCCCAAACAAAATTTGAATTCCACAAACAGAAATTGAGTAATTTTCCAAGTGTTTGTATGTGAATGGAAGTTTTTGCCCCATCTTTCTGTAACCAATACCATAAAACTTCTAAAGGTCTATGATGTATTTGTTGTACAATGTTAATCCAAAACAAAACTTTATTCTGACCAAATTTGTAGCTATCAAGAGATACCAGACTCATTTCCATTGATCAGTACGACGTGTTTGTACCAACCAGATCTAAAAAATGTGTAAAGGAGTGCCATGCTGTAAAGATCTTATTATAGTTGTAAACACAAATGCAGCTGTTACAAATCTAGCAAAACCTCAGATTAAACAATTTAAAATTTACTGAAGATGACATTCCAGAGCCATTTTTCGTAATTTAAACACTCTGGGACATGCCTTTGAAATGAGTAGGATTGTCATTAATATTAATGCCACTAAATTCAAGGGTAGAAAGTCATTTCTTTTTGAGCTTATTTTCACTTCTAATTTTGGAACAGAATATGCTTTTAACCTGAAGTATGGCATGCTTATTCACATTCTGAAAAAATTTGATTCTGTTGCTTTTGAACTGTAGGGATGCAAAAATACAGTATAAGTATTCTTTCTTTTTGGTCTTGTAACTTAAATGAGTTTGTTAGAATTCAATTGGTCAAAACTTAGCTGTTAATGGGGTCTAATTGCATTAATCAATTAAAAAAGGAGTAAAAAATAGTTGATATTTTAGAATTGTATCAGTTTGACAATTTAAAATGCTGTATTTAAATAAAGAGTTTTATTCTAAATGATTTTGAGCATGTTTCTTGTGAACTTGTCTTTCCGTTAGACCACAGTAGGATAAGCTCTCAAAATCTGCATTACTCCAATTTGTGTTTTTCCTCATTTTCCATTTAGTGTGATTACTAGTGAGGTATCAGTTAAGCAATATAGTATTTTCTACCGCTATGTCCTGTGCTTTGATTTCATATGAAACCTTGTATGATTTTTTTTTTTTTTTTGGTGAAATTTAAAAGTATATGGGAGGTTCTTGAATGAACGGGGTCAGTTAGTTTTAAGAGTTGTGCGATTGTATTGTTTTTGTTTGTTTTAAGATTTTATTTACTTATTTGAGAGAGAGAGAGAGGGAGAGAGAGCACATGCAATGGGGAGGGGGCAGACAGAGGGGGAGGGAGAAGCAGACTCCCCATTGAGCAGGGAGCCTGGTGTGGAGCTCCATCTCAGAACCCTTAGATAAGGCAGATGCTTAACTCACTTAACAGGCACCTCTGTTTGCTTGTTTATTGGTGACTACATTTTATTTTATTTTAAAGATTGTTTATTTTTAGAGAGAGCACACGTGCACGCAAGCATGAGCATGGGGAGGGACAGAGGGAGAGGATCTTTCAAGCAGGTTCTTCACTGAGCAAGGAGACTGGTGTGGGGCTTGATCCCACAGCCCATGAGATCATGACCTGAGCCAAAACCAAGAGACGCTTAACCAACTGAGCCACCCAGGTGCGCCTGGTGACTGCATTTTAAAATTCATTTACCTTTACTGAATTTCTCTACTTGCCTGTTGAGGAAGGCTCAGAATTGGGTAATGAAACAGTTGAATGACTATTGCTAAACTATCTTTTAGTCCTTGATTAAAAAGAGGCAACATTTATCAAAAGAAGGCAATTGGCTTTCCCTTTTTTACATTTGTTCTTTAATTTCTGTTAAACTTTTTCCTGATCAGGAGAATTGAAGCTGACCGTTGTCAAATGCCATATTGTAACCTAAAGTTGGTAACTGGAAGCACAGAGCTGATCAGAAGAACTGGCTTTTTTCTATTAATATAGATGACTGGTATACCAAAATGACTGCTGTTGCTTTTGTCTCTCCTTTCTTTATTCTCTCCTTTTTTTTTTTTTTTTAATTTAAGAATTTGTGGAGGTCTTGAACTCTTTCAGCATTTACATAAAATTCTATATTTTGAGAAGGAAATCTGGGCATATACAAAAAGGCTCTTCCTGTTTAAAACCTTTTTTCAGCCAGCCTAGGATTTTCCTCCGTTATCATGCATTCTTCTATCCTTTCTCTGATACTATATCTTCTTTTTGCTTCTCATTCTATGTTTGTTTCTTGTTTTTGGTGGTGGACATCGTCTAATAACTTCTTAAAATGGTGTGTCGTACGTGAATTATTTTCTGTGTGTCGTGATTCTAGTCACACTTGATCGATAGTTTGATGGATATAAGATTCCATGTCAGAAATAATTTTCCTTCAGAATTGTGAATTCAGAATTGTTCCATTTCCTTCTACCATCCAATGTTTTTATGGTTTTAAGAATACATGCCATGGTGTGCTACAAGCTACAATACTCTTTTCATCCATTGTATTAGACATTTGGCTTGCCCTTTCATTCTGGAGACTCTTGTCTTTTAGTTCTAAGAAAATTTGTGTTCACTGTATCCTCCCTTCCATTTTCTTTGGAGCCACTTTATTGGAATTTGACCTCTAGGACCAATCTTCTTTCTCCTGTTTTCTATCACATTGTCTTTTTGCTCTACTTTTGAGACATTTTTTCAATTTTAAATTCTTTCTTTTCTATTGAGTTTTTTCCTACTGTTATATGTTTAATTTCCAAGATCATTCTCTCAATATTCATTTTGTTAATATTCTCTCCTTCTTTCATGCATATAGTATTAACCTTCTCTGTACTATAAAGATATTAATGTTGCTACTTTTTAAAAAAAGATTTTATTGAAAAAGAGAGAGAGCATGAGCAAGAGCAAGCAAGGGGAGCGGCAGAGGGAGAAGGAGAAGGCTCCCGGCTGAGCAGGGAGCCCAAAGTGGGGCTTGATCCCAGGACCCTGGGATCATGACTTGAGCTGAAGGCAGGCACTTAACTAAGTGAGCCACCCAGGTGCCCCATGTTGGGACTTTTTGAAAAAGTTTTTAACGTCTCTCCTCCTCCCATGTGACTTCCATCTGTATATTTTGATGTATATTTTATCTGTATGTTTTAGTTTTCATCTTTAGGCTCGAGGTTTCTTTAGATGTCTTGTTGAACAGAAAACAGTCCTTGGTTGTATGCTTATATTTAAAACAGGGAACTAAAAGTCTTATTGGAAGTTCTGAGTGCTGATTTAGATTCCCCTTAAGATGATCTGACTTGGCCGTGTTTTGGGGAACTCTCCCTTACCAGTATTTTTAGATCTTTACTCTTAGGCTTATCAGAGTTGCTTGTCATCTGTAAGCCAGACAATCCTTGTTCTAGAGCTTGAGTGGGGTAGAAAACTCGGTGTGGGGGTACATATTTCAGCATTCAGTATCTCAGTTTACACATTTGTTATTTAACTCCCAACCTCCCACATCTACCCCACTTCATCCACTGTCCCTGTTTGTGGCACTGTAACTCTACTCTCAGCCGTGTCTGTTGACTTCTGGCCCAGAGACCTTCTATTTTATCATCTCCAGAGAATAAACTATCTCTTTTTGATCAGACTGGGGGGTGGGCTACCAGGATTTGGAATGAAGATGTGGATTTCTAACTGCCTCTTAGATGGATTTTAAACAGATTGACTTTATTTTAGGTCTCCCTTCATCCATATTTCCAGATGTCCCAGGTTTCTTCATTTTCTGATCCTATTAGGGGTCCACTGGTATTAAATGGAATGTAAAATGGTCTGGGTTTAGCTTTGTTGTTGTCCCGCTCAGATTCCAGTTTCTCTGGTCTATTAAATCAGTCCTCATTGGTCTATCACTTTCTAGCTTGTGAGATTCTATTGCTGTTTTCTCCTTTTCTATTCTCTTCATCCTTATAAGTTTATACCTTAAACAAATGAAAAATGAATTCACTTATTGCCTGCCATCTTTGTACAGTTTTCAGGGAGGAATGAAACCTATGTTCAGTCTGCCATTCTTATCTGGAAATTCCTCCAGCGAACACCTCTCTTCTTTTTTTTCTTAAATGATTTAATTTTTAAAGTTTAAACCTTCATATATATTTTCTCCCTAAAGTGGCTAGCTGGTTATTCTAAACCGTTCTTTGAAAATTCTGATTCATATACAACTAATAAATTGAGATTACCAGTAGTGACATTTCTACATGCAGCTGAGCTACCAGCATAGTGTTTCATCTTGTTGGCTGCAGGTCTCATAGATGGATGATGTTATTAATTTTTCGAATGAATATTTATTAAATGGCTGGTGTGTGTGTAGCTTTGCACCAGGCTTTACTGTAATAGTGAACTACTAAATAGGAATAGTATAGGCTGAAATACCGAAAAGACAGGTTAAGGAAAGAATTCAAAGAGTCTTGTGTAACTTTGAATTGCTGTAATATAGTAGCTATAGACATATCAATGCAATAGTAAAGCAAACAGACCTAGATGATCTTTTTGAATAAAAGTGTCAAGAAGACTATCAGTTTTAGTAATCACTTACCAATTGGTAAGAATCATAGATGTGTATATCCTGAAGGTGTATATACAGAAGAATCTTACTCCAAGATTAAGTAAGATTAATGGGGCTTAGAGTAAGATTCTGGGGCTTAGGACTGGTGACAGAGCTGAAGTCAAAGATACATGGATTGTAGATGGAAGCTCAAGTTAGGAAAGTAAGGAAATGATCTGTGGGAAGTGAGGTGAAAGAGGGTGGAACATGGAGACCGGTGGACCACTGACATTTAAGGCTATTTAGAGGAAGAAGAAGCCTACGGGCAGATGGAAGGAGTGCTCTACAGCTTTTACCCTTGCAGAAAGATCAAGTAAAATAAAGCTAAACATCAAGAAGTGCCTGGGAATGCTATTTTTACTAAAAGATTTAGGAAATAAACATATAAATATATAAAAACCTGCTGCTGTCTCTTGGAGAATATTCACCCTAATTACAGAAGCACTGATAT
The DNA here is from genome assembly GCF_018345385.1 of Vulpes lagopus. Lineage (NCBI taxonomy): Eukaryota > Metazoa > Chordata > Mammalia > Carnivora > Canidae > Vulpes > Vulpes lagopus. Next base: position 128,641,358 of record NC_054825.1, read on the forward strand.
ACAGAGAGCTGATGGTTATCTTAGCCTGAGTGATTGTAATAATTGTAGAAAATTGGATAAGGCTGGGCCTGGGAGAATTATGGAACCTGGGAAGATTAAAATATAGGAATATGAGGTTCTTCTACTGGGTGTAGATATTTGGTGATGTGAATTAAGAAAGTGGATTGATTGAAGTGTCAGATGTCTTCCAGACAACTCCAGCTTTGATGATTCACTAGGAAGACTTCACATAATTCAGCGTGTAGTTGTCCTTACAATTATGATTTATTATAGGGAAAGGATACCAAGCAAAATCAGCAATGGGAAAAGGTGCATGGGATAACGTTGGGAGAAAACCAGGCATGAGCTTCTAAGAGTCCTTTCCCTGTAGAGTCACACAGGACACATTTCCTGTGCAAAATTATGATAACATGTGTGAAATGTCATCCATTAGGGAAGCTTATTAGAGTCAGTGCCCAAGGTTTTTATTGGAAGCTGGTCACATAGTCATCCTCCACCTAGCAGGTACCAAATTCCAGACCCTCAGAAGGAAAGCAGATGTTCAGCATAAATCACATTGTCTGTACAGTTTAGGCACTGTGAGTCCCTCTTAATAGTTGGGGAGGTGGGAACTCTTCTAGTATCCAAGTTTCCAGAGCCAGTGTTACAGTCCTTTTTGAAGAAAGCAGTTTTAGGTCTGCTGTGTTAACTCATTTTTGTATAATCATTTTAGGTGTTAAGCCATTTTTGAGGCTCAAAGTTAAGTTTTAATCTCTGTAAATTGCAGAAGTGTCTGATAGCAGGGTTAAAGTCTTCCACAGGTGCAAACTGGTGGTATCGTAAGAATAGGCAAAAGATTAAGCCCCTAGGAGATTATGAATTAAGGGTGAGAAATATATTCCATGGAATATTGGGACTCATGATAAGAAAGCTAATTATGGGTGAGTGGAGGATTGTGATATGGACTGAATTTTGCGCCCCACCCCTCATTCATATGTTGAAGCCCTAACTCCCAATGTGACTGGAGAGTGGGCCTTTAGAGAGGTAATTAAGGTTAAATGAAGTCATGAGGGGATCCCTGGGTGGCGCAGCGGTTTAGCGCCTGCCTTTGGCCCAGGGCGCGATCCTGGAGAACCGGGATCGAATCCCACATCAGGCTCCCGGTGCATGGAGCCTGCTTCTCCCTCTGCCTGTGTCTCTGCCTCTCTCTCTCTCTCTCTCTCACTGTGTGCCTATCATAAATTAAAAAAAAAAAAAAAAAAATTAAAAAAAAAAATGAAGTCATGAGGGTGGGGCCTAATCTGGATTGGTACAAGGATTGGTACCTTAAAAGAAGGAGGAGAGATCTTTTTCTCTGCATGTGTACAAGTAAGAAGTCATGTGGGCATACAGAGAGATGATGGCCATACACAAGCCAGGAAGAGGAACCTCACCAGGAACCTCACCATCTAGAACCTCGATTGTTGGCTTTCCAGCTTCTAAAACTAAGAAAATATATTTGTGTTAAGTTACCCACACTGTGTGATTTTTTTCTGTTGTGGTAGCCTGAAGAGGCTAAGGGAGCTTGGGATCAGACTAGGACCTCAGCTTTATCAAGGTGAACTCTGTGTGGATCGGGAAAATATCAACATGGCATAGGTTTCTGTTTCTGTTGGTTTTTGTTGCTCTGTGCCACCTAGTACCGTAGTCAATAGCCACATTTTATCATATAAATTTAAATTAGAATTAAATAAAATAAAAAATTCATTTCTTGATTTGCACCCACCAAATTTCATGTGTTCAGTAGCCACATGTGGTTAGTAGCAGTCGTAGCGGATGATGTAGACATGGATAGAACATTACCATCATTGTGTAAAGACTTGCCAGGCAGCACTTTTCTAGATTGTTGCTTCACATCTCACTTTTCTCTCCTTTATTTTCTGTCTCAGTGGTTCTGAACTTTTCCAAATTTAAGACATACTTATGAATACTAAAATTTTTGGGAGGCATCTGTAAAGGTTGTAAAACAACACTAAGAAATGAACAGTTGCAATGCAAATTCTGCTACGCATAATATGTCAAGCAGAGTCTATAACAGTATTTATGATTATGCTATTCATTTGGTCACTCTTCTGCAGTATGTGCCTTTAGAAGAGATGTTTTCTACCTCTGCTGGGTTTGCTTATGTATTTGTAGGACAAAGAACTTGGATAAGCACATGTTTGTTCTCTGACACCTGCTTTCCTGTTTTATTCTCCTGGAGGTGGTGAGTACAGATCCTTTGAAAGGAGGCATCAGTGGCCAGGCTGCTTTGCTGCGCACTGATTAGTCTAAGGAGCCATAGGCCAAGAGGAGGTCAGTGAAAGCTGCAAATAATCTGGCATTATTCGGAACATATTGTTTCATGAGATAATAAGTATAGTAGTGGTCAGAAGGATCATAATATTTCTCACTGGCACCCATTCCACCCATCCATGTCATATGTGGGAACTGTTCTCGAGAATCCTCAAAACAGCCCTGTGAAGTATGTATTATATCTTTGCTGAAGCCAAGTGAAGGCAGCACTCAGAAATTTCATATAATTTGCCCTGGGTCACCAAGCTAGTAAATAGAGATTCTGGAGTCACATCTTTCCGTTGGTCTTCATAGCTCATGTTTTTTCCACCATAATACAGCTAGGCTTGGCTCATGGCCCCATTTCCCACTGGGTGGGAGTAGGTCTCTCAAAGCTGTGGTCTATATGAAAGGGGTTCTTTGTAAGTTTCATAGACGCTTAAAGTAAAGACTGAATGACCTGGAAGGGGATATTTTTCCTTTTATTTTAAGAGATTGTTGTTTATTTTAATTACATTGAAAACACAGAAAAAATTTTTTAAAGGAAAAAGGACTCAGTACCAGCCTTACCTTAGAATAATTTAAAGATTTTTCCTGTGCAGATGTATTTTTACAAAGAATGTTATCATGTATCATACATATTTGTTTGTAGCTTCCTCATCTGACTTAAGAATTTAGGATGGACATCTCTCCAAGTCAGCCAGGAATAGTCTTTGTGTATTTAAATGCTCTGTTACTTTAAAAATGTAATTTGTTTTTTAAATGGTTATTGTTATACCCACTTTAATGATTCTTCTACATTTTAGCCTCTAGGTCTGTTTTTTCTTTGTGTGGTGTTACTAAGAAACAATTGCAAGACAGGAACAAAGTCTTAAATTTGGTGGCACTCAACACCAAATAATTCCAGATGTTTGCTTTTCCCTGCATATATAGAAGGAACTCAGTCTTATGCTGTGTTTGCTCTTCTCATTCTCCCTTGTCTTTATTTCTCTCCCATTTCATTTAATTTTAACCTCAATACCAGACTTGTTTTGTGCAGTCCTTGGCCTGCTGTTGTGCCGTCTTTGCCACTGGCTCTCCCTCCAGGCACCCCCTCCCCGGCCCCCACCCCAGTCGCTGATGTGTTTCTTGGCAGGGAACAGAAATGATGGTGGTCCTCTCCGTTGACTCAGGAGCACCCCAAGTCAGCAGTAATACTTGGCATAACAAGTACCAGGGTGGGGTAACCACACATCCCTGGCCTGGGATTTAAAAGTTATTAGTTGTCCTGTGAGCTGTGGTTTAGCGATCGACTTAAGCAAGAGATTGAATTTATTTCTTACAGGCTTCTTTTTCTTGATCATCGTCTGATATTATTGTCTCATTATTATTTATTTTATTCCCTTTTATTATCTTTGGCTTAGATTTTCCTTTTAGTTAATTTTCTTTGATTATTTATTCTTATCTTCGCTTTCCCCTTCTGATTCTTTAGACTTCTTCCCTTTTTAAGATCAGTCTTGTGCTAATCAGGTTTTCCTTCTGAATCTAATCTGATTTTTCATTGGATGGGGACAAGGGAGGGTGAGGTGAAGAAGGTGGGGGCAAATATGCCTCCTGCTAATTATTTAAAACAAGGTATTAAGGAACCTAATTCCTTTTTGAGTCCTTGTGTTTGGAAGACCACAGAATCAGCTGGACACTAATATCACGTCACTTTTTCTTTACAAAAAGAAAACTAGTGGGTATTTATAATACCTAGCAATAGTTGTTAATGAAGAACTTAAAGAAATATACAGATGAATCATAATTTCTTAACATGTTTTTCGTCTTTGGGGAAATCCTAGTTAAAACTGGAAAAATTTCAAGTTTTATTATCACTCATTGCAAATTTACCAGGATTTTGATATTGTCCAGCAAAAAACTTAGTAGATTTTAGGAACTAGTTATTAATTGACCTTAGTTCTGCACACTTTTGTTGTTTTGCAAGAGTACCCTTAAGGTTCAAATCAAGTTAAAAGTAGGGTAAATCGTGTGTGCCTATAAGGTCAGACTGAAACTATATTTTTTCCTGTCAATGCTTGAGTAGAAAAAAATAGTGTAAGAACTTGACTGCATTTAGAATCTTAAATAAAACCGCATATACTATTGTACTTTTAAAGCTTGGAACCAAAATGTAGAATCATTTGGTTTTATAGCACTTAAAACTACATTTGATATTACTCTATGTCTGTGCTGTCCTGATACCGCTTTTGGATTGCATTAGTGGTACAAGAATGATTCTTGTATTTAAGTAACATACATTGCTTGACTGCACAGATGGTATCAGTTTTGAGTCTACTAAGTAAAAGAAAACTAGAACAACAATGATTTTGCCAGTTCATTTTTACTGATTTTATTTATTTTGGATGACTGTAGTCTTTGTAAAGGTGGCAGACTGAACCTGGAAACTAGAGCCAAGAACAGAGTGGGTGGGCGCCCCTCCTGTTCCCTACCATGCATCTGCTAATTTTTCCCAGGAGAACTAGTGCAAGTTCTCTCTGAGTCCAACTCTTTGCTCCCTAATATAACTACTGTCATGATTAGCCTCCTTCCCCTTCTTGTTTCTTCAAGTAAATGTCAGATCAATTAAACTCTCTGTAGTTCTTATATCCCATTTATCTATGGCCCAGTCTTTTTTTTTCTCATCCCCTCCCCCCCCGGATTATGTCATCCATTTCTGTGGCTTTAATTAACTTCTATGTGTTGATGGTTCCCATATCTATTTCTTTAGCTAACATCTGTCTCCTAGCCTTCATACTCATATTGCTTATTGGACATTTTCACATGGATGCCCCAATTATCTTATACTCAACATGCCCTAAACTGAACTCATCTTTCAAGTAAATCCTTAGTCCTCTCTTCCCTCCTTTAATACGTGATGGTACTGTGTACCTCATTCCTTGATCAGAAACCTGAGCACCATCCTATATCCTCCCTCTTCCTTTTTTTTTTTTTTTTGCTGTGTTTAGTCAGATGCTGAACATTATACACTCTACCTCTCTCATACCTAGAAACTTTTTTCCATTCTTTCATGCCACTTGACTGGGCCTCAGGTAATTAGGAGACAGTCTCCCTGTCTCCTATGGTAGCCCTTTTCCTACACTGCTTCTGTATGATCTCTCTAAAACACAAATCTGATTGTATCACTTTTTTGCTAAAAATTCTTCAGTGGCTTCTTACTGCTCTTACAGGAAAGTCCAGGGTCCTGACCACATCTTATAAGGTCCTTTCAGTTCATCCTACTGCTTGCCTGAGCAAGATGACAGTCTTGGTTAGATTTACTTTTGTAGCCTGAAGTCCCCCTAACACCATTCATGATTCTTTTCTTATGAGAAGTAAATTTTTACTGTGGTCTGTTGTCCCTTAGGAAGCCCCTGTCAGATCTGTGCACCCTTCTTCCTACAGATCTATTATACTTATTGCAGTGGGTAGTTGTAATGGTTGGCAGATTCCTCTGAGAAGTCTCCATCTAGAAGTTATGCTTGATGTTGTTTTAAGGTTTTTATTGCAAACTATAGAAAGCCTGTCTACCGATCCTGACTCAGACAATAATGGAGGTGATTAGATGCCACCACAGCCTGTCATTTTTAGTTAATAAATAAAACAGGTAATAAAAGAATTAACCATCTGCTCCTTTTTTTTTTTTTAATCGTTTCCTTTTGAAGCAGTTTTCTAAAAGGCCAACAGAGATTGGCTGTAGGATATGGACATTATTTCTCCCCCAAGAGAAAAGATATTCCTGAAAGTCTTGGGAAGAGAAGAAGGAAAGAAGGAACAAAGGAAGGAATGTCACCAGTAGAGGGATAAAAATGTGAGGTCACAATACAAAAGCATTGGGGTACCTGGGTAGCTCAGTCAATTGAGCATCTGACTCTTGGTTTAAGGTCAGGTCGTGATCGCACAGGTCATGGAATCAAGCCCCCCATGTCAGGCTCCACACTCAGCAGGGAGTCTGATTGAAGGTTCTCTTCCTCTGGCTCTCCCCAACATGTGTGTACACATATGCACTCATGTCCTCTCTTTCTCTAAAATAAACAAATCTTGGGATGCCTGGGTGGCTCAGCGTTTGAGCATCTGCCTTTGGCTCAGGGCATGATCCTGGAGGCCCCTGGATCAAGTCCCACATGGGGCTCCCTGCATGGAGCCTGCTTCTCCCTCTGCCTGTGTCTCTGCCTCTCTGTATATGTGTTTCTCATGAATAAATAAAATAAAATATTAAAATAAATAAATAAAATAAATTTAAAAAAAATTAGTAGAGTAATCCTTTAGTTGGTCTCTATCACTAGATGCCCTAAAATGTTTGTTTTCACTATTGAAAAAGAAGTCAACTATTGGCCTCTCCCAGAGAGAGGAGTAATTCCTGATTTTGGCAAGATAGTAAAACAATTGCATTATGTTTTGTTAGTCTATCTGTCTAAAGACAGATCCTCTTGCCTCAGTCTTTTACAAATGCTCCTCTCTCTGCTTGGAACATTCTACCTGCTGTTTACTTAATGAACCTTTGCATATGGTTCAGGTCTCTTTCCCTGTAAACCTTCCTTGACCCTCTAAGTCTGGGTTAAGTGCTCTGCTGAGTCTCCCATATCATAGAATGCTTCTTATACTGCAACTTTTTATATTTTAAGCTCAGTGACTATAACTAATTTTATCATTTGAAATGGAGGGAGGGTCAGGAGTGTTTTCAAGAGGATTGAGTTATGAAACATTTCTCCACTCCCAAAACCACTAAAGCCATGAATTTTCTTTGAACCTAATTACAATTTTGCAATATTTGTAATGTAGCATACCGTAAGATAGTCTCTGAATGAGAGTGGTCTCCATAGTCCAGTTGTGAATGTCTTGAATGTAAATGCCAGTGTTCTTGTGTGATATTTTTTATTTTGGTATATATTCCACCTCTCAAGCCAGCCTAATCTTAACCTAACACAAGACATGTGCTTTTTTTGCTAACTTAATATATCCTGCATTTTTCTCTTTCTGTTTAAACACCCAAATTCTGCCTAAAACTTCTTAGCCTCTTTAACACTTAGGCTCCACCTCCCCTCCTGATAGAATGGATATTTACTTTCATTAACCACATATTTTTCCTAAGGCAGCATTGTCTCGAACTGCTGTTTCTGAGAGTAGTTTTATTCCTTTTTTTTTTTTTTTAAGATTCTATTTATTTATTTATTCATGACAGACAGAGAAAGAAAGAGACAGGCAGAGGGAGAAGCAGGCCCTGTGCAGGGAGCCTGACACAGGACTCAATCCCGGATCAATCTCCAGGATCACGCCCTGGGCGGTGCTAAATCACTGGGCCACTGGGGCTGCCCAGAGAGTAGTTTTATTTTATGCTCAAAAGAATTTAATATTCTTGAAATGTTGTGAGCCACAAAGGCTGTGTAATTTTCTAATTTATACTTTGCTAAAACCCTCTTGTAAATTACCTTTGGATAGGGGCATCTGGGTGACTCAGTGGTTGAGTGTATGCCTTTGGCTCAGGTTGTGATCTGGAGTCCTGGGATTGAGACCCACATCAGGCTCCCTGTGGGAAGCCTGCTTCTCTCTCTCTTTCTCTCTCTCTCTCTCTCTCTCTCTCTCTGTCTCTCGTGAATAAATAAATAAAATCTTTAAAAAAAAATTACAGCTTTGTCAGCACTTGTTTTCTGTTTTGTTTTGATAATAGCCATTGTAATGGGTGTGAAATAGTATCTCCTTGTGGTTTTGATTTGCATTTCTCTAATGATTAGTGATGTTGAGCATCTTTTCATGTGCTTACTGGCCATTTGTATATCTTGTTGGGGTCTCCTCTATTCAAGACCTTTGCCCATTTTTAAATTGTTTGCTGTTGTTGCAGAGTCAAAGGAATAAAATGTATTTTGGATATTAACTCATCAGTTACATGATTTCCAAATATTTTTCCCTCATTCTATGTGTTGTCTTTTTTTTTATGTGTTGTCTTTTAATTATCTTGATAATGCTCTTTGATGCACAAAAGTTTTTAATTTTTATACAATCTAGTTTATTTTTTCCTTTGTAACTTGTATGTTTGATGTTAGAGTGAAAAAAATCATTTACCAAATCCAGTGTCATGAAGCTTCCCCCTTTGTTTTCTTCTAAGAGTTTAATAGTTTTTGCCCTTATGTTAAAGTTTTGATCCATTTTAAGTTAATTTTGTGTGTAGAACAAGGTTAGAGTACATTAATTTTGTAGCCTTTAAAAAAAATAAACACATTTGTAGCTATAAATGCTTTAATTACATCCCACTCATTTTGATTATGAAACTTGGTGTTTTGTTAGTTTTTGCTTTATGTAGTTTTATTCTATATTATTTGATATATACAAATTTTAAGTTATTTTAGCAATTATAGCAATTCACCAGGTTGTGAATTGAATTTTATCATTATTACATGACCTTATTTCTCTAGTAATGATTTTGCTGTAAAGCTGACTTCATATAGAAATAGGTATACTACCTTTCTTTTTGTTAATGTTTGTAGCCGTATTCAGCATTTCTTTATCCTTCAGTTTTAGTTGTCACTCAGATCAACACTGTATGTTTGAATTTTAAAAATTCAATCCAATCATCTTTTTAAAATTACATCTTTAGTGTATTTATATTAAATGTGACTGGTGATACAGTTGAATTTAAGTCTGCCTTTTATTTCCTTTTTTCTTAGCTCCAACTATTCTCTCATTTTTTTCCTTTGTTGCATCCTTTTGATGATTTTTAAAAAATCATTCCATAGTTTATTTCTATTAGTTTCAAAATTACGTACTCTGTTCTTTTTAATGGTTAGCCTAGAAATTACAGCATATATATTTAATTTACAAAAGCCTACATTTCCTCTTTTCTGGGACATTATAAAGACAGTAACAGTTTAAATACTAGTTTATGTGCTTTTGCTGTTACCAGTTTTCTACATTTTATACGTAATTGCTTTTTTCTTTGTTATTTCTTCTGCCTCCCGACTTTCCCCTGGGATAAATTTCCTTCTACCTAAGGAACATTCCTCATGGGGCACCTGGGTGGCTCATTGGTTGAGCATCTGCCTTCTGGCTCAGGTCATGACCCCGGGGTCCTGATATCGAGTCCCGTGTCTGTATGGGGCTCGGGCTCCCTGCAGGGAGCCTGCTTCTCCCTCTGCCTATGTCTCTGTCACTCTCTGTGTGTCTCTCATGAATAAATAAATAAAATCTTAAAAAAATTCCTCAGAATTTTCTTTGGTGGTTTGCTGGTGAACTCTCACACTTTTAAAAATCTACCTGATAATGTTTTTAGTGCATCTTTATCCTTTAAAAATATTTTTGTTGGGTATAGAATTCTGGGTCACCAGTTTCATCTTGAACATTTGAGGCTCTACCTGCTTTTAGGATTTCCTCTTTGCCCTTAGTTTTCCGCAGTTTTACTATGTATTTTGTTTCTGAGGAGTATGTTGGGTACCATTCTCCATAGAATTCTCTTGGACTAAGGTCCAGGTACCAGTTATCCTCCTGATAATTGGCTTAATAAACTCTTTCTTGTGTGTTAGGTGAGCGTGATGACCACTAAACTATGGAAACTGCGTAATAACTCTTTCTTTATTAGCTCTCTTTTCTTCCCTCTTCATCTCCACCTCCCTAACAGTGTTTACTTCCAAATAAATGATCTCTACTCAAATTCTTTTCTCAAGTTCTGCTTCTAGGGAACTCAAAGTAAGGCATTAATCTTTCTGAGAATAATTAGGCTCCTAAGATTTGTGGATTAATATGGATATTGGTGACAAAAAGGTAAACTCGGAAGATAATTGGTTTCTTTAGTGGCAAAAGATTTGGGAACTTTCGAATCAAGGTAGAGCCTACATGAACCCAGACAGAAGTATATGCTCCTCACTTGCCCCAGAATTTCCGAAATGGTGGATCTACCATGCATGAGAAACCCCTTTAGCAGCTCTCATGAGGTTTTACACACATTTCTGATCATCCCTCCACCCCTTGCTTATTGTTCTGGAACCCAGTAATATGCGTGCCCATCAGTAGGAGTAGTAACTGATGCACATCAATCCCCAATCTTCAGAGCTTACTACAAGATTAGATATACATGAAAACTAGTTTCCTGGGAGCCATCTCTTAGCAAGCTGTCTCTTAGCAAGCCTAAACTTCAGGCATATTTCAGTTCCATTCTGAAATATGTGTGCTACATATAAGGTTAAATTTTTTTTAAGGTTAAAATTTTTAAAAATGTTTTTTTTAATTTGAAGGAACCATGGAGAATTCATAAATATTGGGGTTTATGTGAATTTTGTGGAGAGGAATGATTTATGAATTTTAGCTCATTATAAACTTTAACTTATCAGTGATAATGCATGAAAGTATTATTCTCCTCTGAAAGACAACTACCTTTATGTAGAGTGCTGTCTTTATGGTATACTTGTGTATTTCTTCAGGGTTCAGTAGTGTAGGTTTAGGTTCCCACTCCAACCCAGTGGATATGCAGGCACCAAGTGATTATGTGAAAACCATACTTGTCAATTTATTTATATTTCACTGTCAGGAGACAGGTAGATAATACTATATATAAGAATTATATATGCATCTGAGCATTTACCTTGCCAGTTGTTTTTAAGGTTCAGAAAATTTTACAAAATTGAAGTACCTGTGAGAAGCTGTAGAACACATACACACACACACACACATATATATATCTCCTTTATATATACACGCTGTATATATAAAGGAGAAACCATAGATTGAGATGAAACTCTTAGATGAAATAAAACTCTTAGACAAACAGAAAATAGTGAAGAGAAGTGTAATAGGAAATAAGAAAAAGTGAAATGCTTTAGGATCAATCAAGTTGAAGCACAAAATGTAACTATTTAACAAACTGTCCTCAAGGTGGAAGAGCATAGGAAATGCCTGTTATGGCAGGAGCTTGGTAATGCAGGATGTCAGGGACCATACTTAAACACATTGAATCCATGTGCTAAATGCTGTGACTGTTACCTGTTATGGGACCATGTAAAAGGGCAATGTATGGAAAACATAAAACCATAAATACCTGTATGAAATTACAACTTGCCAGTGGAGTATATTATATCAATGCATGCTAAGATTAAGTCACTGCCTTGAAATGATCCAGTAGTTTTCAAATATGTGGACAGATAAAATATATCAACATTTATAACTAAGATCTTCTGTAACAGTTACTACACTAGCCATAATAAATTGAATTTTCTTCTATATATCGTCTTAGCAAAGACAGATGATTTTATATAAAAAAGACATCAACGTGGACATTGAAATTATAAACAAAACACTACTTTGCAAATTATACTTTCTTGCTGAAGTATTAGCCTGTGTTTTAGAGAAAATAAGAATGTTTTTAGATAAAAAGAAAACAATTTCTTATCCCACTTGTTAATATTAAATGCCAGGCATTTTACTTTTCTGATATCCTTCTTCTAATACATAGATTAACAGGAATTTAGAACAGAAATCTGCAGCTGAGAATTAGAATTTCAGAGCTCTTGAGAGAAATTGTGCATTGAACTGGGTGAATGGAGGAAACTTACTTGCTGGAAAAACTGATTTTACTATTATACAGCAGTAGTAAAAAAAAATCGACATCAAACCCTTATTTTGGAGATCTGTCTTGAATTTTCATACAAAGAGAATAGAAATAAATTCTTATTAAGGGAAAAAAGCGTATTGCAGGCGTGTGGCTCTTATTTACAACTGCCTGTTTTTTTGTTGTTGACAAAAAAGAAAAATTTCTATTTTAATTCCTTGAAAGCAATTTGAATGATATCCATTTTGGAAATTATACAACTTCATATTAAATATTGAACAGTAAGGTAGTCAGATGGAAGTCTTCACTTCATCCAGCATCATCACATTGGTTTGACAAATGCTTTTAAAGTATGCGGAAAACATTTTGTTCCCTTTCTCCTTTGGCAAAGGCAGACATTGTGGTTTCCCTGTTGAAGTTTGGGTGAATTCAATGATGAATTCTTTAGTGTTTAAGGTGATTTATAATGTCTGTGTTACCTTTGAAAAATTAATTTTTTAAAGTTTTATTTATGTAAGTAATCTTTACATCCAATATGGAGCTCAAACGCACAACCCCAAGATTAAGAGTCACACACTCCTCTGACTGAGCCAGCCATGTGCCCCTGAAAAATCAGTTTTTGAAAAATATTAGTAACTGTGGGAGATTTCTATTTTCATAGCATTTTTCCAAATTAAAACATGAGCCAGTAAATGTCACATAAAAAACATAGCCACCTGGGGCTATTTAGTGTAGGGGCAAAGATTATACATAACTCAGGGACCCCTATGGGCATTATTATTTTTTTTTTAATTTTTTATTTATTTATGATAGGCACACAGTGAGAGAGAGAGAGAGAGAGAGAGGCAGAGACACAGGCAGAGGGAGAAGCAGGCTCCATGCACTGGGAGCCGGACGTGGGATTTGATCCCGTGTCTCCAGGATCGCGCCCTGGGCCAAAGGCAAGTGCCAAACCGCTGCGCCACCCAGGGATCCCCCCTATGGGCATTATTATAAAATTGTACCTTAATGTTCAGTTAGTGTTCAGGGTAGGCAGCCCCTGAGTCATCCAAATTTTAGGATGCTTTTTTAAAAAGACAGGGAATTGTATAATTGCTTTCAAAAAAGATTTCCATTATGAATACATAAAAGCAAATTTTTACACTTCAAATTACACTGTGATTTTAGCAACTTCCATTATCATTAGTATATTCCTAGGTGCATTGAAATGAAAGATTCGCGTGGTTTTTACAACCTTTAAGTTAGCATGAGAGAAATAGAACACTTAATTTTCCTTCCAGACTATTCCTCTTGTCTTTTCTAATACTGTTCATAATGTGTTATATGGCAGTGATGGTTTGAAACTATCTTGTCTTGTTTTGTTTTGTTTATATGTGATCAGTTGGGGTTTTTGTTGTGGTAGGTGTGTTTTGTTTTCTTGTACAGTACCACCGTTTATCCAACAAATTCTCTTTCCTGTGAAGAGGAAAATGGAAGATGGTGTAAGTCAATGCAAAATAAACAAACCTTTGAGAATTTCTTAAAAGAAGATAGTTTTTTTTTTTTTAAAGATAGTTTTATTTGAGCCTAAATTAGGACACCTGCCCCCACACACAATCTTCACAAAGAAGAGAGTACTGTGGTAAGGAACATTTGGTTTAGGGTCATATACATTTTTATATACAATGTTACAAATCATTAGACAAAAGACATTTCAGAAAGTTGCAGACCTTATCTTAGGTTTCTAGCATATGCAAGGCTGTGTGACATTAATCTTAAGGGAATAGGGAAGTTTCCTTTTTTTATCTTTTGAGTTCAGAATGTTCCTTTTTGGTTATTTAATGAAGCAGATGTACAGTGTGTGCTCAGGGCACAAATAGAGCCCATGCTTTGAGGTTTTGTGGAGTTATTTGACCTTGATAAATGTTAAAATATAGCTTCTCTGGGAGCCCAGGAGAAGTGCCTACAAATGTTAAGTTGAAAATTTCCTTTATCAGGGATAATTACGATTTTTGTATGTAGCTACTGAAGTTACTATATTAAGACTCCTGGAAATAATAGCAACCATTATCTCCATATTTAGAGATGGCTCAAGAACTGCATAGTAGGCATTCAGGTAAATAAATGTGTATTGAATGATAGTTAAATGAATTATATCTAGATGTAGCCATATTTAAAGAAAGCAACACCTCTTTTACTTTCCTTCTCAGGAGCAAGGGAGCCTTTCCTGGAAGCTCCTGTTCTAGGTGTCTCCTTGTATTTCCTCCGTGGCCAGGATACAGTCATTGACAGAGGAAGTGTGATTCCTCTGACTGATTTAGGTGGAATAGGTGTTTTGGGTATAAACCACAAAGACCACTGTATTGGTTATAAAAATAATCCATGATTATCATAGGAAATTTGGAAAATAATGAAAAGCATAACATAAAAAATTTAAAAACTATCATCACATAGAGATAGCTATTGTTAAACTTGTGTTTAGCTTTTCCGTTTTTATTTTTAAATTGTAGTCATGTTGTGCATAGTGTTTTATAGTCTTAAGTTTAGTGATCTAATACAACCATTTTTTTCATGCCATTAAACCATGTTGTGCAAAAATGAGATGAGTGATCTACTGTGTTCTTTCATATGGTGATATTACAATTTATTTATTTACAGATCTGATTTGTTTATTTGAGAGAGAAAGAGAGAGAGAGAATGAGAGAGAACAGAAGTGGGAGGGAGATGGAGAAGCAGGCTTCTGCCTGAGCAGGAACCCAGTGAGGGACTCGATTCTAGGACCTTGGGATCATGACCCAAGCTGAAGGCAAGCTCTCAACCACGCGAGCCACCCAGGCGTCTCTATTACAAATTATTTAAGTAATTGCGTATTGTTAGAAATTGAGATAAAAAAAAAAAGAAATTGAGATCATCAGTAGTGTTTTACTATGTGTATGAAGACCTGTTAGTATTAGTCATTGTGTACATCTGTGGTGAGGAAAATGGGAAAGAGGACATAAATACTTTCAAAGCTTTTGGTGTACTTTCCTTACCCTCCAGAAAACGTGTGCCATTTACACTTACACAAAGCTGTATATGAGTGTTTCTTTAACTATATTCTTGTCAGCTTTGGGAATTATTTTATAATTGCTACTTTAATAGACTAAGTGTGGTATTCTTTTGTTTTTCTCTACTTTTTTGATTACCAGTATTACTGAATATTAACAACATAGTAGACACCTATTGAATGAAAGAATAAATATGTGTTTCTTGATGTGTAGATTATTCACATCCTTATATGGCATATTTTTACATTTTTTATTGTGATATACATAAAATAAAGATCATAAAGTATGTTAATAGTAAAACTCTAGAATAAATTTATGACATTCTCTTTTGACTTGGTTATTCCAAGTATTAGTTTACCTAATTTATGATATTATAATCACTTTAAATTATGGTATCTCAGAGCCTATTCTGGTTCGGTGAGTTATTCTGTCATACATCCTCATGGCTATAGCCTTTGCCTTTGGTACTGAATGAGAAAAGTTACTTCCTTCTAGATTTCTTTATGTTATTTACTAATGTCTATGACTCTTTCTCAGACTTCTTTATTTTGGCAATATAGCATCTTATTTGTCTTCATATTCTCCCAAGTGTCAAAATATGTTTTCCACTGTATAGAAAGAATTTAAAATTATTTTCTTACTTCTTGGCTCAGATTCTCTTTTTAATTGTAATCACGTGTGTGTGTGTCTCAGAGCTTGAGTAAATGACATTTTCTTGTGTTATTTATTAATAGTTATAACTAGTGTTTATTGTTAACATTTTTCTCATTTAATCTTTTCTTTTGGTTCTATGAGATTAGTATCAATATCCCTTTCTTTTATACAGAGATGAAATATTTTGGGCCATACAGCTAATAGTGGTAAAGCTGGGGTTGGAACCTTGCTTGCTAGTGATGTTTGGATATTAAATTATAAACTATACTATGTTTGGTCATATGTATAGAAAGAGGCTAAACTAGGGTTTCCAAGTTATGCTGAAATGTATAATTTAAATTTGATTCTTGTTCTCAAGTGGACTCTTCTCTCTGTTATTTGCAGCTAGCAAAATAAAAGACCTCAAATATAATTTAATAAAACCAGCAAGAACCATACCACTTTTGTAGTCATTTTTGTTGTAAACTAGTATTTATTACAACCCATGACTTGATAGCTCACCAAACCATCTTGTATTACCATATTTTGAATGTAGCAGGAACTGGCTTAGCAAAATTTTAAAACTTTTGACTCTAATATTTGTGGTACAGTAAAAGAAACAATTTGGGGCTTTCAGGTTTGTGTGGTACACAGCCTGTCCAGGACATTGATGCTTATTCTCCTTGTTGACTCCAATGCTTTCATGAGTAGTTTTGCTGACATTTAGGCTTGCCAAGAGAGATTATTCCTACCTAGTGGAGAAATCTGGTAGAAAGCCATCAGCTTCTTTTTATTAGAAATACAACAATTAATGATAATATCTAACATTTCTTGAATGCCAAGCACAGGTCCAAGTGCTTTCTGTATATTGACCCCTTTTAAGCTTCACAGTGGCCCTATTAGGTTTTCTCCCGTTTTGGAAAAAAAAAAAAAAGTTTTTCTCCCGTTTTATAGATACCAGAACTAAGAACTAAGGAACAGACAGGTTAGATAACTTCCCAAGGTCACAGGGCTAGTATATGGCACAATGGAGATTCAAACCGTGGCAGTCTACCTCCAGATTCTGTCTCCTTCATCACTCTGTTACACTAACATTTATTAGATGGAAGAGGGAGGTATTGATGACTCATAAATAACTGTTCACGATTTTGGAAAGGTTTGACTTGATGCTTGGTAGCAGCTCAAAATAGTTAAGCAATTGACATTCATTAAATTCTTAACTCATATATTTTTTTTGTGTTTATACAAATTTAGGTAATTTTGCATTCCCAGTAAACAAAATGGTCTCTTAGACTGTTTAAAACAAAACTTTGGAGAGTTGATTCAGAATCATAGTAATAGTCACAGAATGATTAAATAATCTGTTTAGTACTCTCTACTACTGTAGACCATGCCTTATTGGTCTTGTACTCCCTCCTTTATCAGTGAATATTTCAGAAATGGCAGGCTATTTTGAAATTGCTCAGGTTGGCTATAGGCAGAATTTGTCTTTAACACCTTCTCATTTCAACTGGTACTTTGGTCTGTTCTGTGTTTCCTCATTACTGAATGGGATGCCCAACCATCTTTACTTTCTGTCAACAGCTTCCTTCTAAGATATTCATATTAATTTTTAAAAGTATAGTAGACTCTTTCTTAGGGTGTTTGCATTTAATACAAGAGTCACAGGCTAGGCTGTAGGGTTACTTTTGAGATTTGCCTTACTCCTTCCTGAAGCTCAGGAGAGTTCTCCTTCTCATCCTCGTCTCTCTGTCATCAGTCTTGTCTTGTTCTATTAACGAGTCTAGGTCTCAAGAAGGAGACTTGGGTAGCCCAGCTTAACACCAGTGACATGGTTGATTATGATAATGGTGAATGATGGAAGTAATTCATTGTAGAGCACCGTTTTGATCTCACCTTCTTCCTTTTCCCATGGTTGAAAGCTAGTGAGTAAATGAAAACTTTGTTTATCATCTTTGGGCATTTAATATTACCCCGTGTCCTGTGCCATTCCTCTTCACTGTCTCTTATCAAAACTATTGAGGTGAATGAATTGGAGATTAAACTAAAAATTCTGACCCGGTTTTTGGAAATAGCTGATTGTGTAGTTTTTGACAATTTGGAAAGCTGTCACTTAAAGTGGCTCCTGATCAGATAATAATTGATCAGTTCAGATGTGGCACGGTTGCTTCTCCATTTGTTCCTAAGACAGTAGTGTGTAGTAAAGTCAGCTACTGGCTTGAATTCAGGTGTCACTAGCAGGCCTAGAGGACCATATAGAGTTACGATCATAAGTAACATGTAAAGGCTAGAGGGATCCAAAGATATAAATCTCTTCCTTTTATTCATCTTTTGCAGAAATCTCTCCTATTATCCGTTTGGTCTTAGAATTAGAATTTTTTCTAATTGGTAATGGGCAAAATCAATCCACCAGGGCAAGGATATGGTGAGAATGTTAGCCTACGTTTTTAAAATGGTAAGGGGATAGGCTTTTGTGTTATGGTGTGTGTGTATGTGTGTGTGTGCAGGCGGGATGTTTTACACAATTGAAAATCTGCAAACACTGAGAATCAGTCCTAAGAAGCATGTATGTTGCATGATGGCCAAAGGAAGAAGAGCTCTCAGAGGGGCTGACTTAGAAGGTGCTGTTGGAGAAAGGAAGAGAAACCAAGGGAGGAGAGCATGTGTAGGGTAAGCACTGAGCTGTTTGATGCTGCAGAGAAGGCAGACAAGGTAAGATCAGAACAATGAATACTGCACTTGACCCTGAAGGCTTGGTAGCAGAGTTGCTGTTGACCTTTGCTCAGAAATCTTCCAGCATGATGGTGGGAACAGAAGTCATTTCTGGAAACTGAGGAACGAACAATTACTGAGAAAATGGAGACAGCCGTGAGTGAGCGTGTAGACTCTTCTTTCAAGATACTTGACTGTGAAAGAAAAGAAAGAAACAAGTGACATGATCAGGGAAAAGCCTTTTACTTTATTCTTTTTCAGGATGCGGAAAGAAAGGTTTTTAATAGGCCAAGAGAAAGGGAGGTCATGGTTAGGGAGAACAGTCTTAATGGATGGAGAAAAGTCTTTTTTTTTTTTTTTTTTTGAGAAAAGTCTTAAATGCGATGGGAAGGGGTAGAGTTAGAGCCTGGGTGGGAAAAGAGGGGTTCCAGAGCCCTCAGGGAAGGGTGCAGTTTCAACTGACAGTCTGAAAGGTGGAGAAACTGTCTCTGTGTACAGTGAATACGCGAATGCAGATAATAGAGTTTCAAAAGATTCTACAATAAAAATGCATAGAATTTAAGATTATACATTTAAGTTTTTTTCTGGATTGAGTTATCTTTTTTAAATTTAATATTTATTTTTTATTTTTTTAGAGATTTTATTTATTTATTAAGAGAGACACAGAGAGAGAGGCAGGGACATAGGCAGAGAGAGAAGCAGGTTCCATGCAGGGAGCTTGATGTGAGACTCGATCCTGGGACTCCAGGATCATGCCCTGGGCCAAAGGCAGGCACTCAACCACTGAGCCACCCAGGGGTCCCTAATTTAATATTTTTAAGTTTATTAAGTAATCTGTACACCCAACATGGGGCTCAAACTCACCCCCAAGATCAAGAGCCATCTATTTTTCCAACTGATCCAGCCAGGCACCCCAGGATTGAGTTATCTTTTTAATTGTTCCTAATACACAATTGATTAAAATGATGGAACCATTTGACAAATTTTAAAAATAATCTGTTAAACATAAATAAAATTTTATGTGACTGCAGTTTCTTAATGGGTGGATGAGGTGGTGGTGATATTTCTGTTGAGAAATCTATCAGTGCTAATTTTTTGAGTGGTCCTTGTTTTGAGGCCTGGTTTTTATATCTTAGCACTGTTATGTACCGCAAGTGAGAGTCAGATGGAGTAAGTCAGGAATGGCTTTTTTGAAGAAGGGAAACCATACTTCCCTTCCTGTACCTCTCCTTGGTTTTTAATACTGTACTCACAGAATACTTTGTTTTTCTTCTTATACTTGTGGGCACCAGTTGTATAGAGGTTTCCCCACACCAAGTGACTCTCAAACACCAGCTGGGTCCTATGATTTACCACAGTTCTGATACTGCTTGGACCTAGTATTAGATCCCACAGGTTAAGGGCTGGGTCCTACAAGATTTCTCCTCCTCTTCCCCCTTCAGGTATAGTCATAGGACCAGGTTATCACCGTACATCTGACCTATGAGCTATCAGTTGAAGGTACCCATGATCCCCTTCCTTGGGTTCAGTTAATTTGCTAGAGCAGATCACTGGATTCAGGAAAATAGGTTTACTTACTAGATTACTGGTTTATTATAAAGGGTATCAAAAGAAACAGAGGAACAGCCAGATGAAGAAATACAAAAGGAAGGATCCAGAGGGTTCCTAGTACAGGAGCTTCGGTCTCTATGGAGCTTGGGATGCACCACCCTCCTGCATTTGGATGTGTTCTTTTCTTACCAACATGGAAGCTCTCCTAAGCCGCAAAGTTCAGGGACTTTTATGGAAGCTTTGTATTGTAGGCATGATTGATGAAATTGTTGACCACTGGTGACTGATTCAGTCTCCAGCCCCTCTCTCCTCCTTGGAGGTGTATGTGGAGGGGTGAGACTGAAAGATCCAACCCATGAATCATGATTTGTTCCCCTGGCAACTAGGTCTGTCCTTAATAGCTTTCCAAAGGCATTAACATAAACTCAAACGTGGTTGAAAGTGGCTTGTTATAAATAACAAGACACCCATTTCACCTTTATGACTATGAAGCTATTTCAGTAACTGAGAACTACAGACCAAATATAACAGAAGATGTTTCCATTACTCTTATCACTTAGGAAATTCCAAGAGTTTGGAAGTTGTGAGCCAGGACTATTGGATGAAAACCAAAAAACATATTTCTTACTATACAGTATAGCATCACAGCTTTCTTCTACAAAGTGGGAGAACAATGATTATGGCAGGAGAGGGAGGAAAACAGAGGCTTAGACTTTAGTTATTCTTACAGAGTTTTTAGGAAAGACAATGATGCTAAATTCATATTTTGAAACTTGATCCCCAAAGTGATGGTATCTAAAGGTAAGGTTTGGGGGTGATTAGGTGAGGAGGATGGAGCATTTATGAGTGGAATTACTCCCTTATAAAAGAGGATCCAGAGAGCCTCATAGTCCTAATGTATAAATCCACAGTGTAAAAATGGCTGTCTGTGGACTACTAGACACTGAATTTGCAGCGTCTTGAATTTGGACTTCCCAGCCTTTAGGAATATATTTCTGTTGTTTATAAGCCACCCAGTTTGTGGTATTTTTTAACAGCAGCCTGAACAGACTAAGAGTATGTAAGAAAGTTGAAGATCTATAAATTGATCTTAAAACTAATCGTGCCTGTGTACTCCTTAGAAAATCTCTATATATCCCCACTGGAAAGTATACCCCAAAGTTAAGGCAGTAGTATATAGACTAAAAACTGGAAGTGTGTCAATGGCAGGGCTAGGTCAAGGTCATCTCCCTCTCTTTGTATTTGTTTTCATTGCTCTATAATACATGGCTTTTGAGTGTCCTCAAGTAATTCTTGGTTTAGTTGGATAAGTGACTAATAAAGGGTCTGAGTCTCCTAATTTGTGAACTGGGGATTTTGAGTTTAGACAATCCCTAAAGTTGCTTCCATTCAAAAACTGTGATCTAATTATTTGTACAAACCACCCTTGATATTGGTCAAAATGTATAAAAATTGAAACCAGTTTCATCTCCTTTCCTTTTTTTTTAATGAAAGGTTAAATCTGGTTAGTTTTTCTCTTCTATACTGTGATGTGTTGAAAATGATTATTTGATTGTTTGAACTCTTTGGAGTAATTTTTGGACTCTGTTCTTAAAACACATTGGCAAAAAGGTCATCTTTTAAGATATTAAAAGTTAAGTTATATTCCTTATACGTGGAAATGCCAAGAGATTTGCTATTTTTCATTTGCTCAGATATATATGGCCGTTGATTGTGGATGACACTTTGTTAGATAACTGATTTTTTTTTTAAGATTTTATTTATTTATTCATGAGATACACCGAGAGAGAGGCAGAGACACAGGCAGAGGGAGAAGCAGGCTCCATACAGGGAACCCAACGTGGGACTCAATCCCAGCTCTCCAGGATCATTTCCTGGACTGAAGGCGGTGCTAAACTGCTGAGCCACCCGGGCTGCCCAAGAACTGATGTTTTTGATTAACGATAGCCCAGGCTCACAGGCCTGTGTCCAATTTGATGTCATAGTGATTGTCATTTCTTTGAATTTTAAAACTACCTCTTCTTCCCATCTACAAAAACAGTGAAAGAAACTAAAGAGTCTGAGCCAAGGAGCAAGGGGGAAAGCAAAGAAGAAAAAATAAAATAAAATAAAAAAGAATAATTCTTGGGACCGCCTGGGTGGCTCAGCGGTTAGGCGTCTGCCTTTGGTTCAGGGCGTGATCCTGGAGGCCGGGGATCGAGTCCCACATTGGGCTTCCTGCATGGACCCTGCCTCTTTCTCTGCCTCTGTCTCTACCTCTCCCTCTCTCTGTATCTCTTATGAATAAATAAATAAAATCTTAAAAAAAAAGAGTAATTCTTATAGAGAGTAAAGAATATTTTGATACCTGGGAGAAAGTAAAATAAATGAAAAGACTTGTTGGCCAAAGACAAAAAAAGTGAGAATGACTGGTAGATATTTACTGAATAACATAAAACATTCTGGAGAGAAATCATTTTTTAAAAAATTAAATAGGGGGCAGCCCGGATGGCTCAGTGGTTTAGTGCCGCCTTCGGCCCAGGGCATGATCCTGGAGACCCAGGATCGGGTCCTATGTCAGGCTCCCTGCATGGAGCCTGCTTCTCCCTCTGCCTGTGTTTCTGCCTCTCTCTCTCTCTGTGTCTCTCATGAATCTATCTTTTATCTATCTTTTTCTATCCCTTCACTTTCAGTCCATGTGTGTTCTTATCTCTGATGTGAATCTCTTGCAGGCAGCCATACACATGGATCTTGTTTTTATATACATTCAGCCTCTCTAATATCTTTTGATTGGGAAATTTCATTTACATTTAAAATAATTTTTGATAGGCATATTCTTACTGCCATTTTGTTAATTGTTTTCTGGCTATTTTTTAAAAAAAATCCTCTGTTCTTCTCTTCTCTTGTTCTTTTTTGGTTTGATGTTATGTTTAGATTCCTTCCTCATTTTCTTTTTTATTTACTCCAAATTTTTTTCCTGGGATTATTGTGAGGTTAACTTAAAACATCCTATGAAAACAGAAGTCTATTTTAAAGTTGATAGCAACTTGATTTTAAACACATTTCAAAGATTTACCTTTTTACATCCCCCTCCATGTATTATATTTTTGATGACATATTTTACATCTTTTTATTTTATGCTTTCCTTAATTAATTTTTGTAATTTTAGTTAATCATACTACTTTTGTATTTTCACCTTTTCACTTGCTTTGTAAGAGATATATTACCTTTGTTATATATTTACCTTTTAAAATTTTTTTTTTAAGATTTTATTTATTTATTCTTGAGAGATAGAAGGAGAGACAGAGCCAGAGACACAGGCAGAGACAGAGCCAGAGACACAGGCAGAGGGAGAAGCAGGCTCCATGCACCGGGAGCCCAACGTGGGATTCGATCCCGGGTCTCCAGGATCGCACCCTGGGCCAAAGGCAGGCGCCAAACCGCTGTGCCACCCAGGGATCCCCTATATTTACCTTTTAAACTGAGGTTTTTATTTTTATGTTCTCTTGTTATTAATTAGAACCATTTCTTTTTGGCTTAAAGAAGACCCTTAACATTTCTTGTAGGGCATGTTTAGTGGTGAGGAACTCTTTTACCTTTTGCTTGTTTGGAAAGCTCTTAATCTTTCCTTCAATTCTGAAGGATAACCTTGCTGGGTAAAGAATTCTTGGTTAGAAATTTTTTTCTTTCAGTGCTTTGCATATGTTGTGCTACTGCCTTCTGTCAGTAAAGTTTCTGCTGAAAAGTCTCCTGATAGCCTTATAGAGTTCCCTTTCTATGTAACAAGTTATTTTTCTGTTGCTGATACAGGATTCTTTCTTTATTCTTAACTTTTATCATTTTCATTATTTTTCTTGGGGTGGATCTCTTGGGATTCATCTTCTTTGGAGTTTTTGGGCTTCCTTGACCTGGATATCTGGTTATTTCCCTAGATTTGTGGGAAATTTATTATTTTTCAAATAATTTTGTTGCCTCTGTGTCTCTGTTCTTTTCCTGGTATCCCTATAATGTGAATGTTATTCTACTTTACATTGTCCCAAATGTTTCTTGAGTTATTTTAACTTTGCTAAATTCTGGTTTGATTTTTCTGCTCTAGCTGAGGGAGTTCTGTTGCTGATTTGTTCTACTTCACCTAGTTTGCTGTTGAATCCCTCTAGTGTTTTTCAGTTTAGTTATAATTTCTGTTTGATACTTTATTTTATCTTTTTGTTCAAGTTCCCACTATGTTCATCCATTTTTCTCCTGAGTTCTGTGAACATCTTTATGATTATTACTTTGAGCTTTTTATCAGGTAAATGTCCATTTCATTTAGTTCTTTTTCTTAGGGGTCTTGGTTCTTTTGTTTGGAACATATTCTGCTCTCTCCTCATTTTCCACCTCTCTGTGTTTGTTTCTTTTTAAAAAAGAATTTAATATTTTAATTTATTTATTTGAGAGAGAGAGAAAGCACAACCAGAGGGAGGGGCAGATGGAGAAGTAGGCTCTGTGTTGAGCAGGGAGCTCAGTGTAGGACTTGATCCCAGGACCTTGGGATCATGACCTGAGCTGAAGGCAGATGCTTAACCAACTGAGCCACCCAGGTGCCCCTCTCTATGTTTCTGTGTATCAGGTATGCCAGCTACCTTTCCCAGTCTTGAAGGTATGTGGTCATGTGTAGGACATATCCTATGGGACCCAGAAGTACATTCTCCCTTGGTCACCAGAGCCAGGAGCTCAACCCCTGTGTGGGCTGTGTGCACCTTCTTACTGTGGTGGGGCCATGGCTATAGCATGTTGGTAGATGGGGCACATCTGTGACCGCTGTTCTTCATTGATGGTTGACATTGTCTCCTGACCTGACTGCAAAGCATGTCCACAAATGCTGTGGCTCGCTGGTGGTAAGGCTGGCTTTCCATGCAGCTGTGGGCCAAGTCAGTAACTGCTATTTGTGTGTTGTTGTGTAGGGTTCTCAGTAGAGTGCACCCATGACACCAGCAAGTTGGAGGGAGAATTCTAAAATGGCACCCACCAGTGCTGGTATTAGTGAGTTAGGCTGAGGTTGTAAAAATTACTCCTACCAGTCTTTCTATTTCCAGGGAGAGTCTTTGCTGTTTTCTGACTCTCCAGCAGATACTTTAAGGGTAGTAAATGGGTTTAATTTACTCACAGTCTATGCCCCTTTCAAATTGGTAGTTTTGCACTGGTGTCCTGGTTTAGTGAGTCTGTCCAAGAGGACTTCAAGAGCAGATTTTTTTCCTGTATTTTTATAGTTTTTTTTTAAATGTAATTCCCATTGATTTTCACAGCCCAGTGTTTTGGGATTTTTTTCCTCTTTTGTAGAATCTGAGAGTTGGTGTGCTTTGTGTGAAGCTTGAATCCTTTGCTGGTCTGTGAATAGTTATGTATTGCTGTCATGCCTCCTAACTGTGACTGGCTCTTTTTTCCTGGTGAGTCTCTGTCTCTGCTTCTCTTTCCTATCTCAGTGCTGTCCTTTTATCCTTTGTTGTGGAGGCTCTGTTCATCTGTTTTTCAAGTTCCTTTCAGAGGGAATTACCATATGCAGGTGTAGTTTTGTTGTGTCCATAGGGAGAGGTAAGTTCAGGATCTTGCTATCACTGCTATCTTCAACTCAGCCCTAGAAACTGCTTATTATTAGAACTTTTTAGATTGGAAATTCTGTGTATATAGGTAGTTTCTTTATTACCTGAGTTGCCAAAGCCTCTTTTTATAAAAACCCTAAGAAATTTCTCCTCTTAAAGAGTGCCAGAAACAATTACCTTTCTTTTTTATGTTTGATTTGTGTTAGCTTTTGGTCAAATTGATTCATGATTTGTTTGCTAGTTTGGGTTGACCATGAAAAAAATATAGAGCTAGTTGGTGACATTTTGTGTACTAACGTCTATTTGTTTCCCATGCTTCTGTAATAGGTTACCACAAACTGAGTGGTATAAAAGAGCACAAATTTCCTGTGTTACTCCATTGGAGGGCACAATTCTGAAATTAGTTTCCCTGGGCCAAAATCAAGGAGCTGGTGAGGCAGATTCCTTCTGGAGGTATTAGAGGAGAATCTTTTTCCTTGCCTTTTCCAACATCTAGAGGCTACCCTTATTCTTTGGCTCTTGGCTCCATATCATTCCCACCTCTGCTTTCATTGTCACATCTTATTTTTATATTCTTCTGCTTACCTTCTTTCTATATAAGGACTTTTGTTGTTACATTGGGCCACTTGGAAAATACAGAATAATGTCACCATGTCTAGATCCTTAACTTCCTCATATCTGCAAAGTCTCTTTTGCCTTGTAAGATACCATATTCACAGATTCTGGGGATTAGGACATCTTCGTTATGCTTTTTTCATCCATTTTCCTTAGGTTGTATTTTCCAGTGCCTAATTGAATGATTGAAGATTAATGACCTTTAATATTCATGGAGCAGTTTGGAGGTGTTAAAAAAAAAAGCAGTACAATAAAAGCAAGCATAATTCAGAGAATAATGAATTTGGGGGACAGCAGGATTGCAGGTTTTTCTTTCTAACTTGGGAATTTAAAGAAATAATATTGAGGACTAGTTTTCAGTTCTTTCTTTTTCAAGTACAAAATATGGTGATCTTGAGGATTCTGTGTAGATTTGGGAAAGTTATGATTCAACCTATTTTAGGTTTCAGTGACTTTATTGAGATATAAATCACTTACCATAAATTCCTCCATTTCAATTGTACAATTCAGTGTAGTTTAGTACATTCACAAAATAGGACAACCATTACCACGATCTAATTGTAGAACTTTTTCATCATTCCAGAAAGAAACCCGATACCCATTAGTAGTCACTCTTGTGTTTCTATCCCAGCTTTTCATTTATCCGTTTATCAATTAAGGGACTTTTGGATTGTTTCCACTTTTTGGCTATTGTAATAGTGCCACGAACATTTGTGTACACGTTTTTATATGAATATGTGTTCTTAGTTTTTGTTGACTATATCCTTGTAGTGGAATTTCTCGGTCATGTGACTGTAAGTTTAACCTTTTGAGGAACCGAGACTTTTCCAAAGAGATTACATCATTTCACATTCCTATCAGTAGTGTATGATGGTTCTGATTTATCGACATCCTTATCAACACTCATTATCTGACTTTTTGATTCTAACCACGACTGGTTGTTGTGAAGTTGTATCTCATTATATTTTGCTTTGCATTTCCCTTATGGTTAATAATGTCTAGCATCTTTTCATGTGTTTATTGGCCATTTGTATATCTTTTTTAGGGAAATGTATATTCAGATTCCTTGCACATTTCTAAATTTGGCTATTTTACTATTGAACTTTTCTTTATATGTTCTTGATACAAGTCCCTTATCAGACATGACTTGCAAATATTTTCTCCCATTCTGTAGGTTGTCTTTTCACTTTTTTGATGGTGTCCTTTGAAATATAAAAATTTTTCTTTTTTATGAAGTACAATTTACTTTTTCTTTTGTTGCTTCTGCTTTTGGTGCCATATATCAGGAACCTCGTGAAACCTAAGGTCATGAAAATTTACCTCTGTAATTTATTGTAAGCTTTTATAGTTTTAGCTTTACATTTAGGTCTTTGATCTATTTTGAGTTAGTTTTTGTATACGGTGTAAGGTAGGAGTCTAATTTTATACTTTTGCATGTGTCCATTCAGTTGTCCCAGCACCATTTGTTTAAAAGACCATTCTTTCTGGCATTGGATATTCTTGGCATTCTTAAAAATCAGTTCACTATCAATGTATGTGTTTATTTCTGGATGCTTAGTTATATTCCTTTGATCTGTATGTCTGACCACATGTCTACTGCACTGCATTGATAAGTGTTGCTCTGTAGTAAGTTTTGAAATAAGGGAAAAACTAGAAGAGAGTGGAGAATTCAAAATTATTTATCTACTTTAGGTTCCTTGATTTCATATGAATTTTAGAATTACTTTCTTAAATTTTATGAAGAAGTCAGCTGGGCAATTCTCATAGGGATTGCACTGAATCTGTAGATCAATTTATGGAGTATTGTCATTTTAACAATGTTAAGTCTTCTGATTCATGAACACATGATATTTTCCCAGTTATTTTGATCTTCTTTAATTTGTTTCAACAGTGTTTTATAGTTTCCATAATATAAACCTTGTACTTACTTTAAGTTTTTCCTAAATTTTTATTCTTTTTGATGCTATTATAAATGGAATAGCTTTTTTATTTCATTTTTATTTTGTTCATTGACCTTTGTATATAAAAATTGTATCCTGAAGTCTTGCTAACTCATTTATTATTACTAATAGTTTTTCTTTTGTGGATTCCTTAAGGCTTTCTGTAAATGAGAATATAAATAGAGGTAGTTTTACTTCCTTCTTCTTTAGCTGGATACTTTTTATTTTTCTTGCCTGTTTACCTTAAATAGAACCCCCTGTACAGTGTTGTATAGAAATGTCAAGGGAAAGCAAAAAGGAAGTGACAAGGGTGAAAATCCTTACTCTGTTTCTGATCTTAGGGGGCAAGTGTCCGTCCAGTCTTTCACCATTAAATATGTCAGTTGTGGATTTTTTGCTGATATCTTTTAAGAAATCCTTCTATTCCTAGTTTGTTGAGTGTTTTTATCATGAAAGAGAGTTGGATTTCATCACATAGTTTTCCTGCATCTATTGAGATAATCATGTGATTTTTATTTTTATTTTTTAAATTTTTTTATTTTTTAAATAAATCTATTTTTTATTGGTGTTCAATCCACCAACATACAGAATAACACCCAGTGCTCATCCCGTCAAGCGCCCCTCCCAGTGCCCGCCACCCATCCACCCCTACCCCCCGCCCTCCTCCCCCTCCACCACCCCCAGTTCGTTTCCCAGAGTTAGGAGTCTCCATGTTCTGTCTCCCCTTCTGACTCTTCCCACACATCTCTTCTCCCCTCCCTCCCATTCCCCTCACCACCATCTATATTCCCCAAATGAATGAGAACATACAACACTTGTCCTTCTCCGACTGACCTACTTCACTCAGCATAATGCCCTCTAGTTCCATCCGCGTTGAAGCAAATGGTGTGCACTTGTCGTCTCTAATGGCTGAGCAATATTCCATTGTATACATAAACCACATCTTCTCTATCCATTCATCTTTCGATGGACACCGAAGCTCCCTCCACAGCTTGGCTACTGTGGACATTGCTACTATAAACATCGGGGCGCAGGTCTCCCGGCGTTTCATTGCATCTGTATCTTTGGGGTAAATCCCCAACAGTGCAATTGCTGGGTTGTAGGGCAGGTCTATTTTTAACTCTTTGAGGAACCTCCACACAGTATTCCAGAGTGGCTGCACCAGTTCACATTCCCACCAACAGTGTAAGAGGGTTCCCTTTTCTCCGAATCCTCTCCAACATTTGTGGTTTCCTGTCTTGTTAATTTTCCCCATTCTCACTGGTGTGAGGTGGTATCTCATTGTGGTTTTGATTTGTATTTCCCTGATGGCAAGTGATGCAGAGCATTTTCTCATGTGCATGTTGGCCATGTCTATGCCTTCCTCTGTGAGATTTCTCTTCATGTCTTTTGCCCATTTCATGATTGGGTTGTTGGTTTCTTTGGTGTTGAGTTTAATAAGTTCTTTATAGATCTTGGAAACTAGCCCTTTATCTGATATGTCATTTGCAAATATCTTCTCCCATTCTGTAGGTTGTCTTTTAGTTTTGTTGACTGTATCCTTTGCTGTGCAAAAGCTTCTTATCTGGATGAAGTCCCAATAGTTCATTTTTGCTTTTGTTTCTTTTGCCTTCGTGGATGTATCTTGCAAGAAGTTACTGTGGCCGAGTTCAAAAAGGGTGTTGCCTGTGTTCTCCTCTAGGATTTTGATGGAATCTTGTCTCACATTTAGATCTTTCATCCATTTTGAGTTTATCTTTGTGTATGGTGCAAGAGAGTGGTCTAGTTTCATTCTTCTGCATGTGGATGTCCAATTTTCCCAGCACCATTTATTGAAGAGACTGTCTTTCTTCCAATGGATAGTCTTTCCTCCTTTTCGAATATTAGTTGACCATAAAGTTGAGAGTCCACTTCTGGGTTCTCTATTCTGTTCCATTGATCTATGTGCCTGTTTTTGTGCCAGTACCACACTGTCTTGATGACCACAGTTTTGTAATACAACCTGAAATCTGGCATTGTGATGCCCCGAGATATGTTTTTCTTTTTTAAAATTCCCCTGGCTATTCGGGGTCTTTTCTGATTCCACACAAATCTTAAAATAATTTGTTCTAACTCTCTGAAGAAAGTCCATGGTATTTTGATAGGGATAGCTTTAAACGTGTAAATTGCCCTGGGTAACATTGACATTTTCACAATATTAATTCTGCCAATCCATGAGCATGGAATATTTTTCCATCTCTTTGTGTCTTCCTCAATTTCTTTCAGAAGTGTTCTATAGTTTTTAGGGTATAGATCCTTGACCTCTTTGGTTAGGTTTATTCCTAGGTATCTTATACTTTTGGGTGCAATTGTAAATGGGATTGACTCCTTAATTTCTCTTTCTTCAGTCTTATTGTTAGTGTATAGAAATGCCACTGATTTCTGGGCATTGATTTTGTATCCTGCCATGCTACCAAATTGCTGTATGAGTTCTAGCAATCTTGGGGTGAAGGCTTTTGGGTTTTCTATGTAGAGTATCAGTGAAGAGGGAGAGTTTGACTTCTTTGCCAATTTGAATGCCTTTTATGTCTTTTTGTTGTCTGATTGCTGAGGCTAGGACTTCTAGTATTATGTTGAATAGCAGTGGTGAGAGTGGACATCCCTGTCTTCTTCCTGATCTTAGGGGAAAGGCTCCCAGTGCTTTCCCATTGAGAATGATATTTGCTGTGGGCTTTTCGTAGATGGCTTTTAAGATGTTGAGGAATCTTAATGTTGAGGAATGTTCCCTCTATCCCTACACTCTGAAGAGTTTTGATCAGGAATGGATGCTGTATTATGTCAAATGCTTTCTCTGCATCTAATGAGAGGATCCTATGGTTCTTGGTTTTTCTCTTGCTGATATGATGAATCATTAATTGTTTTACGAGTGTGAACCGGCTTTGTGTCCCGGGGATAAACCCTACTTGGTCATGGTGAATAATTTTCTTAATGTATTGTTGGATCCTATTGGCTAGTATCTTGTTGAGAATTTTTGCATCCATGTTCATCAGGTATATTGGTCTGTAATTCTCCTTTTTGGTGGGGTCTTTGTCTGGTTTTGGAATTAAGGTGATGCTGGCCTCATAGAACGAATTTGGAAATACTCCATCTCTTTCTATCTTTCCAAACAGCTTTAGTAGAATAGGTATGGTTTCTTCTTTAAACATTTGATAGAATTCCCCTGGGAAGCCATCTGGCCCTGGGCTTTTGTGTCTTGGGAGGTTTTTGATGACTGCTTCAATTTCCTCCCTGGTTATTGGCCTGTTCAGGTTTTCTATTTCTTCCTGTTCCAGTTTTGGTAGTTTGTGGCTTTCCAGGAATGCGTCCATTTCTTCTAGATTGCCTAATTTATTGGTGTATAGCTGTTCATAATATGTTTTTAAAATCGTTTGTATTTCCTTGGTGTTGGTAGTGATCTCTCCTTTCTCATTCATGATTTTATTAATTTGAGTCTTCTCTCTTCTTTTTAATAAGGCTGGCTAATGGTTTATCTATCTTATTAATTCTTTCAAAGAACCAACTCCTGGTTCTGTTGATCTGTTCCATAGTTCTTCTGGTCTCGATTTCGTTGAGTTCTGCTCGAATCTTTATTAACTCTCTTCTTCTGCTGGGTGTAGGATCTATTTGATGTTTTTTCTCTAGCTCCTTTATGTGTAAGGTTAGCTTTTGTATTTGAGTTCTTTCCAGTTTTTGAATGGATGCTTGTATTGAGATGTATTTCCCCCTCAGGACTGCTTTTGCTGCATCCCAAAGATTTTGAATGGTCGTATCTTCATTCTCATTAGTTTCCATGAATCTTTTTAATTCTTCCTTAATTTCCTGGTTGACCCTTTCATCTTTTAGCAGGATGGTCCTTAACCTCCATTTGTTTGAGGTCCTTCCAAAGTTCTTGTTGTGATTTAGTTCTAATTTCAAGGCATTATGGTCTGAGAATATGCAGGGGACGATCCCAATCTTTTGGTATTGGTTCAGACCCGATTTGTGACCCAGTATGTGGTCTATTCTGGAGAAAGTTCCATGTGCACTTGAGAAGAATGTGTATTCAGTTGAGTCTGGATGTAATGTTCTGTAGATATCTGTGAAATCCATCTGGTCCAGTGTATAATTTAAAGCTCTCGTTTCTTTGGAGATGTTGTGCTTAGAAGACCTATTGAGTATAGAAAGAATTAGATTGAAGTCACCAAGTATAAGTGTATTATTATCTAAGTATTTCTTCACTTTGGTTATTAATTGGTTTATATATTTGGCAGCTCCCACATTCGGGGCATATATATTGAGGATTGTTAAGTCCTCTTGTTGGATAGATTCTTTAAGTATGAGATAGTGTCCCTCTTCATCTGTCACTACAGTCTTCGGGGTAAATTTTAGTTTATGTGATATAAGGATGGCTACCCCTGCTTTCTTTTGAGGACTACTTGAATGGTAAATGGTTCTCCAACCTTTTATTTTCAGGCTTTAGGTGTCCTTCTGTCTAAATTGAATCTCTTGTAGACAGCAAATAGATGGGTCCTGCTTTTTTATCCAGTCTGAAACTCTGTGCCTTTTGATGGGGTCATTAAGCCCATTCACGTTCAGAGTTACTATTGAGAGATATGAGTTTAGTGTCACCATGATATCTATTCAGTCCTTGTTTTTGTGGATTGTTCCACTGAACTTCTTCTTAAAGGGGAATTTTAAGAGTCCCCCTTAAAATTTCTTGCAGAGCTGGTTTGGAGGTCACATATTCTTTCAGTTCCTGCCTGTGTTGGAAGCTCTTTATCTCTCCTTCCATTTTGAATGAGAGCCTTGCTGGATAAAGTAGTCTTGGTTGCATGTTCTTCTCATTTAGGACCCTGAATATATCCTGCCAGCCCTTTCTGGCCTGCCAGGTCTCTGTGGAGAGGTCTGCTGTTACCCTAATACTCCTCCCCGTAAAAGTCAGGAATTTCTTGTCTCTTGCTGCTTTAAGGATCTTCTCTTTATCTTTGGAATTTGCAAGCTTAACTATTAAATGTCGAAGTGTTGAATAGTTTTTATTGATTTTAGGGGGGATCTATTTCTTGGATCTGAATGCCTGTTTCCCTTCCCAGATTAGGAAAGTTTTCAGCTAGGATTTGTTCAAATACATATTCTGGACCTCTGTCCCTTTCGGCGCCCTCGGGAACCCCAATTAAATGTAGGTTTTTCTTCCTCAGGCTGTCGTTTATTTCCCTTAATCTATCTTCATAGTCTTTTAATTGTTTGTCTCTTTTTTCCTCAGTTTCCCTCTTTGCCATCAACTTGTCTTCTATGTCACTCCCTGGTTCTTCCACCTCATTAACCCTCGTCGTTAGGACTTCTAGTTTGGATTGCATCTCATTCAATTGATTTTTAATTTCTGCCTCATTGGATCTAAATTCTGCAGTCATGAAGTCTCTTGAGTCCTTTATGCTTTTTTCTAGAGCCATCAGTAGCTGTATAACAGTGCTTCTGAATTGGCTTTCTGACATTGAATTGTAATCCAGATTTTGTAACTCTGTGGGAGAGAGGACTGTTTCTGATTCTTTCTTTTGAGGTGAGGTTTTCCTTCTAGTCTTTTTGCTCAGTGCAGAGTGGCCAAAAGCAAGTTGTATTGGGAAAAGGAGAAAAAGAGAGGAGAGAAAGAAGGAAAGGAAAGAGAAAAAGAAAAAAGAAAAAAGGAAAAAGGAAGAAAAAAAAAGAAGAAAAAGGGAAAAGAAGGGTGGGGGAAGGAAACAAATCAAAAAGCAAAAAAAAGAAAAAACAAAAAACAAACCAAAAACAACAACAACAAAAAACAACACGGGGGAGTATCTTCTGATTCTGTACACTTCACATCCCCTGACTTACCCTGGAACCCGTCCATCCTGCTGGTCCTCTGGGGGAGGGGCCTGCCGCGCGACCCTCAGGTGCCAGCACCAGGGGAAGCTGCTTCGCTCCCCGCCCGGTGCAGGCTCAGTGGGGGCTGCCCACCCCGTGAGGCCCCAGGAGGAACAACCGCAGTGGCGGCAGCCAGCCCCGGAGCCCCGGAGCCGCGGAGTCAGCTCCCGTAGCAGCCACGAGCTCCCTGTCTGCAGGGCCCGCAGGCTCCGGGGCCGGGCTGCCGATCCGCTCAGCTCGGGGCAGGAGCGTCCCCTCGGCCTTGGGCCCTCCGGGCCTCCGGGCCTCGGTCCGCCCGGCGGTGGGGGTCGGGGGGTGTGGGAGGCCGGATCC
The DNA here is from genome assembly GCF_018345385.1 of Vulpes lagopus. Classification (NCBI taxonomy): domain Eukaryota; kingdom Metazoa; phylum Chordata; class Mammalia; order Carnivora; family Canidae; genus Vulpes; species Vulpes lagopus. The sequence continues at coordinate 128,675,421 of NC_054825.1, forward strand.
CGGGCTGTGTCCCGGCGCCCTGCGCTCCCGGGCCTGCGCCCCTGGACTCGGCTGCCGGCCATGCAGCCCTCCCTGGGGAGCCGCTGCCCGAGGGCCCCCCCCCCCCCAGCCGCTCCCGGGTCCAGCCGCGTGGGCTGTAGCCCTTCAGGGAGCTCGGCGCACTCTCCGCGGGGCGCAGTTCCTCTGCTACTGTCCCAGGGAGCCTGAGGGCATCCCCGCCCCCCCCCCCGGGGTCCCGCTCCAACTCCCCGCGAGGCCCCCCTACCTGGGAAGACCCGCGAAGCTCTCGCCTCCCCGGGACTGAGCTCCCGCGTCCCGCGTATATATATATATATATATATATATGTATGTATCTCCTAGTGTGTGGTCTCTCTTGGAGAATGTTCCCTGTGACCTTCAGAAGAATATACTGTGGTTGAGTGAAGTGTTTTATAGATGTCTATTAGGTCTAGTTTGCAAGTCTTTTGTTTCCTTGATCTTCTAATTATTCTATTTATTGTTGAATGTGAGGTTTTGAAGTCTTCAGCTATTAACATTAAAGTCTCTATTTCTCCCTTTATTTATGTTTTTGATTTATGTACTTTGGTGCTCTGTTAGCTGCACATGTTTATAATTGTTATAGTTTCCTCATGGAGTGACCCTTTTTATCATTATAAAATATCCATCCTTATCTCTGGTAACATTTTTTTGTTTTATTTTTTATTTTTTCATTTTTTTGTTTTAAAGTCTATTTTCTGGAAAATGTAGCTGGCTCAGTCAATAGAATATGCAACTCTTGATTTCAGGGTTGTAAGTTCACCCCCACATTGGGTACAGTGGTTGCTTAAAAAAATAAAATCTAAAAAAAAATGGCCTATTTTCTGTATATCAGTATTATGCCACCTTTCTTGTTTTTGCATATTTTCATGATATATCTTTTTCTATCTTTTTATTTCCAATCTATTTGTATTTTTGAATCTAAAGTATGTCTTCTATAGACTGCATATAGATTTCTTTTGGTTTTTTTATTACAGTCTGATAATCTCAGCCTTTTGGTGGGTTGTTTATTCCACACACGTTTAATGATTTACCCGTACAGCAATGACCTTGAAGTACTTGTAGGTTTTTGTTTTTGTTTTTATAAATACAGTATTGTAAATGTATTTTCTCTTCCTTTATGATTTTCTTAGTAACCTTTTTTCTAGCTTACTTTATTATAAGAATACAGTATATAATATATAAAGCATCCAAAATATATGCTAATTGACTTTATGTTATCTATAAGGCTCTGGTTAATGATAGGTTATTAGTACTTTTAGTCTTTCAATGGTCAAAACTACATGTGGTATCCCCTTTCCCCCCATGTTGTTGAAGGGTCAGTCATAATTAGATTATTTTTGACACATTTACTTTTTATTTTCTATATGTCTCTTGTCTTCTTTCTGTTTTTTTTGCATTTTTTTTTTGCCTGAAGTGAATATTTTTAAAATATAGCCTTTTAATTTCCTTAAGATGGTTTTATAGTACTTTTTGAGTATTTTTATTAGTGGTTCTAGTAGGGCCTACCATATAAGTCTTAACTTACCAGAATCAGTTTCAGATTTATAATAAATTAATTCTAGTAGTATATAGAAACATTAATTCTATATAGTTCTATTCCCTTCTTCTCATTTTTTGTATTACACATAGTGCATCTTTTAATGTTACAAGTCCAGAAATGTATTGTTACAGATACTGCTTTACCTTACATAGTAGTTTCCTTGGCCTAGTAGAACTTTGCTTCCATATACCTCATTTGTACTGGTATTGACAAATATATCACACATATTTTATATATTTGTATGTTACAGACCTAATGATGTGTTTTATGTATATAGTGTTTCACATAGTTGATATTTTTGCCAGTTATGATAGGTAAGAAGAATATGCATTTATGATGACTTTTACTGGTATTCTTTATTAGGTAGATTGGAATTACCTTTTGTGGTTACTTGCTTTCAGTCTTAAGAACTTACCTCCTTTTTTTTTTTTTTAAAGATTTTATTTATTTATTCATGAGAGACACAGAAAGAGGCAGAGACACAGGCAGAGGGAGGAGAAGTGAGCTCCGTGCAAGGAGCCCGATGTGGGACTCGATCCTGGGAATCCAGGATTGGGCCCTGAGCCAAAGGCAGATTCTCAACCGCTGAGCCACCCAGGCATCCCTTACCTTGTATTTTTTGTAAGGTCGGTCTTCTAAGGAGCAAGTTATCACAGTTTTTGTTTGTCTGGGAAGGTTTTTATTTCATCTTTGGTTTTGAGAGATAACTTTGCTGGATATGAGATTCTTGGTTGGCAGATTTTCCTTTGTGCATTTTGAATATTCCAGTCTCTTTTGGCCTCTATTGTTTCTGCTAAGAAGTCTTCTGTTAATGTTTTTGGAGTTCCCTTTAATGGGTTATTTTTCTCTGGCTCCTTTCAAGATTTTCTCCTTGTTCTTGACTTTCAGCATTTTCATTATGATGTGTCCTTTTGTGTATGTCTTTGCATTTTATCATGCTTGGAGTTGGTTAATCTTGGATTTTTTTCCAATAAATTTGAGACGATTTAACCATTATTTCTTCAGTGATTTTTTTTCCTCCTTTTTGTTCTGTTCTTTTGACACTCTTCATTACAAGTATGTCAGTACACTTAATGATATCCCACATTTCTCTGAGGCCTTCTTCATTTTTCCTCATTCTTTTTTCTCTCTGGTATCTCTCTCTTGATCTCTGTCTGTCTTGAGTTTGCTTATTCTTTTTTCTATCACTTCAAATCTATTAAAGCACTCTGATAAGATTTTTTTTCTTTTTTTCTGTTATTTTTCTTTTCAACTCTAGAATTTCCACTTGGTTCTTTTTAATAATTTCTATCTGTTTATTGATATTCTCTGTTTGATGCAATATTGTCATCATACCTTTCCTTACATCTTTGATTATGGTTTTCTGTGGTTATGAGAATATGTTCATAATTGCTATTTTGAAATTATTTTCTGATAAATTCAACATCTGATTGTTCTCACAGTCATTTTCTGTTGCTTGCTTTTTCCCCTGGTATATGGATCATATTTTCTTATTTGTTTGCATTCCTCCTTGTAAATTTTTTTTTGTTAGAAATTAGACATTTCACATAATATACTGTAGCAGCCTTGGGCACTGGTTGTCCTCTACCGCCTCCTTTCAGGTCTTGTTATATTATTTCCTTGCTTATTTCTTCATTAACTGGCTAGTCTATTTCCCTTCTGACACTGCTAACCCTCTGATGTAGCTCCTCAGAAGCTTTGGGTATGCCCATGGTCACCTTGGGATGACAGTGATACTGGTAGGGTTTTCCTTAACTCTTTCTCTGGCCATATCGAACTGTTGAGCTCTACTGATTGCTGGATACTTACTCTATTATTTTTAATAATGCTCTGAGATATAAATTGCTCTATAAATGAATGGCCAAATTATGTCTTCTTGAAGGAATTATTTCTGAGGTCAGTGTTTGATATTTGTTCCAACCCGAGGAAGGCTTCTGTCAACTTATTTCCAGTTCTCTTCTGCAACCTAGCGGCTTGCAGTTTAGCATGCATCTTGAATTTCCTCCCAGTTGCCTTTAACACAATCTTTACTGTTGTTAAGAGCATACTTAGGCTTGAATTTCTCCACACTTTGTTGCAAATGAAGTAAGTTTGGGTAGAGGTTAGAAACTATCTTATGGCCTGTTTCCTCCTTCTGACAAAGTCTCTGAGCCAGGGCTCTAGACCTGGGGTGGTGGCAATGAAAAGCTTCCCTCCGAGTGACATTCTTGCTCTAGTTGGTGAATACTTGGTGGAGGTGCAGCAGCTTGTGGTCTACTCAGCTGCCACTCCTGGTGTGGAACCACTGGGGCAGAGTGTTCAGGGCCTCATTATTCTCTGTGTGACATACCCAAGTTAGAGTTTTCATTCCATAGTGCAGTCTGGGTGGAAGAAGGGAGCCTCCACCTGTCAGTCACATTCCTTTGAGCTTAGCCTCAGCAACAGGCTGTTGGAAGCAGTCCTGCTCCTCCTGGGAAGAAAGCCCCTTTGGCTAGTAGCTTGTGGGAGAGAAGGCTGTTTTAGCTGTTGCAGTACTGTGGAGTACTCTTGCTGAGCTGAGAGGAGATAAGGTAGGAAGTGTTCTTGGTTCAAATGCCACAGACTCTTTCTTATCAAATTTGCATAAATTTTCTTGAATAGGTTTTTTTTTTTTTTCATTTGCTGTTTGCCTCTGGGACCATTTCTAGAAGTAGGTGTTGTCTTAATAATTTTCACCCCCCCCAAAAAAAATAATAATTTTCACTAGTTTTGCTGGAGAGTAGATGAGCAGAAATCCTTACATTGTCATGCTGGAAGTCGTCCCTCTCTTCTATAGGTTTTTTTTTTTTTTTTTTTTTTTTTAATTTTTTTAATTTATTTTACGATAGGCACACAGTGAGAGAGAGAGAAGCAGAGACATAGGCAGAGGGAGAAGCAGGCTCCATGCACCGGGAGCCTGATGTGGGATTCGATCCCGGGTCTCCAGGATCGCGCCCCGGGCCAAAGGCAGGCGCCAAACCGCTGCGCCACCCAGGGATCCCTCTTCTATAGGTTTTTAACAAGTGTGAGTTGATAATGTGTTTAGGATCAAATACATTTTGGGAATACTCTTTGATGTCCCCATAGTATCCTGTACTTACTCTTTTATATCACTCGTTCTATTATCATTTCTTCTGTAATATATTTCTTCTGCCATTGGCAGTTTTTAAAGACTTTTTGATTTATGTTCATGATAAGAGATATACATTATATCCTGTCTTGAGCACACATATATGTTATTTTAGATAAAAGCTTCAAATATACTTGCTCTTTCTATGGTTGACAAACTATAGTATTTTATTTTCCGTCTTTTACTTCATTAAAAGAAATGCCTGGTTCCTGTCAACTCATTTGATCCCACAACTTGGAATTCAGAGTCTTTGAGGCAAAGGGCTGTGCCTGGGATTGAGATTTCATCACTTATTTCTGGCACAGTGCCTAGCACACAATATATACTTAATGTTTGTTGAATGACATGTAAATGCTGGACTTCTGACTTAACAAGTTATGGTGCACTGAGATGCCTCTAGAAAGGTTATAGCATAGAATTAGAACCCTCAGTTGACTCCTGAACTTCTTGATTGTGGATTCCCTGTAAATATCTTTCAGAACTGGTGCTTGGGAAATGTTTTAGATGAATAAAAGTGTGGTGTGGTAAATTTCTTTTTCCAATGAAAATAAAGGGTAAAACCCAGGAAATACCATGTAAACATTTTGTACTTTCATTGGATCTTCCCAAATACTTAAAGGAGGAAATCTATACTATAGGGAAAGAAGCATAGAAACAAAGAGGAAAATATAGACAAAATTATGTGTAGGTTAGTTTATTCTCAAAATTTAACTTTAATTAACCAAATGTTACAATTGTGCTTTTTAAGCTAGTGGACATTTGTCAAGATCTTTCCTGCCAGTTAGTAGGCAAAATAAACTCACTGTATTTCTTTCACGTATTATTATTATTTTTTTAAATCCCACCCAAGTGGATGTAATTAAACCTTTTGAAGATGGCCAGACCAAATACTGTTCTTGGGACATAACAAGGAATGAGCGGTAGTACTTTATTAAGACTTAGGCTAGGTACATACATACATAATCAAGCTGTTACTTAAGATTTCCTTGCCTCTAAATGAGTCATCTTGAAGATGATGCAGGGAGGATAAGAGAAAGACCAGGCTCCTGATGACAGGAGGAGGAGCGTCTGTTAGAGGAAAGGTTTAAGGAAAAGTCGGCCCATGGAATTAATAATGCCAGAGTCCATATGGTACTGTTAGCATATCCTGTAGTCATGTCAAGATGAGAACTTAAGAACACACAAACTTAGTTACGAAAAAACTTCATGTTAGATGTGAGAGACCACCCCTATGAAATTTTTAGTTGACATTGGAAATGCGTATTGTCTTGCAGGGAGAGTTAGAGGGAGAACCAATAAAAGTTTTTGTGTTTAATTTTCTGGTGGTTGAGGAGTTCACATACTAGACTTGGAAACAGATAATACCTCATAGTGCAACCAACAGGAATTATCCTATTGGATAAACCAAGTATCTGGCTGTTTGAAATTGGAGCTCAGAAAACTGATTAATTTTATTATATAAGATGTGAGGGCTGTGGTTGCTGCCAGATATATTTGAGATCCGTTCTTGCCTTTCTCACTCTGCTCCTAATATTTTCTGTTCCTTATGCCCACAGAATCTAGAGTAGTTTTGAATTTTGTAGGTCCAAAGTTGTTCCTCCCATTATAGCCTTTTTAAATAGCCTTATCGTTTTATGGTTAGGTGTGGGTGGGTGGGCCTAGGTTTACAGCCAAAATAAGCAGGAAGCACAGAGTTTCTATATATCCCATTTCCCTTCACATGTACAGTTTTTTCCACTGTCACCATCCTGTACTAGAGTAATACATTTTTTACAATTGATGAACCTACATGGATACATCATAACCATCCAAAGTACATCATTTGATTTACTCTTGAGGTGGTACTCTTTGGGTTTAGACAAATGTTTAATGACATGTTTCTACCATGATAGTATCATACAGATTGATTTCACTGTCATAAAAGTCCTCTGTACTTCACCTGCTCATCTTCCACTCTTCTCAAACTCTGTGAGACTTTTGCTTTTATTTTTAAATTACTTAAGGACAAAGTTCTCTTCTAATTCCATTCTTATGCTGAACTGTTGAACTACATGTACTTTGTGATATAGTTCAGAGAACTTCTACTTATGTAAGGACTGCTGATACCTTCCTTTTATTCCTTTTTACCCTTTCTTTCTCTGAATAATGGTATGTCAGTGACCGTATTGTGTAGAAGAGATATATTCTTTTATTTCCTGAGATTTCCTTGATGATCTGTTAATTGGAGATACTCCTGGACAAATGATAAACTCTGGTAACATAGCCCTAATAAGTAGTAAGGTTTTTATCTAGCACCATAGAGCTAGAAGAAAATTTAAAAATAGTTTCTGTTCTCTGCTTACAGGTTATGGTCACTTCTTAAACAGATCTCAAATACAGAAATGACATGTTTTTCCTGTGTAGCCTTATGTAACAGAGCTATATAATTCTTGGGTACCTAAATGCACATGCTAATCAGTTTCTTCTTGCTGCACCCCTTTTTGAAGAATCTGCTCAGAGCTTACTACCCTTTGATCACCAATATTTGCCGGTTGAGCAACTGATTTAGTTAAAACCAGTCCAGAGATTCCAATGGCTAAATTGAGCCCATTGGATTTTCTTCCCTGAGGATGGGGATCTTGAGATACTGAGTTAATTAGATGATGGGGAATCCTTGGGCTGAAAGATCATAATGAGTTGTGACCAGGACCAGAACTATCCCATAAACGTACATAACTTAAACCATGTGCCACCCAGTGGGAACGAAAAAGCCATGAGTCAGTACAGGAAGGTAATCTACAGAGAGGAGCTGACTGTGACCCATGAGAAATGGTGGCAGGAGCTTCTAGTCCCAGTTTCCACTTGGTCCAGCTAACTTTGTTTTCTTTCCTTGAGTATCCATGACATCTCTTATTGTAGCCTTTTCAGAACACCCCTCTCCCTATTTGACTCAAGTTAGTTGTGTGGGTTTTTGTTCTACAACTTAGATTGATTCCTATAGAATTGAAATCTTGAAGACTCTGGGATGTAAGACATACAAAGATGGAAAACCAATGTTTGATCTTGAGTGCAAAATAAGTGTATGTGGGGTAGCCTTTTGCCAATGTGTCCTTTACGTACTGGCATTTATTAACTCATTCACCATCCTTCCCTTTTCGAAGCTAAAGAATACCTATATTACTTCGTTTCTCAAAACAGTTAAAATGTCTGCTGCTTTCTCCCTCTTTAGTCATCATATTTTTCTTCAATTTCTTTTTATAATCTTAGGTAAATCTTAGTGCTAGGAGACCTGGATTCTGTTCTTGCTGGGACTCTAACCAAATGGATAGTCTAAGGAAGGTATTTCATCTCTCTGCCCCCTGTTAAACTCTTCTGTGAAGTGAGAGGGTTGGGCTGGATCATTGATTTCTACCTATAGTTCTTATATCCTTAAATGTAATAATCACAGGCTGTGGGGCTTAGGACATGGACATATTTTGGGAGCCACTGTTTAGCCTACCTCAGATGAGATGACATTATTTTTTTAAAAGATTTTATTTATTTATTTGAGAGAGAGAGTGTGACCGTGTGCGTCTGAGCAGGAGGAGGGGCAGAGGGCAGAGGGCAGAGGGAGAAGCAAAAGCAGACACCCCACTGAACAAGGAGCCCAATGTGGGGCTCAATCCCAAGAACCTAAGATCATGATCTGGCCAAAGGCAGACATTTAACCAACTGAGCCACCCAGGTGCTCCAGTGGTAGCATAAATGAACCAATTTTTAAGCCTTTTTGTTCTATATGATATTCTCTCTTTTTTTTTTTTTTTTTTTTAAAGATTGTACTTATTTATTTGCCGGAGAGAGAAGGAGAAGCAGGCTCCCTGTGAAGCAGGGAGCCTGATGTGGGGCTCAATTCCAGGACCCTGGGGTCATGACCTGAGCTGAAGGCAGACACTTAACCCACTGAGCCACCCAGATGCCCCCCATAGGATATTCTTAATAAGAAATTGCCATTCTTTATCTGAAGCTGTGTTGAAATACTATCTTATAGTGATTTACTTCATGTGCTATAGCATGAAAAGGTCATTACAGTGATCAGGAAAAAAGCAAAAGTGGTGCATCTTTTTAAGAGCTCTTATGGCAAGAAGTCATCACTTGTTTGCCTTCTGCACTTCATCCTAAGGCTGACTTCTTTGTGGTTGTGAGTTGGTTTCCAGCAGTGACTAGAGCACTTATTTCCTTCTTCGTTAGACTCCTGGTGAGCAGTGTTTTTCCAGTAACTCTTGGAGATGATAGAGTATTCTAGCATGGGTGAGGGAGTAACATTTTGGGCCAGATAATTGATTGTTGTAGGATATGTAGTTGCATCTCTGGCCTCTCCCTACTGGATACAAGTACCACTGTCTCCTCCTAGTCATATCAACTAAAAATGTCATCAAACAATGTCAGTGGTCCCCTGTTTGTCAGAGGTCTCCTGTGTGTCAAGATTGTCCCTGAGTAAGAATCACTGCTTTAACCCAAACAGAGCCCATTTGTGTCTCACCAAAATCTGCTGGCTAGAAAGTTTCAAGTCTTAATTAGGAAGGATGAAGGCAGAAAAATGGGTGCTGGAGAGGTAACTGCAAATGTCTAGTACACCAGAAATTCTAATAAGGACTCCAACTGGGTCAAACCTGGCAGGCTTGGGCAGCCCGAGTGGCTCAGCAGTTTAGCGCTGCCTTGGGCCCAGGGTGTGATCCTGGGGTCCCGGGATCGAGTCCCCATCAGGCTCCCTGCACGGAGCCTGCTTCTCCCTCTGCCTGTGTCTCTGCCTCTGCTTGCCCCTCCTCCCCCCGCCCATCGTCTCTCATGAATTAAAAAAACAAACAAACAAAAAAAGAAAACAAAAAAACCTGGCAGGCTTGCTAAATTTTTGCTAGACCCATGTTAGTATATTCTAACATTATGATCTTCTGTATTAGAAAACTAAAACCCAGTATCACACTTTAAAAAAATCTATGGGGCTATGAATCCCAGGTTGTTGTTTCTTTTTTCCTGCTTTATTGATGTCATATAGTCAGTTGCTCTTTATATTAGAATTTTTGTCTGTGTATAACTTCATTCTTTTTCAACAAGTCTCTTCCCTGAGGTTTTCACATTCAATGGGATATACCCTTCCTGTGACACTGCCTCTGTTGCCCCTTGCCATGAGGCCTTAGCAAACACACAGTGTAGTACAGACTGCATTTAGCTATAGCCATTTATGCGCTAGAGAACTGTGATTGGAATTTTTCTAAGTGTTTTTTTTTTTTTTTCCTCTTGTAAGCTAATTGAAATAGAATACAGGCACATTTATTTTGTTTTGAAGTTTCTATGATTTACAAACGAAGAAATCTGTACTTTTATAGGCATCAGATAACTGGTATTTTGGAGAGTATGTGTTATTTCTTGATTGTGCTCTGCATAGAATTTGAACCCAAGTGCTACAGAACCAGTGCCATAGAACTGCCTGCTCTGTTCTGTCTCGTGACAAGATTATTTTCCATCTGATCTTAGCAAACTAAAAGATGGTAAATGAGTTTGTCATTAAGCTAAGTTTAAAGGATGGTTTGTTATTCTGAAATACTTTTTTTGCTTTTTTTTTTTTTTTTTTAAGAGGATCTAAAAAAATTAGAGGATCTTTTCTCTATTTTCATGTGAGTGCTCTGGCTATAATGGAAGCTTTGGACTAGTACTCTTGATGAACGGGTATGCAACATGATTGGGAATAAGCACAAGCTGCTTTTTTTTTTTTTTTATCATAAGTAAAGCATAGTAGCGATTACACATGTGATAGCTCATAATAGAGTGCCCCCAGCAGACCTGTAAAATATAACAAAACTAAATGACACACAGGCTAGAATTTATATGAATTGCTCAAATGAGTCTATGTTGGGGTTTTTGGCAATACCTTGGTGCTTCACAAAAGCCATGAAGGGCTCTAGAAAGAACCCTGTTTTTGCCATGGCTTTAGTTGTATTCTGTATGTATAGAGGCTAGCAGAAACAGTCCACTCTGTCCTAATTGTTACTTATCCCATAAATTGTCTTTCCCTACATACCATTTTCTGATTTACTAATTGATCATTTAGCCTCCAGCTTTGCTGGTGTAGAACCTTTATGTTCCTCTTAAATTCATTCAGATTGGGCAGGAGGACTATATTATAACCATCTTTAAGTGAGTTGAAAAAGCATAATTCCCCAGTTGGGCTTAAAATGAAAAACTTGACTGAATGACTTTATATATATCTTTCCCAGACCTGTTAGAATGACTACAGCTTCTCCCCTGGACTTTTCTCAGCCCATGGAAAACAGGTAGGGGAAGAGATCTAGAAGTAACAGTATTCAGTAAGATAACTGAAGCTGCATAGGAGGGAGGAAGACATTGTACTAGGAAGATTTGGTTTGCCATGGTTATTAAAGCAAAAATGGGGGGAACAAGGAGAAGGCATGCTGTTTCTTTTTTAGAAGGTCTTGTCAAGGGGCTAGTTTTAAAAGAGAAAAAGACAGCCAGTTAGGTTGAAATGATTTGAAGTCCATGCCTCCATAGTCGTATTTTTTGAAGCCAAAGTAAACAGTTGGGTAGAGATAAATGGACTAACTTCTCCCTTGGAACTATTTCAGTAGGTGGTGCTCTTGTTCCATAGCATAGCATAGTTTTTAGAGAGGTTCTGAGACCACAGTGGGTAGTTCTAGAGCCTGTGTTCCTATTGATCCTATAGGTCATTACCAGGTGCATTGCTTGGATAGCAACATATGGGTGCTTTTGGTGAGAGGTCTTTTGTTGTTGTTGCTGTTGTTTGTCTGGAAATGAGGTGAATTCAGGTTTTTACCTTCTCTAAAGCTACTTGAACTTTGCTTCCCAGGGGAACCTAACTGAGGGGCTTACTAATAACTTTTTTAAAAAATTTGTGGCTTGGGGCACCTGGGTGGTTCAGTCATTAGTTAATGTCTGACTCTTGGTTTAATTTCAGGGCCTGATGTCATGGGTTGTGAGATAGAGTCCCACTTCAGGCTCTCTGCTCAGCAGGAGTCTGCTTAGATATTCTCTTCCTCTGCCCCTTCCCCCACTTGTGCTCCCTTCAGTGCTTGCACGCACTCCCTCTCTCTCTCTCTCAAATAGTTAAAATCTTTTAAAATTTTTTTGTGGTTCTAGTTTTTATCTAAACAGTTGTGATGTGTATTGTGTTGCCAGTTTTCTGTGACTATTCTTTTTTAATATAAATCACCAGTGAACCTACAAATCAAGGTCCTTTTCAGATAAGTCAGGCTATCATTTTTGTTTTTTTATGTTTTCCTTTTCCTTTAGCTTCAGGGAAGATGGAGTAGAATAAAATAAATATGTGGGAGAGAAATTTGTAAATGATGAAGGAATATAGATGAAAAACATTTGGATTTGAACAGCAGCCAGTAATAACTATAGCTGACAGTGAACCTGGTTGGCATCAGCCCTTTGCTTCCCTTCTTTTGCTGTATGTTGAATTCTTTGGTTCAGAGTTGGTTGCGATATCATGATGGTGAAGAAGACATCCAGTAAAGTCTACATTTGGTGCTCCTGGCAGAAGTATAGTGGGCAAGGAAATTTAAATCTAGACTGAGTATCCATTCCCAGCAAGACAAATCTCTTGTTGCCAGAAGTTGTCAAAAACATTTAGGGGTCTGTTTTCTCAGTAAGTTTATTGGGGTTGTCTCTGAAGTGAGACAGTTGGTTCACCTTGTATTTACCATCTGCTAAGGAAGAGGCAAATGCTTGTCAAACTCTATATTTGCTGGGTGTGCCTGTTGGAGCTGCTGCTGATTCCTGTTGTCTCCCCATGCTGCCAGGTATCAGTGAGCTTAGCTGGTCCTGGCTGTAGTGCTAGCAGCCTGCCTCTTGACATTTGCAACCCAGCTGATCCAATGGATGTTCAGGACACTCTTACAGCTTTGAAGATTTTCTTTTTATAATTAATACTTTGTTTGGATTTGTTTATGGATTTATTTAGTTATCTGCTTGTTTTTTAACATTATCTTTCTCAGTATTCAGAATGTACTTTTTTTTTTTTTTTTAAAGTAGGCTCCATGCTGGGCATGGAACCCATCACAGGGCTTGAATTCATGACCCTGAGATCAAGACCTGAGCTGAGTTCAAGAATCGGATACTTAACTGACTGAGCCATCCAGGTGCTCCCAGAATGTACTTTTAATCTGAGAACTACAGTATTTCTTAAACATTCTTAGCTTTTATCTCTAAATATTGCTTCTCTCCCATTCTGTTCACCTCCCAGATGTTCTTGAAGGTATCTCTCAGGTTTCTTAAATGCTTTTCTTTTTTTCCCCCCAGAATGGGCTGCATTCTGAGTAGTCCCTTAGTATTATCTTAGATTTACCAGTTCTTTCTTCAGTTCTATCTAGTCCGATGTATCTGGTGTGCTGTTTTAAACTTTAATAACTATATTCTTCACATAATTTCTAATTTATTCTTTTTTTAATTGTCCATTGTTTTAATTCTGCCTTTCTATTTTACTATTTTTAATTCTTTTTCAATTAGCTTCTTAAAAGCATCTTTATGCTTATTTTGTTGGACTGTTTTATAATATTAATTTCATCTGAAGTGAATTAGTGGTCTGATGACGGATTTTGTTAGTTTCCTTTATTGGCACTAGATTTCTTCATGCATTTTATTTTAGACTTTGGTTGAATGGCATGCTTTATTTTTTTTATTTATTTTTATTTTTTTATTTTTTTTTCAATGGCATGTTTTAAATGAGATCTGTTTTGTATTGTTTTCATTTCCACCCCTCTTCCTCTTTGCTCATTCCTTATAGCCATTTTGGAACTGTCTTGTGTGGCTTACACAGAGCCCCAGTCTAGAACCTTGGGGTAGTTTATACTTGGGCAATCACAGATGGTCTCAACTGGTCGCTAGCTGGCCTGTGTCCTCCTTCCTCCCTATGCCACAGCTCTATATGAGACAAGGAGCTGCCAACCTGCTTTCAGGAATGGGGGGCCTCCTCCAATTATCACATTGACTGTGCTAACTCTGTCTTTTGTGGATTATGTTTAGCCTCAAAACTTTGTAGGACTCATACTTCCAGTTTTGGTTCCTGGATCCTGAGCTTAAGAGGCTCAAAGCTTTAACTTTGAGGGCTTCCCTCTTGAGTTTCTGCCCCAATCTGTTTCACAGAAATGTTTATATTATTTTTGGGCTTGCCTACATCTTTTTGATTTTTTCTTCTTATGTTTCCCCTCTCATTGCTGTATGTTTGGAGTAGAGAGGTTCCATCAAAGTGAATTTACTGTGCCATCTTAACTGGAAATCATATGGGCTGAGGGTTTAAAGGAAATAAAGTGAGATATTTGGTTTTACATAGTACTAAACGTTAACCACAAAAATGCTTTTTTTGTGTGTGAGTTCAGTGAGACCCATAGCATACAGTTATTTAAACTTCCTTCTGAGGCTTACAGCCCCCAAAAGATGAGTAAGATTAAGCAGGTAGGATTTATTAGGATTCTGTGGTTCTCTACAAAGATTTCACCTTTTATTTTTCATTTTGATGGTAATTTAAAAATTCAGTTGTTTCCAAACACCTTAATGCCCACAATTTGAACTATATTTAGTTTTTTTTTTTTTTTTAAATTTTTTTTTGAACTATATTTAGTTTTAAGATGTCAGTGCCTGCAGTTGTGTTTGTATTGGTGCCAGGTAGCCATACTTTTAGATATTGAAAAATGAACATGGGTGAAAATGTAAATCATATATTTGAGCTGGGTGAAAGATTCCTGTTTCACGTAATTCAAAAAAGAGAAAAGTGCATATTTAACCATCCCTGTATATGGTAGCAAATGAAAGAAACTGCTGGTAGCTTTTGGTAGTCAGTGCCAAGTTTACATGACCTGTCCAAGTGAGATTCAGTAACCTATGTCAGTGATCACATTGAATTCATTTTGTTGATTGAAATTTTACTCAGTTTGTAGATTTGCTGGTATTTGTGTAAAAATTTTGTAGATGTTTAAGAGTTCTAAGTATAATGGTTTTACTGATTTTATACTTGATAGTATTTAACAGGATAAAAATGGGTGGCTCAGCGGTTGAGCGTCTGCCTTTGGTTCAGGGCATGATCCCGGGGTCCTGGGATCGAGTCCCACACTGGGCTCCCTACAGGGAGCCTGCTTCTGCCTCTGTCTGTGTCTCTGCCTCTCTCTCTCTCTGAGTGTCTCTCACGAATAACTAAAATCCTTTATTAAAAATGGTTTTAGATGGTTCTGAGAGCCTTCAGGAGTTTTTCTTCAAGTTTGAGAAACATTGATCAAAGCATAGCTTAACTCTTCCTGAGTTTGGTTTTTATGTTTTTGCCTGGCTCACTCCTCCTCATACTTCATGCTTTTGCTTAGGTTAGATATCCTTTCTCTCTGGAAGTGTCTGACACTCCTGTGCTGGGTGAGGTGCCCCTTCTTAATGCTCCCTGTGGCACCTTGTGTTTTCTTTTTCCTAGCCCTTCCCACAAGGGATTGTGTTTTTTCTGTTTATAGATCCTGATTTTCTCATTAATCACAGGTTGCTTTGAGAGTAAGCAACACACTCCCATCTTTTTACTTGCAGTGTTTTTGAGAGTTTCTGTCATAAAGTAGGCTCCCAATAAATGTGTGGGATTTTTTGTTTTTGTTTATTTAGTAATAAATTATGGGTAGAACCAAGGGTGGCAAGAGGCAGAAATAAGTTGGAGCCAAGGCACCAGTGACAAAGGTAAGATTTCTGATATTTTAATACCTAATGTGCTCCTCAGCCCATTTTTTCAAACTTTTGGTCCCACCAAAAGTCACAGTCTTACTCCAAGATAAGACAATTAAGGACAAGAATGCAAGCAAAGTAAGTAACCACTATTTCTAACAGAATGTATGTGGGAAGACGTATTTTTTGAGTCCCAGTGGTTGCTCTTCAGTGCTCTGTTGGAGAACAGGGTCAGGCGGCTCTGTCTTAGTGGCTCCCAAAGCAAGCACTATCACAGAGGGATGCTTCTCCTTGGAAGTGAGGTCCAGAGACCAGCTTTTTTCTTCACATGACTGGGGATGTGGGCTGGAGAATGGAGCTCCATAAATCTTTAGACATAGTTCTCTGCTAGATTAAATTTTCTTAATTCTTTGCAAAGTCATCTGAAGAGTGTATTCACTCTGCACCTGAATTATAGTTTCCTCCTATGGTTCTTTAGGCCTAGATTTTGTTTATGATTGAGGTTTGTATGAAATTATCTGCAAATTTCATGTCTGTGTTTTTGATTAGACTATCTCCGAGGAGAAACGCTGTTGATTCAACAGAGAAAAAGCCAGCTCCTCCTAGTGGAACTTTTCTTAAAACCTCATTATTTTTAGGGGGGAATATATCATTTCTTTCTTAAGTACTTTATGTGGAAATAGTATTTTATTGTAACTGTTTAAAAAATTCACAAACACAGGGGCAAATTGACCAGTCTTTCTTAAAATAATGAGGCAAAGAAACGTTACATTTTAGTAAATTAAAAATACTATTATCAGGCTTTTAGTAAGGCAAAGGAAGTGTGTTGTCAACCTTAAGCATAGTTGGGCATAAATTTCTTAATTTTATTTTTTATTATACTCCTGGAGGTTTAAAATATTCTCTTTCTCTCTCTCTCTTTTAAAGTAGGCTCCACACCTAGTGTGAGGCTTGAACTCACAATCCTGAGATTAAGAGTTGGTACGCTCTGTTGACTGAACTAGCTGTGTAGTTTTAAATATTTTCTGATAAGGTCATTGTGCCACACCCTGTTGATGATATTGATTGGAGGCTAGGTATTTAATTTGTCTTTTTCTTCTTTCATTAAGTTTGTTCTGTAGCATTCAGTCCTTAACTCTCTGGTACTTACTTGATGGGAGAAGTAACTTTAGTTGACTCATGCTCAGGGAAAATGAAAAAAAAATTATGCTTTTTATCAGGTTGCCACTTTGGTTATGGGCCATATTTGGCATATATAGACTTACCTCTCATACCTCTGGCTTAGAGATGGGACACACTAAAGAAAAGCAATGTCTGATGTTCTTGGCCCTTGACAAGTATGATCCACAGCCATTTTGAGACTGTGAGATTTTCAATGACCTTTGCAGTGTTGACAGTCTGGGAGCTACAAGGGCTTCTGTCAACACAAAATCAGTTCAAATTTTATCTATCTTAGCCTCTCCTCTACAACTGCCTTAGTGGATTTGTTCACTTATGTATCACACATTTGTTCAACAAATATTTTTTGAGTTTCTACGTGCCAGCTACTGTGCACAACAGTGATATCAGAACATACTCCACAAACTGGGTCCTGAGGACGTGTGCCACTTAGGATGTCTGACTAGAGGTAACAGAAAACCCAATGAGATGTGGCTTAAGCCACGTAATTCAAAGTAGGTTGGCTACTACATGGCCTCAGCTATGCTAAGGAAAGGACACAGGTCCAACTTTCTGCTCTGTTCTGTGTGGACTGTTGGCCAGTCCTCTCAGGCTACTTATTGCTGGATCCCAGGGCAACTATTGACAGTTTAAGGGTCAAATGAAGATTATAGTATCTAATATGAAAAAAATGTGAGTTTGTTTTAGATTGAGAAAGACTATCAAAAACCTTCCAGCCAAAGCTCAAGTCTCTCCATCTCAAGTAGTATAACACTGGCTATTCCTATAGTTGGTAGAAAGGCAAATGGAAATACCATGACTGGCCTCAACCAGCCATTCTCAAAATGTGGCTCAAGAACTCTTGGGTATCCCCTGATTCCCTTTCATGAGTATCATACAGGCAAAACTATTTTCATAATAATGCTAAGACCTTAATTGCATTATCCACTCCCATATCCTCCCTAATGTACAGTGGAGTCAAAGATTACATGATATATGATGATATATCATCGCTCTGGCAGCGAATGGAATGTGTATGTCTATTTTTAGGTCTTAAATTTTTTCAGGTTTAATATCTAATGTGGTAAATATTGATAAATATAACCCACATAAACAAAGGCTCTCAGTAATGTCTTCAGTAATGTTTAAGAATATAAAGGGGCCCTAGGCTGCCTGGGTGGCTCAGTGGTTGAGCATCTGCCTTTGGCTCAGGTCATGATCCCATGACAGGGGATTCGAGTCCCACATCAGGCTCCCTGCAAGGAGCCTGCTTCTCCCTATGCCTATGTCTCTGCCTCTCTCTCTGTGTCACTCATGAATAAATAAATAAAATCTTTAAAAATATATATATAAAGGGGCACTGAAAATGTTTCTGATTTACTGGTCTCCATCGGAAAGATGTTCATCCATGGAATTGGGGCACCTCCCAGCTTCCCCAAGACTCATGGCTGTGAGATTCCTAGATGAACTGATTCTGTTAACAAAGAAGCAGCAGAAGGGTTAGGGCTGTCAGGTAGACAACCAGCAGTGTGTGCAGCACTGTCCTGAGGAGGGGGCCTTGGAGAGAAAGACATAGCAGGGACATAGGGCATACTCCAGGCTCTGTCTCTGTTTTGCCCAGAGCCACACTCAAGTCTGTCTTTTTTTTTTTTTTTTTAATTGTAGTGCAGTGTACATAACATGAAATTTGCCATTTTATTTTTTGAATGTACCATTCAGCAGCATTGAGTATATTTACGGAGTTGTACAACCATTACCACCACCCATCTCCAGAACTTTTTCATCTTCCCAAACTGAAATACTATACCCATTAAATAATAATTCTCCACTCAGCCCCTCACAACTACCATTCTGTTTTGTACTTCTATTAGTTTGACTACTCTGGGTATCTCCTATAAATGAAATGATGTGTAATACTTGTCCTTTCATGTCTGGCTTATTCTCTTAGTATGTTTTCAAGGCTCATCGATGTATATACGTATCAGAATTTCCTTCCTTTTAAGGCTGAATACTATTCCATTGTATATATATATCCATTTTATGTATTTATTCATTTCTTGATAGACATTTGTGTAACTTCCACCTTTTGGCTGTTGTAAATAATGCTGTTATGAACATGAGTTTACAAATATCCATTTGCATTCCTACTTTGAATTCTTTTGTGTATATATGTAGAAGTGAAATTGCTGGGTCATATGGTAATTCAGTGTTTAAATTTTTTAGGATCCATCATACTGTTTTCCACAGCAGTTATGCTGTTTATTATCCTCAACCAGTAATGCTCAGGGGTTCCAATTTTTCTATATCCTCACAAACACTTTGTATTTTTTGTGTTTTTAAATAAAAGTCACCCTAATGGGTGTAATGTATAGTATGTCATTGTGGTTTTGATTTGCATTTCTGTAATGATTAGTGATGATGCACATCTTTTCATGTGTTTATTGGCCATTTGTATATCTTTGAGATCTATTCAAGTCCTTTATCCATTTTTTTAAAACTAGGGCTGGCTGGCTTTCTTTTTTTTTTTTTTTTTAATTTTATTTACTTATTCATGAGAGACACACAGAGAGAAGCAGAGACACAGGCAGAGGGAGAAGCAGGATCCTTGTGGGGCGCCCAATGCGGAACTCGATTCCAGGACCCCAGGGTCACGACCTGAGCTGAAGGCAGACACTCAACCACTGAGCCCCAGACACCTGCCTGCCTGCCTGCCTGCCTGCCTTCCCTCCCTCCCTCCCTCCCTCCCTCCGTCATTGAGTTGTGGGAGTTCTTCATATATTCTGAATATTAATCCCTTATTTGATACATGATTTGCACAGGTCTATTCATTTTGTGTGTTGAACTTTTATACAAGGTTTAATTTTACTAAATGATTTTTAAAAAATCTATATCACTGTTGTCATTGTTATCACTTTTGTGACTTTATCCTAGATGTTTACCCACTGCACTGGTTTAGATGATAAAGATGGTGGGACCTTGGTAATTACTTCAGCACTCACAATTAAATTATAATAACTACTTCTGAAATTTTAACTATTCACAGTATAGTCCTGGCTACTCTTATTTGCATACATGGTTTTATAGATTACTATTTGCCATGAAGGAAAACAATAATGATTAAAATGAAATAATTTTTAAAACATTTTTCCTAAAGGAAAATTTGTGGCAATTGTAGTCTCTGACAAGACTTCATAGGTACCAGATTCCTTGCCAAGTCAGCTGAGTAAGGATTCTTTTATATTTTTTTCAGAAATATCTAAAAACAATTAAATTCTAAGTTGTCTTTGGATGGGACAACCCTTTTGAGATAGAGGGTGCCTTTCAACAGCAATGCTAATTAATGGAAGATCAGAAAATTACAGGTTAAATTATAGAAGGGATTTTCCATCCCAAAATTTCATAAATTAGAAGAGGATAATAATGTTACATAATACTAAATGAGAGGCTGGAGTTGCTGGCTCATGCCATTCCTGGTCACTCCTAGTGCCGTGGTAGACTGAACATCCTGTGTGCTCCTGCCTGGGCATGCAGGGTTTACTCTTTGAAGTCAGAGCTGCTTATATGCTCAGGTGTCAACATGGAACTTTGGGAACCCATTTTGTTTTCTGAAAGATAATTTGAGAACCACTAGTCTAGGGGCTATTCCTTGCCAGGCTCTTAACACTGGATATCTATATTAAGGGAAATGGTTTTGTTAGTTTTTAATGTATTAGGATACTTTGCACTTTGCCCCAGCCTGTTACCTCCTTATTTCTTTCCTTTTCATCATCTTTCTTCAGATACTGCTCAAGTGTTGTGATGCTTTTCTTTCCTTCATTACCTCTCATGAATTGTGCTTGGTAAACTCCATATTCTTTGTGAAGCACATTTTTCCATGAAGTTTTTGGATGTATCCTTTTCCCAAAGAACACCAAAATGGGGAGCCTTTTAACACTGAAGCATTACTTCTTCTTCACCTGCTGTATTTTGAAGCCAAGCCATGTTATTTTGGCAACTCACTCTCAACCCTCACAGACAATGGTGTATTTTTGTGCCATGGTGATATGAGTTAATTAAGTAGTACTTTGCAGGCAGCAGAGTAACTTTCAAGCAGTTTATAAATGAGAGAAGAGAGGGAGGGAGCTTAGAGGATCCTAAGTTGACATCATTTTGAACCAGCCTATTTCAATATCTGATGTTTGCTAGCTCTGATGGCTGGATTCCCTTGCTTCTTTATCCCTCTTCCTTCTGCCTCCTCTTCTGTAGGATCTCCTTTAATAGCAAGAAATGAAGACATGAACAAGCACACGGGAATCCTTTATTTGCTAGCTCTCTCTGCTCACAGGACATTTTTTCTTTTTTTTTTTTTTTCAAGATTTTATTTATTTCTTCATGAGAGACACAGAGAGACAGAGACAGAGGCAGAGGGAGAAGCAGGCTCCCTGCAGGGAGCCCAATGCAGGACTCGATCCCAGGACCCCAGGATTACGACCTGAGCCAAAGGCAGATGCTTAACCACTGAGCCACCCAGGTGCCCCTCACAGGACAATTACTTTAGTCTCTTCTGTATGGCATTTTCTGAAGGTCATTTTATTTTCTCCTGGAAATATATAGTGAGGGGACTAAGAACTTTGGTTGTTTTTAGTCTGTGTATATGGAGAAGGTGAAATCATGGTTTTGATTCCTTAGGATTGGGTAGTGCCAAAAGAGAAATAACACAAGAAATGGAAAATGGGGATTTCCTTCCAACTTTCCATGCCATTTGCTTTTACTACATTACTATATACAGTTTGTGTACAAAATACTTGTTAAAATCCTGAGTTTTAAGGAAATAATGTCATTGACATCCACCTTTCTCTTATGCTCTAAAAGATGCTAAGCAGTATTTCTCTAATTGCTCCAGTGAAATGACTATGGGCATAAACATCCATGTGAGGGCATCCATATTAAGCAGACTCATAAGAAAGTCAAAGATTTACATTGGGGGCAAGATCAAGAATTTGGTATTGATCAAAAGATATATAGTTAGATCTCAGTTGTCTAATAAGGGTGCAGATTACTGGGGAAAAAATTAATGCATTTGTGAAAAAAGCTGGAATCACTATGAACCTGAAGAATCCTTTTATGAGGCATGCATTCTATTTTAGCTGCATGGACTTGGCGTCATTTTGTCTGCTTGGACCTGGACCTCTCACGGGTTATCCTCTGAGTGATGAATTGGATGTCTCTTCCTCTTTATGACACTAGCCCTCTCAGGGTAAAGTAGTAGGCACATAGCTTTGGGGAGGTGGGGGCAGATAGAGAAGGCTGTGGATTTTCTCCTCCTGAGAGCTAGTAGTGGGAAAATGGAGCTGTTATTTGAGGATGGGAAGGAAGATGAGAAAACAAGTGCTAGGATCGTTATCTCTGGCAAATTCTGAGAGTTATAATATCTTCAGAGAATTCAGCTAAAAAATAGAAAATTCTTATAGACTTCCAATAATTTAAAATTTTTATTGTATTCATCAAGTACTGTATGTGTTGGTTAGCATTTATAAGCTATAACATTTTTTCTTTTTTTCCTTTAGAGTCATACCTGTATGGTAAATGTATATATAGAAGTTAAATAATTTTTTTTAATGGAATGTAACACATACAGAAAAGCACAAACATGACTTACAGTTGTATAAATTATTAAAATGTTAATACACGTTACTGGTATCCAGATCAAGAAATAGAATATTGCCAGCATTTTGACTGCCATTTACACATACTTTTCCCATACTACTACTTCTCTTCCTCTAAAGGTAATAGGATTCCTGACTTTTCAGGGTAACCACTACAGTTTAGTTATACCTGATTTTGGACTTCATGTAAATGAATCATATCTTATGTATTTTTTTAAGAGTTTGTTTATTCATGAGAGAGAGAGAGACGGAGAGAGAGGCAGAGACAGGCAGAGGGAGAAGCAGGCTCCATGCAGGGAGTCTGATGTGGGACTCCATCCCAGGTCTCCAGGATCACACCCTGGGCTGAAGGCAGCACTAAACCGCTGAGCCACCGGGGCTGCCCTATCTTATGTATCTTTTTGGGTTGGTTTCTTTTTCTCAACATTATTCATTCAGAAAATTCATCTCTATGCCTGTAGTGGTAGGTCTTGCATTTTCATTGCTGTACATTATTCCTTTGTATAATGATAGCACATTTAATTTATTCATTCTACTCTTGAGTGGCATTTGGTTCTTTTCACTTTGGGTGTACTATGAGCAGTGCTGGTGTGAACATTCTGCTAGTGTACATAAACAATAAGCTTGGAGTGTTCTTTGAGGGAGAGCTTATAATTTGTGGATTTTTGCATGATGATTTACTGAGAGGGATGTGCGAAAATTCCCAGTATGATTGGAATTATTTCTTTTGGTAGTTATGTCAATTTGTGTGTTATATTTTGAGATTTATAGTTTGTTTTACATTTCCAATTATTGGAGCATACAAATTTAGAATTGTTTAATCTTCCTGGTGAATTGAACACTTTGTCATTATGAAGTGACCCTCTTTACCTCTGGTAATGCTTTTTGTCCCAAAGTATATTTGAATTGGTTCAGTTTATTTGATTCCTTTGGTTAGGTTTGTAAGGTTTTTCATTTCCTAGTCTTTTAGCCTCTCTGAATCACTGTATATTTATGTTTTAGATGTGTCTTTTGTAACAACATATAGTTTTTTTTTTAATTAAAAACGGATAGCATTATCTACAATAAAAGCAGGAGCAATGAATAAAATTAGAAAATCACTATTTTTCAACCCCTGATGGATCTAAAATGATCATCAATTCAGAAGACCATTTAGGAAAGGGTTGATGGTGAACTTTTCAAGGATGAATTAGGTTAAAAGTACCTGAAACAACTGATCAGTTTCAACATTATGGTACATGAGACAACCAGTTATATGCCTTCTGGGTTGATTCAAAGCATACACAATTACAAAAGAAAGTTTCTTAGAAAAATGCATTGACCACGAATCTTAAAAAAAAAAAAATCCCTCTGAGTCGTGCTGTCAGTTTATACGCAACATATGGGATAGCAAAACATGCTAACACCATAATCAGCCTAACACATAAGTGTGTAAGATTCTGTTAGTCAATACAATAGATTGTACTAGCCTCTAATATTGGTTCTTTCAGGGAATAAATGATGTGAAAATATTAAAATCAAGAGGGATAATTATTAGAGATTAAGGGAAACTTATTTTTACATTATTTTGTTACAGATTAGAGGAGAAATATCAATATTGACCCATATGCAATACGTGGATCTTTTTGGATCCTAATATAAACAACTCAACCTAAAGGGAAATTTTAAAGAAATTTGAACATAGACGGGCTGTTAGATATTGCTGGATTTATTGAGTATGAAAGATAGTGTAGTTAAGTTTCTTTCTTTTTTTTTTTTTTTGAGTTCTTAGAAAAAAGATGCAAATCAAAGTATTTTGAGTAAAATGGTATGACATCTGTGATTTGCTTGAACTAGTTAATGGGTACATAGGAGTCCATTTGGCTATTTTGTCTTTTTGGTGTATTTAAAAATACTCATTAAATACTTATGAAAAAAAGGAAACCTCATAAACAAAAGTTCAGTTGTACCACATAGCCTCTGCCTTAAGTGAGATCATCATAAGCTGTTCTCTCTATTGAGTAAAAGTCTGCTGTTTATGAGTGGTGTCGGGTAAAGAGACATAAACTTTATTTTATTTGCATAGAATTCTTTCCTAGTTCTTAGCCTCATCTGTTAGACATATGTAACTGTCTCACCCTTAAGGAGGCACACCTTGATCCATAGTTTTAGTAAGACTATATGGAATGGAAGAAGGGCAGTTCTTCAGAGCAAAAGTGGGGCGCATTCATATTAAAGGAACAGGAAAGGGGTGCTAAGTGGGCAAAAACCAGATAGCTACTCATTTGCACTTGTTCGTTACTCAGGACATTCAGACCTACTGCTTTCTATACAGGGAATTTTTAAAACATTTCCAACTAACATAATTTAGCTCTCCTTTAAAAAAGAGAGATAATCTAAAGTAATGCCTGGTTAATGCTTCTGGCTTCAGGTCCAAGATTTCTGGATAATGTCAGTTCCTCTTCCCATCTCTGTTGATAGTCTGTGAATTACAGACTTCAGAAAATTTATCTACTAATAATATACTCTATATATGCAGTAGTAGGAGAGGGAAAAATGAAAGAGAAGGGAGTTAAAAAAATTATATGACACAACAGCAAGACATACACAGATAGCATCCAAAACCTCACTCATGCATTTTGCCCAAGCTGGCGTAATTTGCACATGATGATAGAGTACTGCTGGGCACACCCGGCTTTGTGGCTTGGACGATCTGTCCGGTCAGTGAGGCGTGCTAAAGTCTCTTCCCAGAATCCAGATCTTCCACATACACCTTAAACAGTATTGGATCTACTGGGTCATATGCACTGAGTGGCAGAGCACTTCAGCATCATCTAGCTGTGTAGTGGTTCTCACTCTGGCCCCTACCCATATTTCTCATTGCCAGAAAATAGGTAGAAGCAGATAAATGACCTAAAACCCATGTAGTTTTGGGGTGCCTGGGTAGCTCAGTCATTTAAGTGTCTGTATTTGGCTCAGGTCATGATCCCAGGACCCTGGGATTGAGCTCCACATAGGGCTCATTGCTCAGTGGGGATTCTGTCCCTTTCTCTTGGCCCCTCTCCCCCACTTACACTTGCTCTCTCTCTCTCTCTTTCTCTCTCAAGTAAATAAAGTCTTTTAAAAAACCCTAAAACTCATGCAATTTATGTTCATGAATCCCAGAGATGTCAGCCGAATGTTTTGAAAAGGTGCAAAAAGGTGGACAGTAAAACCCAAGTTTGTTTCCTGCACTTATTACCCAACTATCAGGGTCTCTACATTGGAGGCAACTACTGGTACTAGTTTGTTTATCCTTATTTTAAAGGGCATATCCTGGTATGGCATGGATCATTGGATCACAAGAAACTTCCTGAAGTGGCAGGCCCTGAATATTCATGAGATTTACACCCCACGATCTGGAATACATAGAAGGCATATTTGTGTCTTCTTAGTCTCTAGGTTCTATCAGCCTCATAACTTCAGCATGGTAGACCAGTGTAATATGCCATACTCTGAGTAGTCTCACCTGTAAGGGTGGTGAGACTGAACTGCTTTCTCATGTCCTCAGGTTATCCCAATAGAGAAATACATTTACTATTAGCTTCATAACAGCATTCTAGGTGCCTTGAGTGGTATTAGTTTTCTCCAGTTAGGATTCACATCTGAAAGTACAGCTTGGGGATCCCTGGGTGGCGCAGCGGTTTGGCGCCTGCCTTTGGCCCAGGGCGCGATCCTGGAGACCCAGGATCGAATCCCACATCGGGCTCCTGGTGCATGGAGCCTGCTTCTCCCTCTGCCTGTGTCTCTGCCTCTCTCTCTCTCTGTGACTATCATAAATAATAATAAAAAATTAAAAAAAAATGAAAGTACAGCTTGAGTTGGACTTACCATTTGATTATGTTTTAGATAGCCTAATATCATTGACTAAGACCAACTGGCCCCTTGGTTGAAGAGGTGGGGTTTTTTGCAGATCACCAGACTTGATTTTGATAATCCAGTCTTTCACCTGGCTATTCTTACTAGAAGAGTATAATGAGGTAGGTTCCTTGATCATAGGCAGTACCTTGTTGGTCAGCATTATTACCTTCTTCTTCCATGGACTTCTGGTTTCCAGTACCCTTACGCGAACGAAATTTCCCTATTGTTTTCCATGATTTGGCCCAGTGACCAGTTAAATTCTTCTTTCTTCAAGGGTTTGTTGCCTGAAGCTCACTATCTGGTTTGTATTAGATGTTATGTCAGTATATATCAGATTATATCAGTTTGTAGTTGCTTTTTTTTTTTTTTAAACCACAAAAATAAAAGTGGTTAATTTAAGAAAAAAAAAAAAAGGATTTTGTGGAAAGCCCCTGGAGAGTCAACAGGATTAAAGAGAGAACCGAAGGGTGCCAGGCTGGCTCAGTCAGTGGACCATGTGACTCTCGATCTCAGGGTTGGGAGTTTGAGCCTCAAGATGGGTATAGAGATTACTTAACAATAAAATCTTTAAAAAATAGAGCTGGAAAGTTACACCTTGTTAAGGATGTGACACTGGATGGCCTTAGGGATCTAGACTCAGAGAGTCTTTGGAAGGACTTAGTTCCATCCTTATGTCAGTCTATTCAAGATTCAGATTCCCAGTACAGAGTCTGGTTTGCCTAACTTGAAGAATCACCATCTCACCTCTTGACTGATGCCACCAGGTGCCTTGATTAACAGGCTTACCCAGATTTGTGGAATGGAGGAGAGATTCTTTCCTCAAGGGAAAGAAAGGTGTTGTAACCAAAAGAAGGAGGAGGAATGCTCAAAGGCACAGTCAATAGATGCTCATCTGTTAAGTCATCATTTCTCAATAGGGGTGTCATTGGCCTTTGGGGGAAGACCATTTTTTTCTTGTGAGCTGCTGTTCCAGTGCATTGTAGTTTGTTCAACATCCCTAGCTCCAGAGCACTAAATGCCAGCAGCAACTCAACTGGTAAGCATCACAATCAGATCATTGCTTATTTCCCAGCCATAACCATCCTTTTGCCCCCCCCCCCCCCCCAACACACACACAGGCTGTAGAACAGCTCATCAGGAAGGACCAAGGCTGCATGGTCTCTAAAGCTGTTTCCATTTAAAACAATCAGATGTAGTCACATTGCCAAACAAAAAAGATTGTTTGTAATTTGGCTATAATAAAATAATGTTTCCTGTCTCTTGTACCAAAAAGGTCTTCAGTTTAGTGTCCCCAAATATCTAAACAGACCTCATCTAGGACCATATGAACTATATAAGCTCATTAATTTGTTTCTTCAGTTTCTGTATTTAGGGCACAGACTTCAGAGCTAGACCCTCTGAATCAAATCCTACAACCTGTAGCTTTGCTGTTTACTAGCAGTTACTTCCTTTGGGCTTTTACATAATCTTACTTTCGGCATTTACATAATCTCTCTGTGCCTCTCTAAACTGAGGATAATGATAGTACCTATTTCATAAGGTTGCTTAGAAGATTAAATTATCCAGTGTGCATAAAGCATTTAATATATTTTCAAGAGCCTAGTAAGTGTATGTATAAGCTATTACTATGTTTCTAAAATGGAATATTAATAAGTTTCACATAGATATGCCTTTAAACTTTTTTTTTCTCAGGAAGTTACCTTTTAATTAAATTACTATATATGGAAAAGCATTTTGTCATTTAGTTTAGAACTATACTTTGAAAAATATCAATGAATTATTCATTTTTTATCCAGTATTTTATTGTTTGCCAGGCATGCATTAAATTCTTGGAGACAGGGAATTTATATACTAGTGGAGGAAGCAATAACTGAGTGAACAAATAATTACTGATGTGGTACGAGCTGTGGAGCTGTGGAGGAATCAGCAGAAAGCAGTGAAGTCGGGTTGGTGGAACAGATGAGGGCCTGGACAGGATGGTGGGCAGTGGAGAAGCAGCATAGGAAATGAGAGCATGTACCACAGCTAAGTTTTTGCAGAACTTCAGAGACTCCAGGAAGGGGCTGGGACCTTTTCTACAGGGAGTCAGGACTTCTTTCTCAGGAAGCTTTTGAAGTTGGGAATAGGTTTTAAGCAGGAGTGTGCTGGGTGTGATTTACATTTGGGAAAGTCATTTTTGTGGACTGTAGAAAAGAACTGGAGAGGGTCAGGGGGGACCAGGTAGAAGACTCTAGGGAAGAAATGGATGGGATGGGATGGGATGGCATCAGTGGGGTTGGAAAGAAGTGGGTGAAGTTAGATGAAATCACATTTATTTTGGAAGTAGAATTGACAGGTGTCAGTGATGGCTTGGATGACTGAGGGCAACAAGAGGAAAGGGGGGAATCAGGGAGAAGGCCTAGGTTTTTGGCTACTATGTGCTATTCGGCAGGATGCATATATTCCCTCTATGATTAAACCTTTTTTTCCCTCATTGTCCTTTTTAAGACTACATTTTTTGTACTATTTAAAAATTTCCACCTGCCTGGTCTAGAGTTTTTTGTACTGCAACCAAATTGTATGATCTCCTTAAATATTTTGGTTTTCTTCTTTAGTAATGAAACCCCCTTTGTTGATATTTTTGGCACTTGATTGAGACCATCTTATCTGTTGATGATTGCTGCCGAAGGTTTAAACTCAACATTTGCTGAGCTGTCATTTGAAATCAAATAGCTGAGTATCATCCCTGGCCCAAGAAAGTATGAGACCTTGTAAAAGCCTATGGGGTTGAGAGGCAGACTTCTCTTCTCTGCCTGGTGTGCTTCTTATGGGTGAAGGTGGCGAGAAGCTGGGATGGTGATGGGTCACTCAGGGTTATTTAGCCAGCTCTGCCTAAGGCACATGCTCACTGTACAACTGCACAACTCCATGGTTCTTTTTAACATATACTGCAGGTGGGGTAAATCAAGTTTATGGGCTATTTTCTGTCACTTAGGACTAGTACACTACTTCAATAATTGCAGCTTGTCATATTATACTAAAATATGATTTCTTCTTGTGAATGAATTGAGGTCAAGCAAATATACTAGTCTTTAATTAAATCGATTGCTCAAATCAATGCATGTGAAATGAATTATTTTACTTTTTCCTAAAAACGAAGAGAGATTGGGAAGAAATTTCAGTAGGCAGTAATGCATAGAGATTTTCTTTAACACCTAAATGAGAAGCCAGAAATGCGTATAAAACATGAAAACTTGGGGATCCCTGGGTGGCGCAGCGGTTTGGCGCCTGCCTTTGGCCCAGGGCGCGATCCTGGAGACCCGGGATCGAATCCCACATCAGGCTCCCGGTGCATGGAGCCTGCTTCTCCCTCCGCCTGTGTCTCTGCCTCTCTCTCTCTCTCTCTGTGACTATCATAAATAAAAAAAAAAAAAAAACATGAAAACTTCAAAAATATTTTTTAGACACAACTATTACTAAACACCCATGGATGTTTTTGATTTCCCATTACATTAAAATACTCAAATGAACTTCATATCCAGAACATTTAAAAATAGTTCAATCTTAAAAAGAAGATATAAAATATTATCAGCTGTGCTTTTTGTGCATCATTAGCATGTGTCTGTGAAGGTATAATGACTTCTAGTGTGATATTACTCTGATAAAAAGTTCAGATGGTGAAAACTATAGCTGTAGCTGGGTGACATGTTTTAAAATAATTCAAAGATGACTCCATAGAAGGCATGTTCTTTTAGTCCCTGTATTCCCCCTGTCACTCATCAGTGGAATATGAAGCCGCCAATAAAAATACATTTAAAAATGTTTCCCCTTTTCTTCTAGATTTGATGTGTACTCATGTTTCCTTCAGTGCTTGGTAGGCCACTGTGAGGGTCCATCACCTTTTCTCTTTTTCCAAGATGGCTCAAGATTCCGTAGACTTTTCTTCTCATTATCAGTTTTGGATGCAGAAGCTTTCTCTGTGGGAACATGCCTCTACTTCGGAAACCCAGCAAGATACCTGCCTTCACCTGCCTCGATTTCAGGAGTTCCTGAGGCAGATGTATGAAGTCTTGAAAGAACTGGTGAGTGGTGGACCAATATAATGAATTTCTACCACATTTAACAAAGCCTGAATGTTATTTAGGGTCAGGATTTGCGGTATTCACCTGATGTATTGATCGATTAGAAAGACAAATTAGTTGTAGGTAATACAGACAGGGGGCAGTTTCCTGACCTCTGATTTCTTATGATTTCAGTCTTTCTTTTTAACTTAGTTACATTGTTATATGAAACATTGTTATTATTGACACTTGCTTTGGGGTAATAATTGGGATTCTTTTAAAAGCATTTGCAACTTTTAAATACTGAAGAGTTTTACGAAATGCTTACCCTTTCTTTTTCTTTCTGAAGAAAAGGCGGGAAGTGGAGAGGAGGGACAGAGTGTGAGAGAGTAAGAATCTTAAGTAGGCTCCATGCACAGGGGCAGAGCCCGATGCTGGGCTTGACCTCACAACCCTGAGATAATGACTTGAACTGAAATCAAGAGTTGGACAGTTAACCAACTGAGCCACCCAGGCACCCCAGTGCTTACCTTTTCTTTAACATTATCTCAAATAAGTTCTACCAAAAGATGACAAATAGTAAGATCTCTTCTTAGGAATATTTTAAGTGGTCTTTTCTGGTGAATATTAAGATTTTGAGTATCTTCACTATTGTATAAATGTATTGTGTTCAAAATTTGATATATTTTAATTTTGACATGATTTCTCATTTTTACTGTGATAGATATTTTTATGAATTAATGTGCTTTCATATTATGAAAATAATCTTTGTTTTATACTTTCTGATTTCAAAATGAAAAGCGAAATTTTCATTTAACATGGGTGTTCTTGTGTTACATTTTAATTCTTAATCAAAGAAGCAAGTCAGAAATTTGAAGAATTGTTCATGTGGATGATACGAGTTCTTATGTCTTTAGCAACTAGAAGGAAAGATAGAGCCTGTATAAGCAACCAATACTACCTTTTAGGGGGGATCCCTGGGTGGCCCAGCGGTTTGGCGCCTGCCTTTGGCCCAGGGCGCGATCCCTGGAGACCCGGGATCGAATCCCACATCGGGCTCCCGGTGCATGGAACCTGCTTCTCCCTCTGCCTATGTCTCTGCCTTTCTCTCTCTCTCTCTGTGACTATCATAAATAAATTTAAAAAAACTTAAAAAAAAATACTACCTTTTAAAATTGTTTTTCCATAATAGTACTTCTGCAACTTGGCTTTCAATTAGTCCCAGAAAGTCTAGGACTGGCCTTGATGCTAAGACAGATGTGAAGAATTGATTGGTACAGCAGCTTACATCTCAGCTTATGTACATATTACCCCATTTAGGTCTTATTTTTTTTTTTTTTTTCAAAACAAATTCTTTTCAATTCTGAGTTTTCTCTTTTTCTGTGGCATTTTGCCCTGTTAACTCTCCTTAAAACTCCCGACCCTTGTTGTTAAATCTTTTTTTTTAAAATTTTTTAAATTTATTTATGATAGTCATCACACAGAGAGAGAGAGGCAGAGACACAGGCAGAGGGAGAAGCAGGCTCCATGCACCAGGAGCCCGACGTGGGATTCGATCCCGGGTCTCCAGGATCAGGCCCTGGGCCGAAGGCAGGCGCCAAACCGCTGTGCCACCCAGGGATCCCCTTAGGTCTTATTTTTTACCTTTCTTGAATGATAAAGGTAAGTGGGCCAGTTTACAACAGCATGTCAATTTTTAATCTTAAGCTGTTTTCTATTTAGTTGCTCTTTTTTTGTCTCAGGTTTTAGGTTCTTGTAGAGTAAGTATGATGTCATTTAGCATGTAGTAACTGAAATAGTAATAAACCGATATGTATCTTTATGCCTTGGATGCTTTTATTTCTTTTTACAAGTTCCAGAGTTCTTGTTCTCTCAAACCTTCTTTGAAGTAGCCCCAGTAAAGCTGAGTTAGGAACCTCTCTTATGTTAGAGTAAAAAACCAAGATGAAGATATAGGATTATATAATTATTAATCACCCACAGTATTTTGTTCACTCTTATGCATTATTTTTAAACAAATTAGCCTTTCCTAAGTATGAGTAAAATAAAGGTAATTTTATAACAAGATTGATTTTACATTAATGTGCTATGCATCTTAGTTTTGGTGCTGTGGTTTAAGAAAGAAGTAAGGTGGTTACTTGTTAAATTTTATTTAAATTTCCTACTTTTCTGAATTACATACTAAATATTCAAACTCCTTCAACATGAAGTGTCAGTTCAGCATTTCTAAGTTGTGTCGTGTCCTTTTATTGACCAAAACATAATTTTCTTTTACAGAATTCAAGTACAATCATCGAAAGATTCCCCACAATTGGTCAACTGTTGGCAAAAACTTGCTGGAATCCTTTTATCTTAGCATTTGGTAAGAATCTGTCCTCTTAGGCAGCCCCCATGGTACAGCGGTTTAGCGCCGCCTGCAGCCTAGGGCATGACCCTGGAAACCCTGGATGGAGTCCCACGTCAGGCCTTTTGCATGGTGCCTGTTCTCCCTCTGCCTGTGTCTCTGCCTCTCTCTCTCTCTCTCTCTCTCTCTCTCTGTCTCTATGAATAAATAAATAATCTTAAAAAAAAAATCTGTCCTCTCAAAATACAAACTTCTGATAATTTTAATCTTGCATTGTCCAACAGAATACAGAGCTTCAAATTATAAATTTTGTCCCATTGCTTTTTTTTTTTTTTAAGATTTTATTTATTTATTCATTGACACAGAGAGAGAGGCAGAGACACAGGCAGAGGGAGAAGCAGGCTCCATGCAGGGAGCCTGATGTGGGACTTGATCCCAGGTCTCCAGGATCACACCCCAGGCTGCAGGGGGCGCCAAACCGCTGCGCCACCTGGGCATCCCTGTCCCATTGCTTATAAAACTATTAAGATATATTTATTGTTGCATTGGAAACATAACATCCTTTTCTCGTTGATACATATTCGTATAATCACATATATACACACACACCTACACACATGCAGATCTGTAAGAAAATAGAACTTGTATTGAAGTGTAGACTCTTCCAGATGATTATCATAATCTTATTTTTAATTCAGTGTAAAATGGTTATAATAATGAATTATTCCTTGTTTCACAATTTCATATTAACGCAAATGCTACTCTTTTCCATGTGTAAAATAATTCTTCAGTGCCTGAATCCTCCCATGGCCCTGACATTATTTAGGAGTGATATTGTGGTTTTACCTAAGGTGAAGAAGAACTTGGGGACACTCTGGGGGGAGGTGTTCCTTTCCTGACATCCTACCTACCTGTCTAGCATCATTTCCTGTGTAATCTTCTAAACCACACCACACACATGGTAGCCAGGTCAAATTACTAACAGTGTCTTGAAGGTACATGACATCAGGGCTTGTGATGTGTGATTCCTTTGCCTGGAGCTCTAGTCTCATCTGTCCTCATATAGTTTCTTTGAAGCAGTTTTGCTGGGGCTGAGTTAGGAACTTCTCCTAGTAGTCTCCATAGCTGATTGCCTCTCCCTTAATTATAACACTACACTGTTTTGTAATTGTTGGTTTACCTATCTGATGTCCTGGAGAACTGAATGCCTTTCAAGAGTAGGAACTGTGGTTTTATTTCTTTTGGTTATCCTAGGGCCTAGCATAGAGTAGCATAGAGTAGAGCAGACACATCTGAAGGTGTACAGTTGAGGTTTATTGCCTTGATTTGGCTATATTTTTCACTATGTAATATTTACTTGAAGATCGTTTGCTGGATAGGTAATTTTGGATGAGAGCAAGGAAATCACTTTCCCCATAATGTAAAATTGATAAAAGCCAGGATCCCACCCATCTAAATGATATGTCTGGATCACAGTCATGGTTGAAGTGGTCCAGTTCTGGCTTTAACACCGGTCAGCCTCATATGAATGTATATATTCACTGGACAGATATTTATTAAGTTTGGTTTTTGTTTTTGTTTTTTTAATATTCAAGGCCTTGGAAAACATGGCTACAATTTCTCCACTGGAAGTATCCAGTCATAGAGAAAAGACATCTTTGCAGATTAGCCTGACTCAGAAATGGTTTGTGTTACAGAATTCTAAACAAGGAGCTGAGAAATAAAGGAGAGTTTCACAGGGGAGGTTGAGCTGGGGCCAACTCTTAGGGGACAGTAGATGAGACCAGACTTTCTGAGACAAGCCACCAGATTCTCACTAGGTTTGATTCCCTTTTTGTAAAAGCAAGCGGCTGGACTGATTTATACCTATGGCCTTAAACTTGTGTCTATCTGTGATCTTTCCTTAGCACCTATCCCTATTACATTGGCCCCCTCTGAAAACCAGAAACCAATCCTTCATCTCTTTTTGTTTTCAGTGCATATGTTATGTTTTGAACTGCCTGTTAAATTTCAGCTTCCTGTTTGAAGTGTGCCTTGGGTTCTGAGCTTATAGTGGAGACTAATGGGCAGTAGAACTCTTATGATGAATCAAGTCTTGCCTGTGTTGCTACTGTTGGTTTGCTAGTTGGGCACATTTATTCAGGAAAGGATCTTTTCTTAGGGTTTTATAATATCAAAATAACTTTTTAAATACAGGAAAGGTGACAGTTTCCATCAAAGAAAAAGTAAATCTCTCATAATGTTAAGTGAGAATCAGTTCAAAATAAGGATAATACAGAAAGAGGAAGGATTTGGAAATGAAAAGGCACCACTAAGAACAGAGAAAAACCAGATAATGGAAAAGGTGGGAACACCTTTTATTGAGGGGTATTCTCTGCATATACTTACTGCTTTTACCTACTTGGAATTCTGGCCAATTGTTTTACCTTTGCCCTCTTGATTGAGCACAACAGCTATAACCTCACTATTTGCTATTTATTGCTGTGTAAAACTTTGCCCCCAAACGTGGCAGCTTAAAATAATAAATACTTATTGTCTTAAAAAATGCTGCCTTTACACTTTTAGATTATGGATTATAGAATTTTAAAAGGATTTTAAAGAATTAATTTAGCTTTCATTTGGAATTTTAGCTCAGGATACCCCCCAAAAAAATATTAGGTGGCAAATATGTGGTGGTATATTCTTTTCCCCTTTTCCCTTCCATTCATTTTATTTATTTATCTATCTATTTATTTATTGATTTAAAGGATTTTATTTATTTATTCATGAGACAGAGAGAGAGAGAGAGAGAGAGGCAGAGGCACAGGCAGAGGGAGAAGCAGGCTCCATGCAGGGAGCCAGACGTGGGACTCCATCCTGGGTCTCCAGGATCAGGCCCTGGGCTGAAGGCTGCGCTAAACCGCTGAGCCATCCGGGCTGCTCTCCATTCATTTTTAGAATCCAAATTTGCAGGAAGATCTGCTGGCAGTGACTGCTTGTATGATGAATCCCAGGCATTTTTCCATCTCTCTTAACTGCCCTGCTGGATGTCCACTCTGAATGTAGGGGCCTCTGGGGAGGATCCTGACAGATGCCTTCTCCCCTGCAGTGTTTGTTGGTGGCACTCATGAATAACAAGTGATGGCTTGCATCTGTAAATCCCTAAAGCAAAGTGAGCTCATTAGCAATACATTTCAGTGCATTTCAGTACATTGACTCTGGGCAAAGGAAGGCACCTCCTAAAAGGTTGGTGAACATTTCTTGGGCTGCTCGCTCTCTCTTGTTTTCTGTTTTTTTTTAATTTTTTTTTTAGAGAAAAACTTTTTAAATGATATACTTGTTGAACTAAATGTGCAGATTCACTGAACATATGGGGAAAATTTATATCTTATATCTTGTTTTAGATTTAAGTTCCATAAAATAACATTTTCTTTCTTTTTCTCTTCCTCCTCCTCTCTTTTAGAGGTGTCTGATTTTTGGAAGTGCTCCCCATTGGGTTGCATTTTTTCTAACTGGGGAGGCTGCTTGCATAGTAAGCATATCACTGGATGTGTCTGACACTCTGTGACATGAAGATAATTATAATTTCTAATACTTAAAGCATAGGAAGTACAACAGTCAGATTTTTATTCAGTGGCATTGACTCAACCTGAAGAATCCTAGGGACCTTCAGAGGTTAAATGACAGGATTCTTGAAGTAAACCTATAATAAGCAAGCTGGTGATATATTTGAGCTTATAAAAACTAGGGAAAAATCAATATCTCACAAAGTAACTCCTGATAAAGTTTGTTCAGAGATGTTATTTAGGGAACTTCAGAGATGTTATTTAGGGAACTTAAACTTATGATGCTTATGGGGAAAAAGTGGGTCTAATAAACAATTACTATTACTGTTCTTTGGTGTGTGGTTGAAAATGCAGAGGTAGCTTACTGCAGTTTGTATTTTCCTTATTTCTTGTTACTGTAGCCCTTAGAAATGTTTGAAACTGCCTTTGGCTCAGTTTTTGAGACTGCAGAAGATGAGAGGGTAAAGGGTATCAGATGATTCTGCAGAGGTTTGATTCCAGGTGCTGGTCTTCCTTAGCTGCCACCGATGGCCTTTGGAAGAGGGCTACATTTGCTTGGCTCTAGTGTATGTACTGACATTTTCAGTTTTAGGCAGCATTTGTTTCTCAGTTGTGTTGTTAAATCTCCAACTGGAATGGACTCAGTTACCAAACGAGGAAAAAGAAAAGGGCTCACTGAGTAGATATTCTTGCCAAGTATAAGATTTCAAGTTCAGCATTTTCATCACATATTTGGTAAAGTTTTAAATTTTAGAGGAAAGAATGAGGAACATGTAAGAGGCATCTATTTTATCCAGATCATTTTGGATAAATTTTAAAACAATAAATTTTAAAATGATCCTTTATTAAATTTGTTTCTAACAAATGAGGATGTTTTGGGAAATTAGAAAATTAAGAGATTAAGACAAATATATACTGTTGCCTGTAACAGTTATATTGCTTTAAAAAGGTTGAAATTACTAACAGTTTGAAATATGCTTTAAGAGAACTGATCTTGTGAAAAGTGCAGTTCTTTTAGTTATTTCTGTTACTCTCTTTGGCTTTCAAAATTGTTGCTCTATCAGAAAGGGAATTGACCACACAAGGGCTAAGCATAAGTGATCCTGAAACCACAAGAAAAACCCACGAAGTTAAGTTTCACACATGGTTCTGTGAACTTAGTAGGTTGAGATTTTCCTAAACTATAATAACATATATTTCCTTTAAATACAGTGTTTAAAAATTTTTTATGCTGATTATCTTTTCTATTTGACAAAACCTCCTTATTTTAGTTTTCCTTTTTGCAGATGAAAGCCAAAAAATTCTAATATGGTGCTTATGTTGTCTAATTAATAAAGAACCACAGAATTCTGAAGAATCTAAACTTAACTCCTGGACCAGGGTAAGAATAAATCTTGTCGTGCACTGCTTTGCATTGAATTGATTGTTTAAAGGTGCTCCTTTGATAGTCCAGTTCTATGATGTTTTAGAAACTTTTTCAGAAATATAGTTTTCACTGTTCCATTATCTTGCTGGATGTTTCACGAGGTTTCATTCTTGCCTAATTGTGAATTCCAGAATGTAGCGGTGTTTAGGGTGAATTTCTCATGCCTGGAAGGCCTAATTGTTAGGTTTTTTCCAAAATGAATGGCGGAGAGAGAAAAAAAAACGGCAGAGCCAGGCAGTAGGTTCGAGAGTGCATTAATGGGGAGCGCTCCCGGGAGAGGCTCCGTGACTCGGAGAGATGGCCCGAGTCAGGGAAGTCGCGCTGGGGTTGGGGAGTCTGGGGTTTTTTAAGCCTTATTGGTTCCGGTCCGGATACGGGTGGGTCCCTTGCCAAAATAGGCAAGGGCACATCATGTCCCTAGGTGGTTGTACAGACGATTGGAGGGTGGGGATAGTACAGACGATGGGGATAGTACAGACGATGGGGGGTGGTCCCTGGCTGGAAAGTCCTGGCTGGAAAGTTTGGGTTTTCCGTCTAGGCTTCGATTTACCGGAGATGACTTGGTGGTCATGGCTCCTCTGGCGGGAAGATCAGCCATTTTGACCCAATTTGAGATGTCTGCCATTTTGGGTGCCCCTGTCTCTCAGCCAGCCCAACTAATGCTGTATGATTTTGTAAAGTTACTTTCAGGTAATTAAAAGAATGTTCTGTCTTTCCTCCTAGCAATTGCTATCCTTCAAAAAAATATTTCTCTTGGGGTACATGGGTGGTTCAGTGGTTGAGCATCTGCCTTTGGCTCTGGTGTGATCCTGGTCCTGGGATGAAGTCCCACCTCAGGTTCCCTGCAGGGAACCTGCTTCTCCCTCTGCCTGTATCTCTGCCTCTCTCTCTCTCTCATAAATAAAATAAAATCTTAAAAAAAAAAAAAAGTTATTTCTCCCTATCAGCCTTGTTTAAAAACTTACATAATTCCTGTCTGAGTACTTTTCTGCCTCTCTAAAACCTAATCTGTAGTAAAATGAAAATTCAGAAGTGCCCTGGGAGCTGCTGTCTTTATTTTATATCCTGAAGTTGCTCTCCAAGCCAGGATGCTCAGACTAGCACCGGTGCTTGTTGGCTAGTGCTGCTCACACCATCAAATTTGTTACTTGCCTGTGTTAGTCCACAGAACCCATAGCCTACTGCATTCCCCATCTGTTTCTGCTTTCTCTCGAAGAGCAGGCACAAGTTGGTGAATATTATAAGGCTGGGCTGTGGCTGCCTTCACCACCAGCAAATTGCTTATTCTTTTCCCATACCCCACACTGTCCTACTGTAATAACCTCAAGGACTCGCTAATGCTTGTCAGACTCCACTTAGTATGCATATAGTTCAGATTAGCTGCTTAGTATTATGAACTCACACACTCAGAGTAATGCATACAGTGTTGTCTGTCAGTCTGACCAGTGATATCATTCCATTCATTGCTTTCTACTATGCCTTTGTTTTAAACAAAATTGCTGACAGGACTGACAAAGACAATGTTTGTATTTTTCCATTAGATTAAAATAATTGAAGGGACAGTAGAAATGAAAAGGATTGGGTGGGGGAAGGAAAGGGTGCAAACTTTAACTAGAAGGTGAATTACTGTAAAGAGCTACAGAAAGGAACTGATAAGTAGAATTAGGAAAGAAAAGACATAAAAAAAACAAGCCTATAGAAATAGAATAACATATAGTTTTTAATTTTTTAAATTATGCTTTTGTTGAGTATTTGATGTTTTAATGATTACTTAGAATATATTTTTGTATTGGCTAGTTCATTAAGTCCTGAAATAGGCCATCTAATAAAGTGTTTTGGGGGTCTTTAGGTTAACCTTCTTCATTTAAACTCATGACTTTATTAGCCTATTTAAAAATTTCTAGCCTTGCATTTTATTCTGTGGACTTCCCTTATTTAAAACTGTGTCCTGGGGATCCCTGGGTGGCTCAGTGGTTTGGCGCCTGCCTTTGGCCCAGGGCGCGATCCTGGAGTCCCGGGATCGAGTCCTGTGTCAGGCTCCCGGCATGGAGCCTGCTTCTCCCTCCTCCTGTATCTCTGCCTCTCTTTCTCTCTATGTCTATCATAAATAAATTAATAAATCTTTAAAAAAAAATACTGTGTCCCTTTATCAATAGGTACACATATAGCACAGGAAGGTTAACTTAAAATCTTAATTCCTGCCATTAGGGAATTCACAGACTGGTAACCAGAGCTATGTATAGGTGTGATGGTGACACAGAGAACACTTGCTTAGACTTGGGAGTCTGTAGATGTGTTCTGCAGGAGGTAATATATCAGCTGAGTTTTGAAGGGTGACTAGGAGAACAGGCATAGAGCTTTAGGAAGGATAATTCTCTCAGCAGAAAAAGCATGTGCAAAGATGGTGGTGAGAAAGCCAGTATTGTACTCAGGGAACTGCAGGTACTTAGAAAATGCTTGAGATTGGGATTTTGTACAGCTAGTGATGAAGCATGAAAACATAAGTATAATTATATGAAGTTTTTTTAAAAATTTTTATTTATTTATGATAGTCACACACACACAGAGAGAGAGAGAGAGAGAGAGGCAGAGACACACAGGTAGAGGGAGAAGCAGGCTCCATGCACCGAGAGCCCGACGTGGGATTTGATCCCGGGTCTCCAGGATTGTGCCCTGGGCCAAAGGCAGGTGCCAAACCACTGCGCCACCCAGGGATCCCTTATATGAAGTTTTTATTTTATTTTGAAGGTAGTGGGGAAACTAAAGTTTTTTTTTTAAAGATTTATTTATTTTTGATAGACATAAAGAGAGAGAGGCAGAGACACAGGAGGAGGGAGAAGCAGGCTCCATGCTGGGAGCCCGACGCAGGACTCGATCCCGGGACTCCAGGATCACGCCCTGGGCCAAAGGCAGGCGCCAAACCGCTGAGCCACCCAGGGATCCCCGGAAACTAAAGTATTTTAAACAGAGAAATTATCTGGCCAGGTGTGAATTTTAGAAACATAACGCAAAAGGAAGTTGATTTGGAAGGGAGCTGGGATAGTCCTTTGGCAGCTATTGTAGTGATGAAGGGGTGAAATCATGTAGCCCTGAATGAAATAGAGAAGAGGGGCCAGATTTATACAAATAAGGTAAATATTCAAAAGATGTAATGGCAGGTTACGTATTAATGTACTTAGGTATAGGTGGAGTTGAAATGCTATTCTCAGAAGAGTGAGCTGATTTACACACGAGAGCTCACTGTGCTCAGGGCTTGGGGCAGTGGAACCTTGGGGGAGGGGGAGGTTGCCCAGAGAGGGCACCTGGCATGGGGAAAGGAAAGGGC
Source organism: Vulpes lagopus (assembly GCF_018345385.1). Taxonomy (NCBI): domain Eukaryota; kingdom Metazoa; phylum Chordata; class Mammalia; order Carnivora; family Canidae; genus Vulpes; species Vulpes lagopus. The sequence goes on from NC_054825.1 coordinate 128,716,172, forward strand.
CTCAGGACAACCTTGGGAGACACTGGCATTTAAAAACAAGGGAGTCAGGGCATCTGGATGGCTCGGTGGTTGAGAGTCTTCCTTTGGCTCAGGTCATGATCCTGGGGTCATGAGATCAAGTTCTGCATCAGGCTCCTCGCAGGAAGTCTGCTTCTCCCTGTGCCTATGTCTCTGTCTCTCTCTGTGGCTCTCATAAATTAAAAAAATGAAGATCTTAAACAACAACAACAACAAAATACCAGGGAGTCAAAGGTGTAGAAGGAGAAGACCAGCAGCATTTCAAGAACGAGGGTTGTGCACACCTACTACTATAGTGCAGCACTACCCAACACAAATAAAATATATTCTACATAGATAATTTAAGTTTTCCAGTAGCTGCTTTAAGAGACAAAAAGACGTAAATTAAGTTTTTAAAAGATTTTATTTATTAGAGAGCGGGAGAGAGCATAAGCAGGGGGACGGGCAGAAGGAGAAGCAGGTTCTCTGCTGAGCCGGGAGGCCCACAAGAGGCTCAGTCCTAGTACTGGGAGATCATGACCTGAGCCGAAGGCAGATGCTTAGCTGACTAAGCCATGGAGGCGCCCCAGAAATAAGTGAAATTAATTTTAGTAATTTTTATGTAATACACTATATCCAAAATACTATCATTTCAACATATAATCAATAGAAAAATTATTAGTGAGATTATTTTATAATCTCTATTCATCCTAATTCATTGAAATCCAGTGTGTGTGTGTTATGCTTAAATTTTGCGTCTATGTGTTACATCTTAATTCAGATGCTAAATTTTCACTGGAAGTTCTTACTCTGTTTTTTCAATTTCATAAAATTTACTCTTGAAAAAGTAGGTTCACATACCCAAATTATTCCAGAGAAATTTATAACTGAACCAAGTGTCAGTTTTTAAATTTAAATTTTATTAAAATTTTAAAAATTAAAAAATTCCTTCCTTCATCATACTCAGTACATTTGCCATGCTCAGTAGCCCCATGTGGCTGGTGGTCACTGTATTTTGGACAGGGCAGCTGTCAGGCATAAAGATAAGGATCAGAAAGGAGTGCTTGGACTTAAGACACTAGGAGGAATGACCTTGGTGAGAATAGGATGAGTGGGAAGTGCAAGAAGTAGCCAGATTGCTACACTGAGGAATGTGATTGAAACAGTCTGAGTCAAAAAATAAGAATTTCCTCCGTAAATTCTAAAATTCAGTAAAAATTCAGATTAGTAGATTGAGTTGTAGGAGTTGTAATTTTGGAACAGAGATGAAATAAAAATTCTGTTTGCTGGCCATATGTTAGTCTATGTTAACATGTTGGAAATACATTAATATATGTATTTGTTTTTGTTTTTGAGGTTTTACTGGTAACCTCAAATGTCCCATCACATAACTGAGAAGTGGCTATTTTTACAGTTTGGAACTTACTGAAGTCACAGGATTCTTTCATGTCTTTTTGGAATACTTGGTTCTTGAAAAGCTTAATCGAACAGATACTTTTTGAGCACCTACTGTTTGTCAGGCACTACAACAGAGGCTGAGGCTATCGCAGTGAATTTAAAGTCTGTTCTGAGAGGTTATAATCCAGGGGAGATATCCAGGCCTACCAAATTTAGGAGACACCTGTCTTCTCTGGGCAAGACCATACCTCTGTAAATTTTATTCTGATGAGAAGAAAACAGCAGAATACCAGGGACAGAAATCATTACTTCATTTTTATTCCCTTTCAAAATGCAGTGCTAATACCCAAATGTTACCTAATTTGCTTTAATTCTCTATTTCATTCTTCTTTTAAAAAAGCACAACTTTTAAATTACAGAATCTAACAGAGAAAGAAGTACATCAAGCATAAATAACAAGCTTAATGAATTATCATAAAATAATTTACAGTTATTTTTATAACTACTTTTATGACTGCCACTTGGTCAGGAACTAGAACAGGGCATTACCTGCCTCTGCTAACTTCCTCCCCTCAGGTGCTCCTTCCTGCCTACATGCTCCTTTGTCTCCCTCTAGTAGAACCACTAGCCTAGCTTTTACTTATGTTGCTTTATGGTTTTACCACTTAATTATGCAGTTTGGCTTATTATTTCAACTTGATATAAATGAAATAATACACTATATATTGTTTTGTGTTTGATTCATTTTGTTCAGAATTATGTTTGTAGGATTCACCCATGATCTTAGATGTAGTTGGCACTTGCTCATTTTCAGTGTGATATAGTACTGCGTTTTATTAATGTACCACAGTTAATTTATCCATTCTATTTTTGATGGGAATTTGTTTCTGGTTAGGGCAACTAGGAGCAGAATTCCTGTCACATTTTCTCCCATATATCCAGGGCTCAAAGCATCTATTTTATAAAGGAGGAAAAGAAGAACAATTGGAGAGTGAGATAATGTGTTTTGTACATTGTCAGGTTTGATCCGGTTGGTAGTGAAATGAAATAGAGAGGCCAGGCAAAGTTTGGGTCGAGGCAAGCTTTTAATGGAAGCGCTCTCCGGCGAGGTTCCAGGGCCACAAGGGAGTAAGACCGAGGAAGTGGCGTGCGGGCATAATATAGGCAGGCTTTTATAGGGAAGAGTAGGGTGGTGCCGGTATAGGGTGATAGCTGCTTATGTCTGTATATGGTACGGGGTTAGGTAAGGTTCGGTATCTGTTTCCTGCATAGGTCCTGTTTTCCCATGATGATGTGTCCTTGGGAGGTCCGCTAATGGCGGGAAAGTCCCTAGGCAAGGGTGATAAGATGGAGGGCCCGCTGCCATTTTGTTGGTGCCTCCTGAAACCCCCTTGATCCCACAGGCCCAACATACATCACTTCAGATACTTGTGAACAAGCTTGCACATGCCTTATTTTGTCAAAATAAAAAACTTTCTAAAAAAAATAGGTGGATTATAGGTTATTTGACATGCATGTCTTTGATTGTTTCAGCTCATACTAGGTTGTTTCCTATGGTGCTACCTTTGTCATAAGTCAGGTGTCTTTGTATGTGCAGATGTGATCCTAAATCTCTCCATTGGTTTCATCTATCTATGATGGTTTATTTTGTGTTGACTGAACTGGGCTATGCGGTGCCCAGATATTTGGTCATAACATTATTCTCGGTGTTTCCGTGAGGTATTTTTGAAGGTGATTACCATTTAAATAGATTGGGTAAAGCAGATCGTCCTCCCTAATATGTGTGGGTTATTTCATCCAATTAGCCAAAAAGGCTGAACCTTCCCATGACAGTTTTTTCTGTATTGAAATCTAATAAACAATGGGTTTTGAGTGAACCCCAAATTGTATGTTTTATTTGGTGTAGCAGATCATTGTCAAGGCATTCTACAGGGAGTGTCCTGAATTTTTAGGAAACCAGTGGTTTCAGAAATGATGGTATTGTGTATACCAAGTTGCAAGACAGGCAAGGGAGTCCAAAGAGACGTAGGTTTGGTGCTGGAACAGCTGCTCTAAAGACTGGTCAGCCAGGGGGCAGACACTGATACTTTGGAAACATGATTATTCTACACTGTTGGTAATTTCCATTATTATTCATTTTTGTGTTGTTTGGGATTTGAAAATGCTAGCCTGGCTCAGCTCAGATGTTGAAAGGGAGGGAAAGAATTATTGTTCAAGTTTGAATGGTGATTTAAAAGAGAAATAGCATATTTCTTGAGGGCAATTAGTGAAAGACAATAGGAGACAAGGTAAAATTCAGGCACGAAGCCGGGGATGCTGAAGATTTCTCTTCCACAGCTCCACTCTGGCAGAACATTGGCAATCCTGTGTGACTGCTGTCTCTTTTGTTTTGGTTTTACTTTTGAAATAACAAACACAATACCAGTATCTTTTCCCACCTGTATTCTATTTGCTTGACTTTCTAAAACCTGCAGTTTGTTTTCTGTGAATTTTTATATTCAGATATTTGGTGGATAGTTTTTCATTGCTTTCCCAGTATCTAGCTCCCTCCTTTCTTACCTTCTTAGTGTACCCTGCATTTCTCTGCTGTGCATTGTGAGATTGACCACACCCAGTCCTAGAATCAGCCCTGCCTGTCCTAACCAGGACCACCCCTCCTTTCCCTGGCTACAGCAATTGGTCAAGATGGGCATGTAGCCCACACTGGAAATTCAGTCCTACACTTTCGTTTGATGGGAGAAGCGGATTTTATCTTTCCTGCTAAACATGAATTAGGTGACACATAGTCCTTGAAGTTGCTACCAATCACTGTGGGTCCATAAGGACAGAGCCTGTCTGGGAATAAAGTTAGTTCTGAGGAAACAGAATTGGGAGGAGGAGAAAAAGGGTCATGTTCAGGTTGTTTCTGTTTGGGCCCCGGACCAAGCCTCTCCTGGACTTCAGTGCTCTAGTATATTCCCTTTCCTGTTCAAGCCAGTTTGGTTTAGAGTTTTTTTTTTTACTAGCAGCCAACAGCATTCTAATGGTGAAAACAGGCTTATTTGGGGGCTTACTAAACTAGCTTTTAAAAGGGTTTCAAAACTCAGGTATACACATACACAGTTGCAAAAGAAAAAAGTCTTATTTACTCAAAGGATATTATGAATAAATAGTGAATTTGACAAAATAAATACAGTTGATATAATTCATACTTGGTTCAGAGTTATTTTTCCACCACCGCGTATGATGTGTATTAAAGAAGGCCTCCTTGGATACTGATGGCAGCCTCTTGGTGGCGACATTATCATTTTTGTCCCTGCTAAACATTTAAAATTCGACATTTACCCATGAACAGGAGTGCCTATGTGGGAGCTCTGGGATCCAGCAACATACACCGAGGGACTCAGGAGGAGCCTTACCCACCTTTGTGTCAGATGATAAGGCAGGTTGACCTCAGTTAGGGCTGTGGAATTGGCTCCAACTTCTCAGCAGCAGCCCCTGGAAAACACTGACTTGGGCAGATACCCAGAGATGCTGGAGCCTTGTACAAGTCCAGGTTTCGAGAGGAGACATTCCAGCATTCTGTTGGAACAGTAATACAAGTTTGGACACTTTGAAATGGGCCCTGTTTCCTTTCTCAGCTTGTGTGAGAAAGAACAAGGTGAGAATGGAGCTTGAAGGCACATGCAGCAGCCCAGCCACCCTGGTGGACTCATTTCATGCTGGTATGGATTATGATTTCAGACACCAGATGTTTGCAGTAATAGAAGATGTGTCACAAGTGGTAGGACCAGGGCCTGCAGAGCTTATAGGAAGAGAATTGGACAAAAATGTCAAAGCATATGTAGTTCACATAGTTCTCCTAGAATATAAATTATATTATTTTGCCTATAAAAGCTAGGAAGCTTCTAGCATTCTTATTTATAGATAAGTTGAAATATATATTCTTTGTGTTCTGTACACCACCAAACGTAATGTTTAGAGACTTGAAAGAGAATAAGACCAACTCTGACCTGATTTGCTTCCCTGTTACCAAAAGCCAAGTTCACCAGCTCACTGCCCTAAGCACTCAAGAGACGAGTGTTTATGGTAAAAAAAATAAAAATATAAATAAGGGCTTGGGCAACCCAGATGGCTCAGTGGTTTAGCGCCGCCTTTGGCCCAGGGATTAGGCCTGGAGACCTGGGATTGAGTCCCATGTTGGGCTCCCTGCATGGAGCTTCCCTCGCTCTCTGCCTGGGTCTCTGCCCCCCCCCCCCATGTGTCTCCCATGAATAAATAAATAAAATCTTAAAAAAGGGGGGGGGGGCTTTACTGAGGAGGGTGGCCACCTGGTAGAAGATGAACTTTTGTCAAAAGGCCAACTCCAAGGTTTCTGCATGGCCCAGAGATTTTTATTAATCAGTTGAGGGAATGCAGTGGTCTGTGACATTTCTTGATTACTTGCAGACTCAGTGATGCCAGCTACAGAGTTATCTCAGTGCTCGGAGGTTGTGCAAGAAGTTCTAGTTCCTTGGTGCTCAGAGGGGGTTGTGTAGGAACATCTGAATCCTTGGTACCCAGGGATTGTGGAGAGTGTTCTGTTCTTTCTGCAGAGGAACAGAAAGTCTACAGATGTGCATAGGGAGGTCAGTAAAGTCATTTGTGCAACCTTAAAAATGAAAATCATTTTGCTAAAAGATTGCTGGGCTAATCAGAAAGCTAAGGGGACTTCAAATAGACTTGTTGGTCACTGTGGCCTGGGAAGGTTCTGGTCTTTTATTTTATTCCCCAAGGCCAGTGATATCCAAATCTCAAAGAAAGGAAATTAATTCTGTTACAGATTAAGGGCCTTCTTAAATCAGCAAGTGAGGATTGTGGTACCTTGAAGCAAGTTAACCCTGAAGACCTGCTAGAGTGCTGTGACATCCCTACTCCATTAGCTTCACTCAAGTTATTTATTTGAGCTTTACTTCACCTGAAATGGAGATTTTAATTCTTTCTACTTCATAAATTTTTTGAAGGGGTAACTGAAATAATCCATTTTATTCAATGGATTAAATTAAATGAAAAATAAAAATATATTTTAAATGAATCAAATAAAGAAGTCCTTCATAGCCTCAGTCTGTTTTACTTTTTTGCACAATCCTGAAATTCATAACATTCATTTCCATAGTTGCACACTAACAGCATAAGCCCAGTAGTTGAACATTACTACAAGATTTTAGCAAAAGAGAGACTGGTCTGCAAGTAACACCTTTATCCCATGTTATAGCTTACCAAATAACAAAGGACTGGTTGTATATATTTCTTTTTAAAATATCTCTTTCTTTGATTTGCATCCCCATGAAAATTCGCCTTTAAATAAATTATGAGCTGTCTACTTCTTTATTCTGCACATTTGGAACTTTCAAAAATAGTGTGACTTTCCCGAACTCCGCAACCTCCTCCCCTCCCTAGAGTGTATGCAATTATTTCCACAGCTCTTCCCCAGAGAGCCAGATGGCTCCTTCTGGAACCTCTCTCAGGCCACTATGCAAATATCATCTTAGCTAAGAGGCCTTCCTCATCATCTTGTCATCAGAACCACTGAGTTCTCCTTACTTTGACTTAGTCTTCTTACTGCTGATCACCCCCTGACACAATGATTTTTTTTTTCTGTCTGCCTGTTCCCTCCCATCTAGGTTATAAGTTCCATGGGGGTAGAGACTTTCTTCTAAAAGTATAGAACAGTATCTGCCACATAGTAAGAAATTAGTGATTATTTGCTGAATGAGTAAATAAAGGAGTATGGTTTTAGATGGTAAACCCTGGTGTGTGTGTTTGGTGGGGGGTGGGGGGTGTTCCACTTGGAAAGAAGAAAGTGAACAGACAGAAGGTTGGGCATGGTTAAAAAAATAAAAGATTTCCCACTTAGGCTGGAGAATAAGGCATTTATGAGGAAAAGTAGAAATTAAGATTAGAAAAAACAATTCAGGAAAGATTTTGGAGGGCCACGAATGCCAGTTTGTGAGTTTGTTCATAAATTAGTAGCGTAGGGCACCAAAGGAGCTCCTGAAAGTATTTTAACTGTGGCATTGGGAGAGGGTCATTTGTCATGATTGATATCCCTTCCTGTTTTTTCCCTTGCTCTCCTCTAGTCTTTCTCAATCCTTTGTTTGTTTATTTCATAAGTATATCCCAAGTACTTACCATGTACAAGCAGATATAGGAGGATATGAATATCTTGCCTTGCAGAATCAAGTGGTTTTAATGCAAAATAACAAGTGAAGGAATAGAAGGACAGCATTTTGAAAGTACTGTGATAGCTCAGTAGAAAGGAATAAAAGCCTCATTGGGAGCTGGGGAGGTTTGCAGGGCTGGTTAGGAAGGCTTTCATAAAATGGTAATTGAGCTTGCATCATGAGGTATGAGTTCCCTGGGAAGCAGAGGCTAGGGGCAGTCACAGAACTGGAAGAAGGGATTTGAGGTACACGTAGGAGAGTAGGCAGAGAAGAAGCTAGAAAAGGTCTTCTTGGTAATGATAATAAGAATGAGCTATCCCATCTATTATATACTGGCTCTACAGGAGAGTTAGGCCGGATCCTGAAGGTGCAAATGGCTCCTAGTAAAGCTGAGCTGGACTACAGTGGGCATGCCTGGCAGGGAATGAGCCTGCCTGTGTAAGCAGGATGCATTGGTAAGCTAGAGCACATCCTTTCTGCAGGTAAGGCAAGTCAGAAAGACAGGGTTGGGAGAGAAATTTTGGTTTAGTTTCTTCTCCCAAACTGACCAACTAGATCAGTTCTTCTGGGGAGGAGAGTGTGACAGGACTGAAAGATGATGTCATGGGTTGGGCTTTCTGGAAATCTGGCCTTGAAATGGAGATAATGTTCAGGCAGTGACAGCTGTTGTGGGGAAAGGAAGGATGCAGGATTGTGCAAAGGAAAAGTTCAGCTACAGTGCAGTCTCAACGGAAACCACTGTTGTGCCTACTGGGACAGATGGGAGACTTTTCAGAGCTTTCCTGCTTTGGGACAGGAGGGCTGGGCTTTAATGCTTCTGCTTCCAGTCATTGGAACGTGGCCTTTGAGGGAAGAAGGTGTGATCTTGAGCAAGGCAGAGATGGCTTATGGTGATACGGATGTGACATCACAACATCCTTTGTAGATACCAAAACTGTTCCTTTTCTGCTTTTCCCTCCTGGGAGTGGGGTAGACATTCTGTCTTCTCTGGAGACATGAGGACAGGCAAATTTGTTTCCCTCTTATCTAAGAGAGAACCCTTAGGCTTTTGACTTGAGCATCGTGCTGGGTGGTAGCACCATTCACTGAGAACTGTAAGGAGAAGCGGTGGCAGAATCCCCAGAATAAGCCAAGTAAGAATGTGTGAGAGGGAGGAGCAGGCGACCCATCAGGTCAGCCCACCAACTGTTCCCTATCTTCTGTGCCATCTTCCAGGACAGAGGAACGCAGAAACCCTGTTTTCTCTCCTGCATTCCTCCCTACCTCCCTAGTGGTTTCCCATGGTATCCTTGGGACCATAATGCAGGAAATATAATACAAATTGACTCCTCTTCCTTTTCTTCTCTGTTATTGAATAGAACTGGCTAGGAACTAAGCAACTGAAAAAGGGAAAGCATAGAAAATTTCTTTATGGTTTTCTTAATGTGTTTTCTCCAGGGCATTTGGAAACCACGGAAGCTGTCTGCCATACTGTGTTAGGGCAGTAGTGTCTTAGTAGTAGGCTACCCAATTCAGCAGGTACTTCAGTAACTCCATGAAATAGCACCTGCCTTACTATTACTACATACTGTGTTGTTCTTATTTAGCCTGATAAAGTCTCCTCAGTATTTCATAGTTTTGCAATATAAATATGGTATGCAGCATTTTGCAGGGTTCTGGAAAATGTGCAAATATTGCTATTTGCATTCCCAAGTATTTTACACCCGTTTGATGTGATCCACACATGAAGCTGAATTGCAAATATTTATGTCTTTCTATGTGCATGTTTTGGAAAATGGTAACTGTCTCCTGAGTCATTAATGTTAAGACACTGAACTTTATTATTGAACTTCCTGAAATAAACATTTGCTTCCTTTGAGAGGGCAAAATGAGATACCATTTGTGTTCTTGGCTACGTTTTTCTTTCTTATTTCATTCAGGTAGATTTCCATTTATTCAAATTCTAAATTGTATCAGATTGTTTTTTAGTAAGTTGCCACTGCTCAAATAGGCCCGATCAAGACATTTATTGCCAATTAGGAACAGGATGTTTGAGATGCTTGGTGATGTTCTCCGGATGACCTGTTTTATGTTTTGTGTTTATTTTGTTTTATGATCATGTTGGCTTTTCCATTAAACTATAACTTTAATTGACTTGGCTTCGTTAATAGAACATTGACCAGATCCCCTCCTATAACTCCCAGCCTTCTCCTTATTACAACCCAATTCCTCCAGTTCTCCTATTATGCTCCAACCTCAGTCTGGAATAGAAAGGGAATTTTTAGATCTCTGTGTTACAGGTGTAATATATATTTCTAAGACATAGGCTCACTGTATTTCAATCTAAATTGCCTGGGTAGTGCTCCTTGGGCTATTTTGGGATAAATCCCTGCAAAAAGTAAATTTAAACAGTAATGTCTACAGTGGAGGTATTTCATAGTGAATAGCCACCATTGAGGGCCATGTGGATGTCTGCACTACATGTGGCAACATGATCTCTACATCTGTTTTGAAGTTCAGTTGTTTCCCAGACCACATGTGCATTTCTTTAGGAGGCTGACATCCATCCCTCCCAGGGATCCAGGCAGTGTAAGCTGGTAACTGTAACTGGCTTACTCTCTTTGACCTAGTGATTGTTATACTTTATCTTAGTTTGACTCTTGTTCCTATCAGATCTGGTTCTGTTTAATATTGACAACATTGGAGTTTCTATAAATGAGCAGCATGGCAAAAGAACCAGACATATTTAAATCCATAAATCTTGATTTCCAGGTCTTTTAAAGGCTTTGTGGTTTAAATAGTCTTTTACTCTATGGTAGACATAAGCAGTACTTACAAAAATACTGGCCATCAGGCAGCTTTCATAGCTCAACTGGAACTAAAAAATAACTTCAGATGAGTCACTCTTAAGAATCAGAAAATCCAGATCTCTTCTGGCTCTGCTAGTGAGATATTAGAGAAGTTACATGCATCATTTCCATATCTTAAAAAAGGGAGAATACTATATGATCCTACTTACATGTAATATCTAAAGTGTTCAAATTTATGGAAACAACAGCAGCTGGAGGAGAAGCAGAAGAGTATTTGTTTAAGGGGTATAGAATTCAGTTTTGCAAGAAGAAAAGTTCTAGAGATTTGTTGCACAATAATTTGAATATACTTAACACTACTGGACTGTATCTTTAAAAATGATTAAGATGATAAATTTCATGTTACATTTTTTTATCACATTTTTAATCACAATTTAAAAAATTTAAAGAAACTTTAAATGTACAGTGTTACTGTTGAATGTTTAATATGTGTTTAGATGAATTATCTTATTAAATATTCACAACTCCAAGAAGGCAGGTATCATTACCCTCTGTTATAGATTAGAAAATTTATTTTATTTTTTTAAAGATTTTATTTATTTATTCATGAGAGACAGAGAGGCAGAGACAGAGGCAGAGGGAGAAGCGGGCCTCATGCAGGGAGCCAGATGTGGGACTCCGTCCCGGGTCTCCAGGATCACGCCCTGGGCTGAAGGTGGCGCTAAACCCCTGAGCCACCCGGACTGCCCTAGATAAGAAAATTTAGATTTAGAGAAGTAATTTACTAGCTAGTAAGTGGCAGACCATCTTGGACCTAGGCATGACTTTAAAACCATTCAAAAAATATGTTGCTGCAGCTACACTTAAGCCAGTTTATCTCTAAGGCTTTTTAACACTTGAATCTGTGATTCTGGGATTCTGAAATGTCCTAGAGACCCTGCAGAGATCCTTCAAGTGAGAAAAAATGTTTAAATGTTTAGGTGTTCAGAGATCACCCCACCATTTATAGTGAATTAAAATTGCATGCTAGATTTAGTCTGTGGTACATTAGGAACAACAAATCCTGGTTATGGGAGGACAAGGTGCTATTGAAATGTTAGAATAGTTAAAGGGATTAATAGCTATTACTTCTGTGGAGAGTAGAGATTGAGTTTAATTATTTTTTTTCTGCTTTTTGAGTTTTTAGTAACAAGTATAACTTCTATTTTTGTTTGAATTGTATTTCCCCTTAAATTCATATGTTCAAGTCCTAAATCTCAGAACCTTAGAATGTGATCTTATTTGTAAATAGGATCTCTGCATGTGAATTGATTAGTTAAGATGAGGTCAGCTGAAGTAGGGTGGCCCCCTAATCCAGTGTGACTGGTGTCCTAATAAGAAGGGAAAATTTGGACACAAATATGCACAAAGGCAAAATGCCATTTGGATATGAAAGCAGAAATTGGAGTGCCAGCCAAGGAATGCCAAAAATTGTCAGGAAACTACCAATCCTGATGACTCCTTGATCTCAGAACTCTAGCATCCAGAACCGTAAGACAATAAATTTCTGTGTTCAAGCCACTCTGTAGTACTTTGTGACAGCAGCCTAGCCAACTAATACAAAATTTCTAAAGTAAGAAAGAAAAAAAGTTAGCCATGATTCCTGAGAGTTTAATCCCAAATAGTATTCAAATTAATAAAGAATCTTTATATATGATGTTCATTATAATAATTCTTATAATTGGAAAAAATGAGAAGCAATGCAAACGTCTTAACAATTAGTGGATAACTAAATTATAGCATACCTGCTTTTTTATAACAAATCTACTTGAAGAAATATTATGTTGTCATTTTGTATAGCAATGAGATAATGTGAAAAATGTGTTTCACATAAATAAAAAGTTGGATTAAAATTATTTATACAAAATAATAACAGCTGTGCAAAATATATAAGCACTGACTAGATTATAAGCAGAAATGGAAAAACTTTGTTAGGAGAGTGAGTGGGATCTGGGTAGGTTTTTTTCCTTTTAATATTTATTTTGTGTGCTTTTATTGAATTATGGTAATGTATTATAGTAGTGGTAATATTATCTTTTTAGAAATCAACTTTATTGAGGCAAATTTTACATACAATAAAATGTATCCTTTTAAAGTGTACCGCTTGATGTTTTGACAAATATATACATCCTTCTGACCACCACTACAATCAAGAAATAAAACATTTCTGTCATCACAAGAAATTCTCTGTTGCCCTTTCATAGTCAGTCATTTTCTCAACCCTGGCCTTAGTCAACTACTGATCTGTTTTCTGTCACCACAGATTTGCTTTTCTCTTTTCTATTATTTCATATAAATAGAGTAACATGGTATTGGCTCTTCTGTCTGGCTTCTTTCATCCAGCATGTTTTTGAGATTTTTCCATGTTGTAGCTTATCTGAGTGGTTGATTCCTTTTAATTGTTGAGTATTCTGTTGTAGCAATACATCATTTTGTTTATGTGTTGATAGCAACTTAGATTGTTTCTGATTTTTGGCTATTATGAATAAACTAAACTGCTGTGAACATACATGTGTAAGAGTTGCATAGTCATGTTTTAATTTCTCATGATAAATGCTTGGTTTTGGAATTGCTGAATTGTGTGATACATATATACATAACATAAGACACTGCCAGATGGTTGACATTCTTACCTGCAACACATGAGAGTTCTAGTAGTTCTACATATTTACCAACACTTACTGTACTCAGTTTGTTTTTGTTTTAGTCATTCTCAGGTTGAAAAGTGGTTTTAATCTGAATTTCCGTGATGACTTGATGTTAAAACATCTTTTCACGTGCTTATAGTTTCTTTTGTAAAGTGTCTATTCAGATATATTGCTCATTAAAAATTGCCTTCTAAAAATATTGCTTTCTTATTAAGTATGAGTGCTTTAAAAAATATTTTAGATATACTGTTTCCTTGCCAGATATATACATTATATATACATCTTACATACATTTTATATATATAATGCATATATATATTGAGAATATTCACTCCATCTGTTGCTTACCTTTTCATTTTCTTAATAATATACTACAAAGTGCATAAGTTTTAAATTTTGGTGAAATCTATTATTTATCCATTTTTTTCATGATTCAAACTTTTTGTGTCCTCAGAAATTTTTGCCTATACCAAGTTTATAAAGATTTTCTATTTGTGTTTTCTTCCAAAAGTTTTATAATTTACGTTTGAGAATATATGATCTACTTTGAGTTAACTTTTTTATATGGATGTGAGGTAACAGTAGAGGTTTGTTTCCTTCTAAATTGATACCTAGTTATTCTAGAATATATTACCAGTTTTTTTTCAAAAATGCTTGAGAACATTCTGATTGGAATTTATAAATTAAGTTGAGGAGAATTGACATCTCCTCAGTGTTAAGTGTTAACACTGTTTTGTTATTAAGTGTTTTGACTCAGCAGCATAATATACTTGTCCATTTATTTGTATTTATTTAATTTCTCTCAGTATTTTATAGTATGTATTTCTTTTTTTAATTTCTAAAATTTAAAATTTTTATTTTAATTCAATAATAGCATACAGTGTTATATTAGTTTAAAATGTATAATACAGTGATTCAATGACTATACATTACTCAGTGCTCATCATGATAAGTATATTCTTAATCCACCTTACCTACTTCATGCATCCCTTGACCCACCTCCCCTCTGGTAACCATCAGTTTGTTCTCTATAGTTCAGAGTCTGTTTTTTTGGTTTGTCTCTTTTTTTCTTTGGTCACTTGTTTTCTTTCTTAAATTCCACATATGAGTGAATTCATACAGCATTTGTTTTCCCTGTGCAACATACTTCACTTAGTTTTGATTTTTTTTTAAGATTATTTATTTATTTATTCATGAGAAACACACACACACAGAGACAGAGACACAGGCAGAGGGAGAAACAGGCTTCATGCAGGGAGCCCGATGTGGACTCGATTCTGGGACTCCAGGATCATACCCTGGGCTGAAGGCAGGTGCTAAATCACTGAGCCACCCAGGCGTCCCCATACTTAGTATTGTATCTTTTAGAATTATCCATATAATTGCAAATGGCAAGATTTCATTCTTTTTTATGACTAATATTCCATTGTGCATATATACAGTTTCTTCTATGTACAATTTCTTCCTTATCCACTCATTTATAAGTGGACACAGGTTGCTTCCATAATTTAGCTATTGTAAATAATGCTGCAATAAACATAGAAGTGCATATATCTTTTTGAATTAATGTTTTCTAATTTTGGAGGGGTAAATATCCAGTAGTAGATGGATTAGAACATATGGTAGTTCTGTATTTAATTTTTGGAAAAAGCTACATAACAGTTTCCCATAGTGGCTGTACCAGTTTGCCTTTCCACCAACAGTACATGAAGGTTCCCTTTATATTCTAGCTAACACTTGTTTTTCTTGTATTTTGATTTTAGCCATTCTGACTGTGTGAGATGATATTTCATTGTAGTTTTGATTTGCATTTCCCTGATGATCAGTGATGTTAAGCTTGTTTCATGTATCTGTTGGAGAAACAGACATTTCTGTCATTCATATCTTCTGCCCATTTTTAATTGGATTATTTAGTTTTTGTGTATATATTTAGTTGTATAAGTTCTTTATATATTTAGGATATTAATCTTTTATAAGATATATTTGCAAATATCTTCTCCCATTCAGTAGGTTGCCTTTCAGTTTTTGTTGTTTCCTTTGCTGTGCCGAAGCTTTTTATTTTGACATAGTCCCAATAGATTATTTTTGCTTTTGTTTCCCTCGCCGGAAATCCAGAAAAATGATGCTACAACTGATATCAAAAGAAGTTACTGCCTGTCCCCTCTTTTAGGATATTTATGGTTTTAGGCCTCACAGTTAGGTCCTTAATACATTTTGAGGTTGTTTTGTTTCATTTTGTGGTTCACTTTCATTCTTTTGCATGTAGCTGCCCAATTTTCCCAGCACTATTTATTGAAGAGACTCTTTTCCCATTGCATATTCTTGCCTTCTTTGTTGAATATTAATTGACCATATAATTGTGGGTTTATTTCTGGGCTTTCTATTCTGTTCCATTGATCTGTCTCTGTTTTTGTGCCAGAACCATAGTGTTTTGATTACTGCAGCTTTGTAATATAACTTGATATCTGGGATTGTGATACCTCCAGTTGTGTTCTTTTTTAGGATTATTTTGGCTGTTTGGAGTCTTTTGTGTTTCCATACAATTTTTAGGATTATTTGTTCAAGTTCTGTGAAAATGCTCTTGATATTTCATAGGGATTGCATTTATTTTTTATTTTATTTTATTTTTTTAGGGATTGCATTTAAATACATAGATTGCTTTGGATAGAATGGACATTTTAACAATATTCTTTCAGTACATGAACATGGAAAATCTTTACATTTGTTGGTTTTATGTTCAATTTCTTTCATCAGCATTTTATAGTTTTCCAAGTACATGTCCTTCACCTCCTTGGTTATGCTTACTTCTAGGTGTTTTATTATTTTTGGTGTAATAGTAAATGGGATCGTTTTCTTAATTTCTCTTTCTGATACTTCATTATTAGCATATAGAAATGCAGCTGATTTCTGTATATCGATTTTGTGTACTATACTGTACTGAATTCATTTACCAGTTGTAGTGGTTTTTGATAGAGTTTTTAAATTTTCTACATATAGTATCATATCCTCTGCAAACATTGAAAGTTTTACTTCTTTCTTACCAGTTTGGATGCCTTTTATTTCTTTTTCATGTCTGATTGCTCTAGCTAGAATTTCTGGCACTATGTTGAATAAAGTGGTGAGAGTGGACATCCTTGTCTTGTTCCTGATCTCAAGGGAAAAGCTTTTAAGTTTTCACTATTGACTATGATGTTTACTGTAGGTTTTTCATATATGGTCTAATCATTAAGTTGAGTGATGTTTCCTTAAAGCTCACTTTATTGAGGATTTTTATCATGAAGGGATCTTGTACTTTGTCATATGCTTCTTCTGCATCTATTTAAATGATTATATGGGTTTTTTTTTTTATCCTTTTTCTTGTTGGTGTAACACATTGGCAAATATTGAATCATCCTTGTATCCCAGGAGTAAATTCCCGCTTGATCATGGTGAATGACTTTTTTTAAATGTAGTGTTGGATTCAGGATTTTTTTCTATTTATGTTCATCAGAGATATTGGCCTGTAGTTCTGTCTGTCTCTCTCTCTTTTTGTGCTGTCTTTATCTGGTTCAGGTATCAGGGTAATCCTGGCCTCATAGAATGAATTGGAAGCTTCTCTTTCTCTTCAATTCTTTGGAATAGAGAAGAATAGATATGAACTCTTCTTTTTTTTTTTTTTTTAAGATTTTATTTATTTATTCATGAGAGAGAGAGAGGCAGAGACACAGGCAGAGGGAGAGGCAGGCTCCATGCAGGAAGCCCGATGCGGGACTCGATCCCTAGACCCCAGAATCACACCTTGGGCTGAAGGCAGGTGCTCAACCGCTGAGCCACCCAGGCGTCCCTGAACTCTTCTTTAAATGCTTGGTAGTAGTTGCCTGTGAAGTCATCTGGTCCTGGACTTTGATGCCAGGCAGGATTTGATTAATGATTCAATTTCTATTATTGGTAATCAGTCTTTCACATTTTTTGTTTCTTCTTGATTCAGTTTGAGCTGTTAAATGTTTCTAGGAATTTATCTATGTCTCCTAGGTATTGTAGTTTGTTGACATAATTTTTCAGAATGTCCTCTTATCCTTTGTATTTATGTGAGGTCAGGTGTTATTTCTCCTCTTTCGTTTGTGATTTTTTTTTTTTAAGCTCCCATTCTCTCTCTTTCTCTGATAAGTCGGGCTAAGTGTTTAATAATTTTGTTGATCTTTTCAAAGAATTGGCTCCTGGTTTTATTAATCTGTTCTATTGTCTTTTTAGTTTCTATTTCATTTATTTCTCTTCTAATCTTTATTATTTCCTTCTTTATGCTGGCTTGAGGTTTTTTTGTTTGTTTTTATCTACCTCCTGTAGGTGTAAGGTTAAGTTGTGTGAGATTTTTCTTACTTCTTGAAGTAAGCCTGTATTGCCATAAATTTCCTTTTTAGAACAGTTTTGCTGCATTCCAAAGATTTTGGACCATGGTGTTTTCATTTTCATTTGTCTTCTTGTATTTTTTTATTTCACCTTTGATTTCTTGGTTGTTGACCCATTCATTGTTTAATAGCATGTTATTTAACATCCATATATTTATGTTCTTTCCTGTTTTCCTGTGGTTGATTTCTAGTTTCACTGTGTGTGGTCAGAAAAGATACATGGTATGACTTCAGTTTTTTTAATATGTTGAGACTTGTTTTATGGCTTAATATATATGATTTACTCAGGAAAATGTCGCATATACACTTGAAAATGTATATTCTGCTGTTTTAGGATAGAATGTTCTGTTAGAACTATCTAGTCCAATATGTCATTCAAAGCCATTGCTTTTTTGTTGATTTTCTGTCTGAATGATCTATGCATTGATTTAAATGGAATGTTAAAGTGCCCTACTATTATTGTATTACTATCAATTACTTCCTTTATGTTTGTTATTAATTGCTTTATGTATTTAGGGGTCCCATACCGGGTGCATAAATATTTACTGTTGTTATATCTTGTTATGATTATATAGTGTTGTTTTTTGTCTCTTGTTACAGTCTTTATTCTTTTTAAAGATTTATTTTAGAGAAAGAGAGTGTGCAAGCAAGGGGAGGGGCAGAGGGAGAGAATCTCAAGCAGACTCCCTGCTGTGTGGGGAGTCTGTTGCAGGGCTTGATCTTACAACCCCAAGATCCTGACCTGAGCTGGAACCAAGAATCGGATGCTTAATCATCTGAGCCACCTAGGTACCCCTACAGTCTTTGTTTTAAAGTCTCTTTTGTCCAAAGTAAGTATCCTACTCGGCCTTTTTGTCACTTTCATTTGCATAATAAATGCTTTTCCATCTCCTCACTTTCAGTCTGCGTGGGTGTGTCTTTGGGTCTGAAATTCGTCTCTTACAGGTATTATGTAGAAAAGTCTTTTTTTTTTTTTAATCCATTCTGTCACTCTGTGTGTTTAGTCTGTTTACATCCAAAGTAATTATTTATAGGTATATACTTATTGCCACTTTTTACTTGTTTATGGGTGTTTTTGTAGTTCTTCTCTATTTCTTTCTTGCTCTTTTTTTTTCCACATTATGCTGGCTTTCCTTTCTGTTTATATTTTGCATATTATTACCAGTGTTTGATTTGTGGTTACCATTGGTTTACATATAATATCTTATGCATGTAACAGTTTATATTAAGTTGATGGTAGCTTAAGTTTGAACCCATTCTTTGCTCCTCTCGCTCCCACATTTTGGGTACATGGTGTCATATTTTATATCCTTTTATTATGTAAATCCCTTGACTGTCTTTTTTTTTTTTATAGCTATATTTAATCTTGCTGGTTTTATGTGTCCTACTTTTCTTACTTCTACTTATGGCCTTTTTTTCCCCAAAGAGTCTCCTTTAACATTTCTTCTGTGGCTAGTTTAGTCGTCATGAATTCCTTTAACTTTCTCTGTAGGGGGAACTCTTATCTCTTTCTCTCTCCTTAATCTTGCCAGATAGAGTATTCTTGGTTCCAGGTGTTCTGTTTTTTGTTTTTTGTTTTCAGTATCTTGACTATATTGTGTCACTTCTTTCTGTCTTGTGATGTTTCTGCTGAACAATGAGCTGATAGCCTTGGAGTTTCCCTTGTATGTAACTGTTCTCTTTTCTCTTGCTTCTTTAAAATTCTCTTTATCATTATTTTTACCATTTTAATTACTATGTAGTGGTGTGAATCCTCTTAGGTTAATTTTGTTGTGGGGGGGCTCTTAGTGCCTCGTGGATCTGAATTTATGTTTCCTTCCTCTTTTCTCTCTATTCTCCATCTGAGATCCCTATAATGTGAATGTTATTACACTTGATGGTGTCTCTGAATTCTCCTTGTCTCTTTTTATTTTTTATTATCTTTTTCTGTCCTGTTCAGCTTATTTTCTAGTACTCTGTCTTCCAAGTGATTCTTTTTTCTGCTTCCTTTATTCTGCTGTTAATTCCATCCATTGTATTTTTAATTTCAGTTACTGAGTTCTTCGTCTCTGATTGGTACTTTTTAATGTTTTCAGTCAACTCAACAAAGAGTTGAGGGCCTCCCTTAGCTTCTCCACTTTTCTCAAATCTACTGAGTACCTTAATGACCATTACTTTAAATTCTCTATCAGGCATCTTACTTGTCTCCATTTTGTTTAGCTCCCTTGTTGTGCTTTTTATCTTTTTTTCCCCCTCAATTTGGAACACATTCCTCTGTCTCCTCTTTTGTATAACTCTCCGTTTATGTGTTAGGAAAATCAGCTATTGACTGAGCTTTCTGCTCTTGAAAATAGCAGCCTTGTGAGGAAGAGATCCTGTAGTACCTTGTAGTACAGAGTCCTCTGTTTACCACAACCTGGTACTTCAGGGGTGTTTCTTTTGTGTGTTACATACATCCCACTGCTGTGGCTGAGCTGCATTTGCCCTTAGTCCAGTTGTCTGCAATGGCTTTCTTTGCCTGCTGTGGGCAGGGTTTGGTCCCTTTGTTAGTAGGCCAGTTGGGGGTTGTCTTGAGCTTGAGTTTTATCATGTCAGATATTTGTCAGATATGCAATAGCACCAAACTGTAGGGCTCTTTCTTATGTTATCTTTTGAGAAGCTTTCATTGGTGGGTGGGACCTACAGTTAGATCTGATATCTGCCCCCAGCCCACTCCTGAAACTGCAGTTGGACTGGCATGTGTGGTTATCTTCTTTTGCTAAGGCAGGAATCACTTTGGAGTGGTGCTGACCCCTGTAGGAGGTGTTTGGTCACTACCACGCTTGTGGCACTGCTTTGGATGGTCAGTGGTCAGGGACATATTGGCAGGGGCAAGTCCATAGGAAAACTCTAGGGCAGAGTTTAGGTACCAGCAAGGCCATTCTGGTCTGTTCTGGGTGGGGACCTACAGCTGCCTAGGAAAAATCCTGCCAAGTCCTGGCAGGTTGGATGGAATGGGTCCATAGGAGAATCAGGGGCAGGATGTGTGCTGCGAGAAAGGTTGTGGTGATCCACTGTGGGATGGGACCTGCAGTCACCAAGAAAAACTCTTGCCATGGCCCTGACAGAGAGTGTACATCCAAAGAGAAATGCAGGAGTGGGGCTTGCTGTTAGCAAGGTAGGTAGAGAGTATTGGTGCTATGCTGGTTCTCACAGGTTTCCATGTATCTAGCCTGGGGCCAGGGGAGGGAAATGGTGCCCACCAGCTCTTTTAACCTTGAAGAGGTCTTTCAAAGATCCCAGCCCTTCCAGCATATACTTCAAAATTAGTGAATAAATCTTTTGTATACTCCATATACTTGAAGTGTTTTTCATTTTTTTTTTTAAGATTTATTTATTTATTCATGATAGACATAGAGAGAGAGAGGCAGAGACACAGGAGGAGGGAGAAGCAGGCTCCATGCCGGGAGCCCAACGCGGGACTCTATCCCGAGACCCCAGGATCGCGCCCTGGGCCAAAGGCAGGCGCTAAACTGCTGAGCCACCCAGGGATCCCTCCAAGTGTTTTTCAAACTGCTGCTTCTGTGTTGTATCTCAATGGGGCTATTTGTTGTGCTGTCTCTTTAAGTGGGAACTCTGTCCTCCTGGTCTCCTAGTCAAACTTGCTGAATTTTAGAGTTCCAGATGTTAAGCCCCCATTGCTTATTAGGTCCCTCTGGCTTTCAAAGCCAAATGATATGGGGATTCATCGTCACCCTGTGGGTCTTGCATACTTGCTCTGTCTGGTGGGGATCTGCTCTTCCTACCCTCTTCAGTATGGCCTCTTTACTATATTTAGTTAAGAAGAATCTGTTCTGCCAGTTTTCAAGTTATATTCTGTGTAATTTACTAATTTGGGTGTTACCTAGTAGTGTCCATGGGAAAGGATGGTCTTATGATCCTCCTATTCTGCCATCTTTTCTGGAAGTCTGTACTGTACATTTCTTGCTCATATTTTGTTAAATTTATATCTCAGTATTTTATGTATTTGGGTGCTTATCATTTATTTTATTTTACAGTCTTTTGTGGCCAGTACCTAGAAACATACTTTTGCTTATTGACATAGCATCCTGGGGCCTTGCTAAACTTATATCAGCTTTTCATAGATTCTTTAAGATATTGTGCATAGATAATCATATTTTAATTTTTGCTTCCCTATCTATATGCCCTACATTTTTTTTCTTTTGTAATCGAACTTACAAATCCTTCACTATAATGTTGAATACATGGTTTGAGAGCAGACACCTAGCCAGTTTCCTGATCTTAGGGGGAAAGCATTTAGGCTTCCAGTGTTAGCTTGACTTTAAGTGGATTTTTCATGGATGTTCTTTATAAAATTGAGGGAATTCCCTTCTATTTATAACTTATTAAAAGTTTTTTACTATAAGTGAATGTTGAATTTTTTTATTGGTTAAATATGCATAAAGAGTTTACCGTTTTAGCCATGATTTTTTTCTGAAAGATTTTATTTTTTAGGTAATCTCTACACCCAATGTAGGGTTCCATCTTAAAACCTCAAGATGAAGAGTCACATGCTGTATTGACTGAGCCAGCCAGGCACCCCCCATTTTAACCATATTCAAGTGTACAGTTCAGTTGCATACATATGTTCATATTATTGTGCAGCCATTAGTACCATCCCTCTTTAGAAAATTTTTCATCTTGCAAAATGAACTTTGTATCCATTAAATAATAACTCCATATTCCCTACCCACCAACTCAGCCCCAGGTAACCACCGTTTTTCTTTCTGTCTGCATGAATTTTACTACTCTAGGTTTCTCTTTTAAGTGGAATCATTCAATATTTGTCTTTTTGTGACTGGCTTATTATTTGTTTTTCAGCATAATATCTTCAAGGTTGTGATACATGTTGGAATTTTCTTCCTTTTTTAAGGATGGATAATATTCCATTGTGTATATATATATATATATTCTATATTTTGTTTATCCTTTGATCTGTTGAGGCATTTTGGCTGCTTCCACCTTTTTTATATATTGTAAATAATGCTGCTGTGAACATGAGTGTAGAAATATTTGTGACTCTACTTTCAATTCTTTTGGATATATATACCAAAAAATGGAACTGCTGGATCATGTCGTAATACTCTTAATTTTTTGAGGTACTGCCATACCATTTTCTCATATTGTTTGGAGTATTTTATATTTCCATCAGCAATGAATGAGGACTTCACTTTCTCCAGAGCCTCCCAACATTTATTTTCTATTTGGTTTTTTAAAATAATAGCCATTCTAATGGGTAAAAAGTGGTTTCTCACTGTGCTTTGGCAATTTCAATACCCTAATGATTAGTGATGTTGAACACTTTTTCATGTGCTTATTAGCCATTTATAAGTCTTCTTTAGAGAAATGTCTGTTCAAGTTTTTTTTTTTTAAAGATTTTATTTATTGGGCAGCCCAGGTGGCTCAGCGGTTTAGCACCGCCTTCGGCCCGGGGCCGGATTCTGGAGACCCAGGATCAAGTCCCGCATAGGGCTCCCTGCATGGAGCCTGCTTCTCCCTCTGCCTGTGTCTCTGGGCCTCCCTCTCTCCCTCTCTGTGTGTCTGTCATGAATAGATAAATAAAATCTTTAAAAAAAAAAAAAAGATTTTATTTATTTGTTCATGAGAGACACACACACAGAGACAGAGAGAGAGAGAGAGAGAGAGAGAGAGGCAGAGACACAGGCAGAGAGAGAAGCAGGCTCCATGCCGGGAGCCCAACGTGGGACTCGATCCCGGGACTCCAGGATCACACCCCGGGCCGAAGGCAGGCGCTAAACCGCTGAGCCACCCAGGGATCCCCTCTGTTCAGGTTTTTGCCCACTTTTTAACCAGATTGTTTTGTTGTTAATGAGTTGTAAGAATTCTTTATATTTTCTGAGTGTTAACCCCTTACCTGGGTATATGACTTACAAATATTTTCTTCTGTTACATAGTTGCGTTTTACTATGTCGATAATGTCCTCTGTTGCACAGAAGTTTTAAATTTTTAATGAGATACAGATTATCTATTTCTTGTGGTTGTCTGTGTTTTTGGTATCATATTTAAGAAATCATTGCCAAATACAGTATCATGAAGCTTTTCCTCAGTGTTTTCTTCTAATAGTTTTGTGGTTTGGGACCTTAAATTTGGAATTTTGGTCCTGTTTTGGTTAACTTTTGTCTATGGAGTAAGGTAAGGGTCCAACTGCGGAGATTTTTTTTTTTTTTGCATGTGGATATCCAATTTTCCCAGCACCATTTGTAGAAAAGATTGCCCTTTCCCCATTGAATGCACTTCACATTTCTATTCAAAATCATTTGAATATATATGTAAGAGTTTATTTCTGGGTTTTCTAGTCTGTTCCATTTGTCTGTTCCATAGTACCATATGATTACTGCATAGTTGTAGTAGATTTTGTAATCAGAAAGTGTGAGACCTCTACTTTGTTCTTTTTCTCAAGATTGTGTTGGCAATTTAGAGACCATTGAGAGTCCATTTGAATTGTGAGTAGTTTTTGTAGCTTTGTGAAAAATACCATTGGGATTTTGATAGGGATTACACTGAATTTGTAGGTTGTTTTGGTAGTATTGACAATAATATTAAGTCTTCCAACCCATGAATAAGGGATGCCTTTTCATTTATTAGTATCTTTCATTTTTTCCAGCCCTGTGTTGATGGTTTTCAGTTTATAAGTCTTTCTTCTCTTAGGCTAAATTTATTCCTATGTATTTTATTCCTCTTGATGCTATTGTAAGTGGCATTGTTTTCTTAATTCCTTTTTAGGTGATTATTGTTCCTGTAATTAGAAACACAGTTGGTCTTCTGTATTGACTTTGTATCCTGCAACTTTGCTGAATTCATTTATTAGTTCTAACAAGATTTGTTTTGTTTTTGTTTTTGTGTTTTTGGTAGAATCTTTAGTTTTTTCCGATATATAACATCATGTCATCTTTGAATAGAAATAGTTTTACTGCTCAAGTTTGGGTAGCTTTTATTTCTCTTTATTACCTAATTTCTCTAGTCAGAGCTTTTAGTTCTATGTTGAATAGAAGTGACAAGAAAGGCATTTTTGCTTTTCTCCTCCTGTTATGAGGAAAGCTTTCAGTTTTTTATCTTTGTGTATGATGTTAGCTGTGGACTTTTCACATACGGTCTTTATTATGAGATAGTAATCTTGTATTTCTAGTTTGTTGAGGTTTTGTTTTTGTTTTTTTTTTTTTAAGATTTTATGTATTCATGAGAGGTAGAGAGAGAGAGAGAGCAAGGCAGAGACACAAGCAGAGGGAGTAGCAGGCTCCGTGCAGGGAGCCTGATGTGGGACTTGATCCCGGGATTCCATGATCATGCCCTGGGCCAAAGGCAGGTGCTAAACCGCTGAGCCACCCAGGCATCCCAAACTCTAGGTTTCATTGATATTTGTGTATTGTTTTTCTATTCTCTTTTGTTTATCCCTATTCTAATGTTTATTATTTCCTTCCTTCTGGCGACTCTGAGTTAGCTCCTCTTTTTCTAGTTTTTTTTTTTTTTTTTTTTAAAGATTTATTTATTTCTTAGAGAAAGAGCATACATGTGTACAAGTGGAGGGGTGGGTAGCAGGAGACAGAAAGAAGCAGACTCCTCTCTAAGCACAGAGCCCCATGCGAGGCTCAATCCCAGGACCCTGACATTATCACCTGAGCTGAAATTGAGTTGGACACTTAACCAACTGAGCCACCCAGGTGCCCCCGTCTTTTTCTATCTTAAGATTTAATCAAGTTGTTAATATCCTTCTTTTTTAATATAAAAATTTACAGCTATAAAGTCCCTTCTTACCATTTCTTTGCTATATCCTATCCTTTTGCTATATCCTTTCATATGTTTTGTTTTTGTTTTGATTTGTCTCAAGATATTTTCTAATTTCCTTGTGATTTTTTCTTTGAACTCCCAGTTGTTTAAGTGTCTTTTTTTTTTCTTTTTTAAAAGAGTATGGTGTTTAATTTCCACATTATTTGTGGATTTTCTGGTCTTTCTTTTACCATTGTCATCTAATTTTGTTGTATTGTGATTGGAAAAAAAATAGTTCATATGACTTCAGTCTTTTATAATTTATTAAGATGTTTTTTGTAGCCTAAGATATGGTCTATCCTGGAAAATATTTTATGTACATTTGAGAAAAATGTGTATCCAACAGTAGTTGGATAGAGTGTTTTGTATGTCTTTTAGGTCCAGTTAGTCTATAGTGTTTTTTTAAGTCCTGTGTTTCCGTATTGCTTTTATGTTTGGTTATTCTATTATTGGAAGTGAGATATCGGAGTCTCCTATTCTTATTGTAGAGCTATTTTTCCCCTTAAATTCTTTTGATGTTTGCTTGCTTTATATATTTAAGAACTCTAATGTTTGGTGCATGTACGTTTATAATTGTTATATGTTTTTGGTGAAATGGCACAATTATCATTATATCATGTCCTTTGATTCTTATATTAATTTTTGACTTAAAGTCTTTATTGTGTAATATGGTATATCCAACTCTGCCTTCTTTTACATACTGTTTGCATGAAATATTTTTTCCATTCTTTTACTTTCAGTCTATGCATGTCCTTAGATCTAAAGTGAGTTCACTGTAGACAGCATATAGTTGGATCTGTTGTTTTATTTTTGTTTTTTTAACCCATTCTGCCAATCGATGTCTTTAGATGAGAGTTTATTCTATTTATATTTATAGTAATTATAGAAAGGACTTACTATCATCATTATGTTTTTGTTGGATGTTAGAAGTTCTGTTCCTTATTTCCTTTCTTCCTCATTTGTGTTGGTTGATTTTTTATAGTGACATGTTTTGATTCCCTTATTTCCTTTAGTTCAGAATCTATTGGTATTTTTATTGTTGAGTATGTTTTAAACTGATACCAACTTAACTTTAATCACACACAGAAATTACTTCTATAATTTTGCCTCTTCACTTTTTGATACAGATGTGACAGATTATATCTTTATATACTGTGTACTCATTAACTTAGATTTATTTTTTATGCTTTTGTCTTTTTCCTAAAAGAATTAGATATATAATTTCAGTTACTTTAAAAATGAATTTATGTTTGTCAGTATATTTATTTTAGAACTTTATATATTTTCATGTGGTTTTGAGTTTCTATCTAGCATCCTTTCATTTTAACTTGAAGAACTTCCTGTAGCATTTCTTACATAGTAGGTCTTGTGGTAATGAATTACCCTCACTTTTCTTTACCTGGGAATGTCTTAATTTCTCCTTCATTTCTGAAGGACTTTTGTGCCAGATATAGTAATCTTTGTTGGCAGTTTTTTCTTTAGCACTTTGGTATCACCCATTCTCTTTTGGCCTGCAGTGTTTCTGTTGAGTAACCCATTGATAATCTTATGGAGACTTCCTTATTTTTGATGAGTTGCTTTTTTCTTGCTGCTCTCAAGTTTCTCTTTGTCTTTGACTTTCAACAGTTTGATTATATGTCTCCATGTAGACCTCTTTTGGTTCATCCTAGTTGGAGTCCTGTAAGTTTCTTGAATTTGGATGTCCAAATCCTTCCTCTGATCTGGGAAGCTTTTGACCATTATTTTTTCAGAAAACTTCTATTCCTGTCTCTCTTACTCCTCCTCTTCTGAGACTCCCATAATGCATATAGTGGTGTTCTTCCCGGATTCCATAAGTACCGTAGTCTTTCTTTACCCTCTTCATTCTTTTTGTTGTTGTTCCTTTGATTCAGTTATTTCAAATGACCTTCCTTAAATTTAGTATTCTGTATTCTGCCTGTATGATCCTCTATTGAATCCATTCAGTGAGTTTTTCAATTTTGTTCTGCTTTCCAGCTTTAGAGTTTCTATTTTGTTGTTTTCTTTTTTTTTTTTTTTTAAAGATTTATTTATTTATGATAGACTAGAGAGAGAGAGAGAGGCAGAGACACGGGAGGAGGGAGAAGCAGGCTCCATGCCGGGAGCCTGATGTGGGACTTGATCCCAAGACTCCGGGATCGTGCCCTGGGCCAAAGGCAGGCGCTAAACCGCTGAGCCACCCAGGGATCCCCTATTTTGTTGTTTTCTAAAGACATTTTTATTTCTGTATTGATATTCTCATTTTGTTTATTTGTAATTTTTCTGATTTTCTTTGGTTCTCTGTGTTTTTCTTTAGCATCTTGAGCACAGTTAAGACAGTTTTAAGTCTTCTTATAGGAAGTCCAAAGTCTGCTTTTTTTTTTTTTAGATTGAGTTTGGGAGATTAATGTTCTTCCTTTGAATAGGGCATATTTCCCTTTTTCTTTGCATGTTTGGTTATATTTGTTGAAAATTTGTTACTTAAAAAAGCCAATTTGGGATCCCTGGGTGGCGCAGCGGTTTGGCGCTTGCCTTTGGCCCAGGGTGCCATCCTGGAAACCTGGGATCGAATCCCACATCGGGCTCCCTGCATGGAGCCTGCTTCTCCCTCTGCCTATGTCTCTGCCTCTCTCTCTGTGTGACTATAATAAATAAATAAAAATTAAAAAGAAAAAAAAATAAAAAATAAAAAAGCCAATTTTCTTAGTCTTTACAGATTTGCCCTGTGTGAGAGAAAACTATCCTAGTTAGCCTGGCATGAAGGCTTAAGGTTTTCTCAGGCGTTTTCTGGATGTGTTTTTTCTAGGCCTGTATGTTTTCTTTTTCCAGGTTTTCTGTATACATGACTTCTTTAAAATATCTTAATTTTTTATGAGTCTCCTTCCTGCTTCTTTATAGGGTGTTGGGTGTTCTACTGTTTTTCTTTACCTATAATCTTACTCCAGGTGTCTGCCAGTCTCCCGTTCCCTGTAGTTTTTACACACTGCAGTACTTACCACTACCTTCTGTGACTTCAGGCCTGAAATCCAAGCTGTGCCCCCATTTGAATCTGAACCCTGAGTCAGGCAATAGAGAAAACAGTCCCTTGGGCAGGCTGCAGGCAGGCCTTAATATTACAACCAAGTTTCACTCTTTTTCTATTATTACAATGGAGGAAATTCGAAATTGGGCCACTTCCTTCTGAGCTGCATGGGGGTGGGGAGTGGATAAGGGCAAGCAAACATGCTGTGAAATAGCCTACTGTTTTGACTTTTTCTTGATTGGATATTTGATTGGTTGCTTCAAATCCTTGACTGCTTTTCAGAGTTCCCACAAAGTTGTCTTAATCAGTCTGTGGTTATTTTCTTGGTATTTCCATTGGGGGGATGTTGACCTGGAACTTTCTAGTCTGCTGTTCTGGTTATTTTGAAATGTCTTATATAATTTTCAAATATGTAAGGATTTTTCATATTTCTTTTAATGTATAATTTAATTCTGATGTGTCTGAGAAAATATTTTAGTTCCTTTCAATTCTCTGAGATGTGTTTTATGGCTCTGATTTTGGTCTATCATATTGACTTCCACATAAAGTTGAAAATAACACTAGATGGAGTATTTTGGAGATGTCGTGGTTGATAATTGTTGGACTGTGAAGGTCTGAAATTTCTTTCCTCCTTGCATGCTAGGAGGTTAGTTTGTCATATTTTAATGCCTGCTGGTAGAAAGAAAGGGCATTACTGCTCATAACACAGTAAACAGTATGACTTTGATGTATGTGTCTATTCTCTGTGTCCTTTGTGTTCTATGGGAGAAGCAGAGAGTTCCAGGTAAATACTGTTCACATATAGGTATGAGTCATGTTTGAAGAACCTTCAGCTTAGAGTAGTCAAATCCTCTATAATAGACTACAGGGAGACATTATATTAGACAGTAAAGAAACCTGGTCTTTGCTTGTGCTTGAGACCCTGCCTCTCTCTTCCATAGCTGTTTGTTACAGAAGCATCCTTGAAAAGATAGTATGACACAAAGGCAGTCACTGCTTCAACTCACAAAATGTGCAGAAATGCAAGAGACTAATGAAGAATTATCTTCTTATAATACTGTTGTTCAAATCTTTTGTAGCCTTACTGATTTTCTTTTATCTACCAGTTACTAACTGATAAATGATGTTGAAGTCTGTAGTTAAAATTGTTAAGTTCTCCATTTCTGTTTTCAATTTTTTTTGTTTCATTTATTTTGAAGCTTTGTTATTGGGCATAAGCACATTTAAAATTGTGACATCTTGGGTGCCTGGGTGGCTCATTTGGTTAAATGTCTGCCTTTGGCTCAGGTTATGATCCCAGGGTCCTGGGATTGAGTCTCTCACATCAGGCTCCCTGCACAACCACTGAGCCACCCAGGCACCCCAAATTGTGACTTCCTTGATAAAGCATGTCTTTTATTATTAATGAAGCGATTCTTTTTTTTCTTGATAATAATTTTCGTTGTGAAATATACTTTGTCTGATATTAGAAAAACAAAAAACACCCTAGCTTTTTTTCTGATTAGTGTTTGCATTGTATATACTTTTCATTCTTTTAACTTAATGTGTCTTTTTAAAGTGAGTTTCTTGTAGATAGCACATAATTGGTTCTTGATTTTTATCGTCTGACAGCTGCTGCCTTTTATGGAATGTTTAAGTAGTTCTATTTAATGTAATCATTGATGTGCTGGGCTTAAATCTTTTGTCTTTCTTGCTATTGCTAAATCCAATCCATCCCAAAATTAGGGGCATAGAATTGTAAACTTTGCCTTTTTGGATTCTTTCAATCAGGAGCTCAGAAAGGACACATTGGGGATGGCTTGCTCTTTTTCTCAATGTCAGGGGCCTTAAGTAGGGAGATTTGAATACTAGTAGTAATGGAATGACTTGGGGGCTGGAATCATCTTAAGGCTTATTCCATTAATAGTGGTTGATGATAACTGTTCACTAGTACCTCAGCTTAGGCTGTGGCTGGAACCCACCCACACATGGCCTCTACATAGGGCTCTTTGGCTTCCTCACAACATGGTGGCTATGTTTCAAGAAAATGTCTCTAAAAGAACCAGGTAGTAGCTACCTATTCTTTGTTATCTACCCTCAGAAATCACAGAATGATACTTTCACTGCACTTACTAAGTAGTAGTAGTTACAAGCCCCTACCCAGATTCAAGGGAAGAAGACAGAAACCCCACCTGTCAATGTGAAGAGTATCAAAGATGTTTAGGGCCATGTTTAAAGACTGCCACATCTAGTATCTTGCTTCTTGTTTTCTATTTTTATTATTTGTTCTTCATTACTTTTTCATGTACTCCTCACTTTTTTTTTGTTTTTTTCTTTTTTAATTTTTATTTATTTATAATAGTCACATAGAGAGAGAGAGAGAGGCAGAGACACAGGCAGAGGGAGAAGCAGGCTCCATGCACCGGGAGCCCGATGTGGGATTCGATCCCGGGTCTCCAGGATCGCGCCCTGGGCCAAAGGCAGGCGCCAAACCGCTGCGCCACCCAGGGATCCCTTGTACTCCTCACTTAAAATAAATTATTCTTGCTATTCCATTTCATCTCTACTATTAGTTTAATAGTTATACTTTTTAATTTTACCTTGTAGTGGTTTCTATAGCACAGCACTGTTTCTTAGAAATGTGAGCCTTAAGTAAGTATGTAAATTTAATTTTTCAGTAGCCATGTTAAAAAAAATTAAATAGGTGAAATTAATTTTTTTTATTTGGGTGCCTGGGTGGCTCAGTTGGTTAAACATTTGCCTTCAGCTCAGATTGTGATCCCAGGATCCTGGGATCAAGCCTTGTGCCAGGTTCCCTGCTCAGTGGGGAGTCTGCTTCTCCCTCCCCATCTGCCCCTCCCCCTCAATTGTGCACGCGCGCTCTCTCTCTCTCTCAAATAAATAAATAAATAAGATCTTTTTAAAAATCATATTTTATACAATATAACCAGTTATTATTATTTTAACATGTAGTCAGTATTGAAAATGAGATACTTCATTCTTTTTCTCTATACTAACTCATTGACATTCAGAATGTAAATTATAACAAATCTCAATTCAGAGAAGTCATGTTGTAAATTCCAATTTGCCACAGGTGGAAATGGCTACTGTATGGGGCAGTACAGCTCTCGGATTTATAATACTCATGTTTTGTATCATATGAAAGTATCTATATTATTTGAAAGTATTGTATATGTATAGCATATATATGTATAACATTAGAACATTATAGCAATTTACATCCATTTCTTTTCTCTCAGCTTTTGCTTATTGTTATGGTAGATGGGCCGTGATCGTATAGTGGTTAGTACTCTGCGTTGTGTTATGGTAGATGTTACTTAATGAAAATTTTATAAGCCCACAATACATTGCCATTAATTTTGCTTTAAGGAGTCAGTTTTGTTTTGTTTTTTGTTTTTTTTTAAACAAAAGTGAAAGGTAAAGAATCTTTTATTTTGACACATATATTTATGTTGTTAGGATTCTTTGTGTAGATGGTCATTTCCATTTCATAACATTTTCTTTCTTCTTGAAAAACTCCTCTTAACATTGGGTGGAGTACATACCTACTGTTGAGAATTCTCTCTACTTTTGTCTGAAAGAGGTTTCATTTTATCTTCAGTCTTGGATGACATTTTCACTGAATATAGGATTTCTATTTTGGTAGGTTGTCTGTCCTTTAGTATTTTAAAGATGTAATTTGATCGACTGTGTTTTATAGTTTTGAGAAAGTTTTGAAAATTGATTATGATGTATCATGGTATGGTTTTCTTTGTGTTTATCCTGCTTGGGATCTTTTGAGCTTCTTGTATTCGTGCACTTACAGTTTTATCAAATTGGGAAAAGGCTCAGCTATCATTTCTTTTTTTTTTTTTAATTATTTATTTATTTATTTATTTATTTATGATAGTCACAGAGAGAGAGAGAGAGAGAGAGAGAGAGAGAGAGAGGCAGAGACATAGGCAGAGGGAGAAGCAGGCTCCATGCACCGGCAGCCCGACGTGGGATTTGATCCCGGGTCTCCAGGATCGCGCCCTGGGCCAAAGGCAGGCACCAAACCGCTGCACCACCCAGGGATCCCATCATTTCTTTAAATACTTACTCTGTCCTTCCCTTCTTTTCTGGGAATCCAGATACTTGTATGTCAACTTACTTGATATTTTCCCAAAGGTCATTGAGATTCTTGTCATACGTTATCCTATCTTTTCTCTCTGCCTGCTTAATTTTGGATAGTTTCAGTTGCTATGCCTTTTACTTTAGTGATGTTTCTTTTACAGTGTTTAATCTGCTTTAATTTAAATGCTATTTAAATACTATTTTTCAATAGTATTTACTTAGTGTTCTTTTTTTTTTTTTTAAAAAAAAAGATTTTATTTATTTATTCATGAGAGACACACACAGAGAGAGGCAGAGACACAGGCAGAGGGAGATGCAGGCTCCATGCAGGGAGCCCGATGTGGGACTTGATCCTGGGTCTCCAGGATCATGCCCTGGGCTGAAGGCGGTGCTCAACTGCTGAGCCACCCGGGCTGCCCTGCTTACTTAGTGTTCTTTTTGTCACATTTGGTAATTGTAAGATTTCATACTTTTTTCATTGTTATTGTATTTGTTATGGTGATCTGTGATCACTAACCTTTGGTGTTACTATTATAAGTGTTTTGGGGCTCCATGAACTGTGCCCAAATAAGATATCAAACTTAATAGATAAAGTGGTGCTCCACTGGTGCTGGTGCTTCACTAACCAGACATTCCTCATCTTTCTTTTTCACCTTTGGCCTCCCTATTTGCCTGAGACACAAGAGTATTGAAATTAGGCCCTTAGCAACCCTACAATAGCTTGTAAGTGCTCAAGTGAGAAGAAGAGTCACACTCTTTTTTAAAACAAAAACTAGAAATAATTAAGCTTAGTGAGGAAGGCATGTCAAAAACTGAGATAAACCGTAAGTTAGGCCTCTTGCACCTAGCAGTTAGCCAAGTTGTGAATGCAAAGGACAAGTTCTTGAAGGAAATTAAAAATGCTACTCTAGTGAACACAAATGATAAGAAAGTTAAACAGCCTTATTACTGATATGGAGAAAGTTTTATTGGTTTGGACAGAAGATGTTAGTAGCCACAACATTCCCTTAACCCAAAGCCTAATACAGAGTAAGGAAGACCCTAACTCTCTTTAATTCTATGGCTGAGAGAGGTGAGGAAGCTACAGAAGAGAAGTTTGAAACTAACAGAGGTTGGCTCGTTCATGAGGTTAGAGAAAGGTGCCATATGTATAACTTAAAAGTATAAGCTGAAGCAGCAAGTGCTGATGTAGAAGCTGTAGTAAGTCATCCAGGGGGTCTAGCAAAGATAATTACTAATTTTTAAAGGTTTTATTTATTTATTAGAGAGAGAGAGAGAGTGTGTGTGTGTGTGTGTGTGTGCGCCCGCGCGCACACGCGCAGGGGGGAGGGGCAGAAAGAGAGGAGAAACAGATGCCCCACTGAGCAGGGAGGCCCATTGTGGGGCTGGATCCCAGGATGCTGGGATCATGACCTGAGCCTAAGGCAGACACTTGACTGAGTCACCCAGGTGTCCCTGGCAAAGATATTATTGACAGTAGGTACACTTAAAAGGTTTTCAGTATAACCTTCCCTCTATTGGATGAAAATGCTATCTTGGACTTACATGGGTAGAGAGAAGTCAATGCCTGGCTTCAAAGGACAAACTTGACTCTTTCTTAAGGGGCTAATGCAGCTGGTCACTTGAAGTTGGAGCCAGTGCTCATTTTGCATTTAGCAAAAGAATTAAGAATTATGCTAAATCTGTTCTGTCTGTGCTCTATAAATGGAACAACAAAGCCTGGTGACAACACATCTGTTTGCAATATGGTTTACTGAATATTTTAAGCCCACTGTTGAGACCTACTGCCCAGAAAGAAAAAAAAAAGATTCTTTTCAAAATATTACTACTTAGTGATAATACACTTGTTCACCTAAGAGCCCTGATGGAGATGTACTGTAAGATTAATGTTTTAATGCCTTCTAACAAAATATCCATTTTGTAGCCTATGGATCAATGAGTCATTTCAATTTTCAAGTCTTATTATTTAAGGCTATAGCTGCTAGAGACAGTGATTCGTCTGATGAATTGGGCAAAGTCAGTTGAAAACCTTCTGGAAAATATTCACCATTCTAGATGTCATTAAGTATATTCATAATTTATGAGAAGAGGTCAATATCAACATTAGAGGAGTTTGGAAGAAGTTGATTTCAGTCCCCATGGATGACTTTGAGGGGTTCATGATTTCAGTGGAGGAAATCACTGTAGATGTGGTAGAAATAATAAGAGAGCTAGAATTAGAAATGAAGACTGGAATGTGACTTAATGGCACAATCCCATGATAAAACTCGAAAGAAAGGGATTGCATCGTATAGGTGAGCAAAGAAAGTAGTTTCTTGAGATCTAATCTACTCCTGGTGAAGATGCTGTGAATATTATTGAAATGACCACAGATGATTTTGAATATTCCATAAACTTAGTAGATAAAGTAGAGGATTGACCCCAGTTTCAAAAGTTCTGCTGTGGGCAAAATGCCAGTGTTACATGCTGCCAAGAAATTGTTCATGAAAATTGTTCATGTTTTTTTAAGAGTCAGTTGATGTGGCATACTTTGTTGTCTTATTTTAAGAAATTGATGCAGGTACCCCAGCTTTCAGCATATACCACTGAAATCAGTCAGCAGCTGTCAATATCAAGGCAAGACACTTTACTAGCAAAAAGATATTTTGAGAAAGCTTGCAGAAAGCTCAGATGATGGTTAGTATTTTTTAGCCATGAAGTTTTTTTTTTGCCATGAAGTTTTTTTTAAATTAAAGCATGTATGTTATTTTTTAGAGCTAATGCACATTTTAGAGCTAATGCACATTTAGTAGACTACAGCATAAAATAAACATAATTTTTATATGCACTGGGAAACCAAAAAGTTAATTTAACTCACTTTATTATGGTATTTATGCTGTTGCAGTGGTCTGGAACCAAACCCATAATATC
The DNA here is from genome assembly GCF_018345385.1 of Vulpes lagopus. Lineage (NCBI taxonomy): Eukaryota > Metazoa > Chordata > Mammalia > Carnivora > Canidae > Vulpes > Vulpes lagopus. The sequence goes on from NC_054825.1 coordinate 128,751,437, forward strand.
TTCAAGGTATGCCTGTGGTTTTGTTGTTGTTGTTTTAAAGTAAGCTGTATGCCCAGCTTGGGGCTTGAACTCACAACCCTGACATCAATAGTTAGATGCTGTACCAACTGAGCCCCCAGGAGTCCTGGTACACCTGTGTTTTTTAGCCACCCATTTTCCTACTTATTATATTCATAATTTTCTCTAACATATATAATTGTAGTATATACAAATATCTCTTAAGTTCTTTGCTTGCTAATTACATCATCTCTGTCATTTTCAGCCTTTTTAATTTACTTCTTGGTTTTGTCATAATTCGCTGCTTCTAGGTATGTCTAGTAACCTTTTGTTTGATGCCAGATATTGTGAATGTTACATTGCTGAATATTTTAATTATGTTGTCTTCTTTTTAGTTTAGTTTTATCTTGGCACACATTTATTACTTGAGGATAGGTCAATCCCTTTCAGGCTTGAATTTAAACTATGTTGGGGTAAATCTACAGTAATCTTACCCCCAGGCTAATTTTACCCTACTATTAAGATGTGACCCTTTCTGAGTATCTAATGATTGCCTGAACACAGAATTCCAATGTCTCCCAGTCTTGTGTGGTATCTGGGAATTGTTCAGCTTATCACCCTGGCAGTTTTTTGTCCTTGTGGAATTTCGCTCTATACATACATGGATTATTATTCAACCAAAGGCACAAACCCCATGTTGATTTCTGGAGTTTTTTCTCTGTCTAGCTCCCTTCTTTGCCCTCAAATTCTAACTGTGTTTGTCTTCCCAAACTCTAGTACCAGTATCCTTAACTCAGTGAGACATCTGTGCTCTGCTTGCGATGGCTCCCCCTGCTCTATGCTTCAGAGGATGCATCCAGGCAGAAAGCCAGACTGATCATAGGACTCACCTCATTGATTTTTCTACTTTCAGGATCAGGCAATTTGGTGCTGCCTCTTGTCAGATATCTGAAATCATTTTGTTCAGTTTCCCTTTTCTTGTATAAGGAAGAGGATAAATGTAATAGCTTGCTAGAATTAGAAGTCCTGAAGATAACTGGAGTGCTTTAAAAACCTTTGAACAAATTAATAAAACTTCAAGAAATTGATAAGTGAGTTTTGTAGATTAGCATATATATTACATGCTACTTGCCCTCTACATAGTTAACATTTTCAGATTACAAAGCTCTATTGTAACTGACCTATTAGCATATAAATTGTAAGAGTTTACAGCATGTACATGAAAGTACAAGTATTTGTTCTGTAATAATTGTCCTTTGTTAAGATTGTAAAATTAAAAAAAAATTGTTGAGCCTCTGGATCAAATCAAACAGGAATTATAGCATTTAAGACTGTGTATTTGGGAATGGTTATGCACGGATACTCCACAACAAACTGCCTAGGTTTAAATCCTGGATCTACTGCTAATAAGTAGTGTTATCAGACAAGTCACAGAACTTCTCAGAATTACAATTTCCCACCTGCAAAGGGAAAATAATTTTGCCATCTTATAGTATTATTGGAAGTATTAAATGATTATATATGGTGTGTGTGTGTGTGTGTGTGTGTGTGTATAAAATTTAAAGAGCAATGAATTTGGTCAGTTAATATTAATTATTTTTGTCATTGCTATAATTCTCATGCTGAGTTTCTGATTAGATTAAGATTTATTCCTTTAAACCTCAAAATTGTTTTTACCATTTTAATAGAAAATCCTTTGTTTTTTTAAGCATCTTCATTATAGGGCAGCCCGGGTGGCTCAGTGGTTTAGCACCACCTTCAGCCCAGGGTGTGTGATCCTGGAGACCGGGGATCAAGTCCCATGTCAGGCTCCTTGCATGGAGCCTGCTTCTGCCTGTGTCTGTGCCTCTCTCTGTCTGTCTCTCATGAATAAATAAATAAAATCTTTAAAAAAGCATCTATATTATAAAATTTAAAGAATAAATGATGTATCTACCATTCAGCATTAGCAAAAGAATATTATTACATTCAGAGTCAGCCATACAACTCAACCTCCCCACATAGCCCATTATCTCTGATCTTGAATTTTTTTTTTTTAAGATTCTATTTATTTGTGAGAGACACAGAGAGAAAGAGAGGCAGAGGGAGAAGCAAGCTCCATGTAGGGAGCCTACATGGGACTCGATCCCAGGTCTCCAGGATCACACACTGGGCTGAAGGTGGCGCCAAACCACTAAGCCACCGGGGCTGCCCTTGAGTTTTCTTTTTATGATTGGCTTGCTTTATAAAAAATGATCTGACTACATATTGATTTAGTCATAAGCAACAAACACTTTTTCATGTTTTTTGAATCTTATGTAAATATAATGACATATATTCTTCCACGTGTTTTGCTTAATGTTTCTTTGTTTTTCTTTTTGAGATTCATCTGTATTGGTACATGAAGCTATAGCTATAGTGTATTCATTTTCACTACTATATAGTATTTTCCTTATATCTAGGTTTTTGCTCTCAAAACACAGTATTTGAACACAGCTGTGAATATGTCTGTAAGTGTGTCCTAATTGTACATGTGCTAGAATTTCTCTGGATATATGTCTAGGAACAGAAATTTCAGGTTGTAATCTTTCAGCTGTCTGTGGAAGCATACCAGAGTAGAAGCGAGTTTTTGCAGTATTCCAGGCAGAGAATTATGGGGGATTGAACCAGAATAGTTATCAAGTGATGGAAGGACACAGGGGAATTTCAGATTCATTTTGGAAATATAATCAATAGTTGTTGACATTGTATTTCACAAAAGTGGGGGTGGGGTGAGGAAAAGGTAACAGTAAGAATGATTCCCAGAATTTTAAATGGAAGTGCATTTAATGACATGCGTACTTCTCCCAGAAGATAAGACATTTTATTTTGTTTTAATTTATACATGGGCATTTCTTTTTCCTTTTTTACAGTTTCAATATCTCATTAGCTGCATTCCTAATGTCACTGTGCTTGCCTGTAGAATGCATTATTCTCTCCCTAATATGCTGATTTAGATCTGATCTAAACATAATAAGAGGGACACCTGGTTGGCTCAGTGGTTGAGCATCTGCTGTTGGCTCAGGTCATGATCCTGGGGTCCTGAGTCCTCATTCAGGCTCCCTGCGAGAAGCCTGCTTCTGCCTATGTCTCTGCCTCTCTCTGTGTGTCTCTCATGAATAAATAAATAAAATCTTAAAAAAAAATAAACATAAAAAAATAATAAAATGATTTGCAGTTATATGTAATGACATTGAATAAAGACTCAAGAGACTTTCTTAGGAATATGCTGAGATTTGGACTTAATCTCTTGATTACATCCAATACTGAGCTGTGTTGGTGGAAGTTGCTAGTTAGCTAAGTTTCAGGGAGGTAACATATGATTCCATTAAGATCTTTTGTCCATGCTTAAGTAATTTTAAGCGCATTGGCATTTGGAGGTAAAAAAAATTATAACTATCATAACTTATATGCTAAGGGACGTGGCAAATAATACCAACTCTGAAGTTCTAGATTTGAATCTTGGCCCTGGCACTGATGAGCTATGTAGTAATGTGTAGTAATTTGCTGCTTTAGCAAATGATACATTTTTATCCTGCAGTTCTGGAAGTCCAAAGACCAAATGAGTCTCTTTGGGCTAACATTAGGTGTTGGCTAGAGCTGCATTCCTTTTTTTGTTTTGTTTTGTTTTTTTCTTTTTAATTTTTTTTTAAGTAAGCTCCACACCTGGTGTAGAGCCCAATGCAGGGCTTGAACTCATGACCCTGAGATCAAGACCTGAGCTGAGATCAAAAGTCAGATAGTGTCTGAGCTGACTGAGCCGTCCAGGTACCCTCAGATCTGCGTCCTTTTGCAGACTCTGGGAAAGGATCCATTTCCTTGCCTTTTCCACATTCTAGAGGATACCCCACTTTCTTTGGCTTCTGGCCCCCTCCTCTGCCTTCAGAGCCAGCAAGTCCTTCTCAGACTGCATCTCTAAGGTTCTCATTCTTCTGCCTCCTATTTTTACTTTTAAGGACCCTTAATGATTATATGGAACCCATCTGGGTAATTTAGGGATAATCTCCCTATCTTAAGTTCAGTTGATGAGCACCTTAAATTCCATCTGCAACATTAGTTCCCTTTTGCCGTGTAAAGTAACATCGGTTCCAGGGACTAGGACATGTGTGTATATGTACACACATATCTACCACAAACGTGGTGCTCACAGGCTGGTCACACAGGCAACTTCAGCAGCTTTCTTATCTGTGAAACAACAGCATTGATGATAATGATGCCACCAACATCACCTCCAGATTTAAGTGAACAGGTTTTTTTTTTTTTTTTTGAATACTTGTTTAAAAAGTAAACAATTTGCAAATGTTGCAGATATTATTTTTGTTCTAGTTTATACTGAAGCCAGTATATAATACAGGAAAACACTTAAAAGCTCATAATCTGCTTTAATCTTTTATCTCTGTGACCCTAAATCAGGCACTTTAAAATTCCGGAGATATGTGTGAATTTTAGTGTATTCTGTATAATGTGTATGAATGAGATATTAAAATTATGCATTAAGTGCTAATCCCCATTTTGTTTTTTAAACTAAGTAGTCTGGGAGCAGTAACTTTATGAACCTGACTGGTGCCTCTATTGCAAACTTCTAAAATTTAAAACTGTTAGATTTATCAAAGAAAAGAAAACGGCTTCCATATTAGAAGGCAGTGATGTAGTAAAGGACATATATGGGTGATTGTTTTCTTAAAAGGCTTGTGGGTTAGAACAAGTTATTTAAAGAGTTTAATACTTTGCTCTGCTCTGCTCTTCTCTAAATTGCTTCCCTCCTCCCTGAAAAGTTTATTGGAAGATGGAGATGAAAAGCCAGACAGTCAGATGAAGAGCCTGACTGCAATCAGAGCCATTTGTGTCATACTCATAAACATAGCCTAATCTATTAGTAAAATTCTAAAATAGCATTGAAAAGGAACTCTGAATCAATCTGAAGATTTCATTCAAGTGAATAACTTTATAAACATGTATATGTATATGTATATGTATATGTATATGTATTTGTTTTCCCATTCATTGGGACAAGGTAAATTTTGTTAACTTAAGCCTCTAAATGTAAACTGCATTTTGGTTATAAGATCAATTCATAGCTCACAGAACTTTGTTTCATATTTTCCTTTGTAGTATTTTTGCCACAGGTAAAATATTTAATGTGGTAGGTAGGAGAGGAGTGTAACACCATGTGTGAGAGAGAGATTGTTCCTTCTTCTCCCTGCCCCAGCACTGAGTAGTAGAGCCAACTGCAATCCACAGGAGCATGCGTCCAAGGACCAAGATGGAAATGTGAAGTCTCCTGGAGGCCAGCACAGGTCAAAGTTGGTTTTCTCTGTCTTGGTCTTGTGGTTTTGGGGGATTTTATGGCTTTTTGAGGTATGTTTGGAAAGAAGGATCCTCATTCCTTGTTTAACCCATGCAAATAATCTTTAAGGTCTTTGATCACTAGGAAGAGGGAAACGAGACTGTCATCTGTCCTCCAGATGAAAGGCTTGTCTTGGCAGGAGTGTTACAAAGATGGGTCATGATTTTTTGGTTGTTATGATTTTATGCTTCTAGAAATGATCTTTTAGAAAATTCTTATGATTGTTTTGTTTTCCTTAATTCTTCTTGGTTTCTTTCCTTCTTAGTGATAAAAGCCATGGCCAGTTGTCTGTGTGAGCTCACTCACACACCCCACCCAAGGCAGGGGCCCTAATGCGGATGGGTTTAGGTGGAGGTTTGGAGGTCTTACTTACCTGCCTTTGGGGCAGGCCTGCCTGCTAATTTTTGGTAGAGCCAGACTTGTCCTTTTTAAAAAATACTTTTAGAAAAAACTTTGGTTTTTGATTGGTTGGTGTTTATTTATTTAGAGAATATAAGTGGGGATAGGGATAGAGGGGGAGAGAGAGAATCCCAAGCAGGCTTCAGTGCCCAGCATGGAGTCCTACATGGGGCTCAGTCCCATGATCCTGAGATCATTACCTGAGCTAAAATCAAGAGTCAGATGGATCCTTAATTGACTGAGCTACCCAGGTACCCCTAGAAAAAAGTTTGTATTGTCTTAGGTGACCGCTTCCTCAGTAAGGATGAGATGGTGGGATCAGGGAAGTTGGCAAGCCAGGATTTGGTTGTGCTCCCATCCTTTCCTGAATGTTGCTTCGTCAGTGTCCTGACTGACATTTAAGCATTGCCTGCAACATGCTCCTTGAAAAGTATGTCTTTAAAAACGTATTACTGTTGTGAACAAAAATAGAATGGAAAGCAAATTTTTGATAGAAAACAGAAGTTTGGGGTATTCTATGTGTTTAATCATAGGATAGATGTAGGGATGAATTGTTCCTTGGTATATGTTTAACCTACATCTTATCTACTTATAAGAAGTTTAGCTTGGGCTATTATCTTTTTTAGGAGGACTGAAAAGGAATTTGGAGTGGCATATCTGTTTTCATGGTAATGTTAAATGTATGGTTAGTTTAGACCATTTTTATGAAAGTTGGAAGTGTAATATTAAAAGTATCCAGTTTTCTAGCCATTTGTGCACATTAAAAATAACTTGCTATTCATGTTCAGTGGTTTTCTTGTTAGACTATGTAGGGGACTTGCTACAACACATGCAACAGATTATAAAAAGACTGCAAATTTAGTAATTACAACATGGCACAGACTGTGCTGGCAGATACTGGAGTACCGCACTCTCTTTAATCACGATGCTTCCCATAGTGTGGGTGGTCACGGTCTGCAGACATCTCAGGCAGTCCAGTCCCCACACGAGGGGGATTGTGAGCAGAGCACAAGTAAACAGCAATCCATAGGCTTTTCAGGATTTTCAGTTTGAGAAAGCATAGCATTTCTTTTTAGGTTGCTTTTTTTCTTTCTTTTGTCCTTTTGTAGACCCCTCCTCTAAATGTTTATTGCTTAAATTGTTTGCTTTTGTCAGATGAAGCCTTACTGCATATGCTATTGCCTTCCTTGTCCAGTGGTTTTTAAAATTTTTCCTTTGAAATTAAGTGTTCAAAATTTTGTTTCAGACCAAAAGCTGAAATGACCCATAAGATATGGTGATTATTAGAAGGTGGCAACTTCTCATAGTAAGCCCTGGTATAATGAATTTAATCAGTTTATTTCCTTATTTCATTTTTAAAACCTTTAACTTCTCCCCTTTGTTTCCTTTGATGTTTGTTTGACTGAGTGAAAAGTGAATCACTTGCAAAGCTTTTCTTCCTTATTCAAATACGTCTTTGCTGGCCTGTTTTGATTTTTAGTAATCCATTTTCCCCTTTTATAAGCTTTTATTATCCTAGCCCTTAATGTTCATGAATATTAACAAAAGAAGCAGTGATGGAAATGCAAAGTCAGTAGTTTTTGTCCATGAGAATTACGGAGTTTATTAAAGCTTTTGATCAGTTTTTCTGGGGAAGAGTTATTTTAAATGATGAAGTGTATAGATGATAATGCATTATCTGAAGCTTTAACATTTTCTCCCTAAAAGAGTGATTTTTTAAAGAAAGACTTGGAAAAATACAGATATGTTAATAAAAGACCATTAATATTACAAATGTATACCTTTACTTCCTTACCCTTTTGATTTCCTTAAGTAGACAATATCTTATTGCTGAAAATTATAAACAGGCTGTTCATAGTCATCAATTTTTTAATAAAGCATGACATTTAAATATCTTATATTAGCATATAATTAAGTAATATAAAGGAGATTTTAAAAAACAAAAGTTTGCAAATTACATTTCATAAGATTCAGTCCCTAGTAAAGTCATATTATACTGTACTTTTTTCCCCCCATAAACTGATTATAAATAAATTGCCTACAATTATAATTTTTAATGGCATTGTCAAAACCAGCTTAAAGGGAACCTAGAGTGATTATACATTTTAGAAGGAATAACTTCCGTCTAAAGTCATACCTGTAAAAAATCCAGTGTTATACATAGATTTTTGGAGAATTTTATTGTTGTTTGTAAAAACACTTACAAAATACTTTAGTCATTATCACTTATGATAAAACTAATCTAATTCTCTTTTCTGATGCTACTTGCCAAGCTTTAGATCACAACAGGCTTAATTTAAGAAAAAAATTGCTGGCTAATCCCCTTTGGTATTTTGAAGCTATTTTGGGCACCCTTTGTTCTACAGTACTTACAGTCTGTTTATGGGGAGCTATCCTGCGTTTGATGTGGGACCCTCTGGCAGAGGGGATTGGAACTTGAGAGTCTGGGTGCAACTGGGACAAGTTAACGATGCTGAATTTAACTTTCTTTTGGAATTGTCTTTCATCTATAAATTGAAGGATTACATTTAATTTTAAATGGAGTAGGGGTGAGGCAGGTTGGTTTTGGTTTGAGAAATTACCATTTGGAGTTTAGTAACCATATCAAAAGCAAGGATGTTGACATTTTTTATTTTAATAACACCGGTTAACATATACTTAGAACTGAGTGTTCGGTCTCCTTTTGCCTGAGCTTATTGATAGATCACAGAATTTGCCTTGAGACACTAGGGTAAACATTCCTCCATAAGAAATGGAACCTTAGAGTTCTTAATGCCTCATTTGAGGCACATTTGTGGTTCCCACAGAGTAAGCTTTATGAGACCCACTGAAGGTTCAGTGGGTTTCTATTCATAGATGTGCTTTCAGAACATTTCCCCAGTTACTAATATGTAATTAAGCTGATAATGTCCTCAGGACAGAGATTCATGGATTTATATAGATGTAACTCCTGAACTCCTTTCAGAAAAAAGATACTTAGCAGTAGGAGAGACAGAAGTAATATGAAGACTAGACTGAATATACTACAAATTACTTTTTGGGTTTCTTTTAAATGAAATTAAAACATATATTACATGAATTCGGATTACTATTCTTGAAATTAATTTCCTTTCCTTGTCTTTGGTGTGTAAGGGGCACATTGATGTATTACCAATATGATATTTATATGCTTCCAGTGATATTTATAGTTCTATTTTACCCTCACCCCACCCTAAGTGTATTTATCATTGTGTTTTATGTTATTGATTATTTGCTCTCAAAGTGTGGTCCAAGGACCCTCGGGTCTCTAAGAGGTTCTTTTAGAACCTATATCTTTCCTTTTCCAACTATGTATCTTTGTGATGCTGGATTTTCTTCAAATATTGAACCAAAGCAACATATCACAACAGATTGAATGCAGCAGCAGCTATGAGAATACAAATATCATTTATTAAGCTAGACATTAAAGAGGTTTGCAAAAATGTAAAACTGTGCCAACTCAAAATTTGTTTTGGAAAATATCATTTTTTCATAAATAATATTGTTATATGTAAAAGGTTTATTGTTATATCTAATGAGCTGATAGATAATATTGTAAATTTTTCTGAGGTTTAATTACCAGTACAGTAAACATTATAAGTTAAAACGTATATAAACAAAATCTCTTTGGGGTCTTAAGACCAGAAAATTTAAGAACTGCTATTATAGATATTAGGACTATTAATGTGGTTCCCAAATCAATATGCTTTTGTCTTTTCTGAGAGTCTGATCCAGGTGAGCCTATGAATGTATGAAATGAGCCTGCACCATGAGGTTTTAATTAACTGTCTACTTTACATTTTCAGGACATTTTCATGATGTGTCTTTTAATAAATGAAGTTCTATCAAGCAAAATTTCAGTGTCCTCTTACAAATTTAGGGAGCCATAAGATACATAGTTATGACCCCTTTTATTTATTTAACTGATAGCTCTTTCTAGTTGGATGTAATCTGCACCCATTTGTATTTTAATACATGGCTTTTAACAAACATTGTAGGTTGCCATCTTTCATAGATGATTCTATGGCAGTTGTAATGAAAATTGTAATAAGCTTAAAATACATCAGTCTTGAATATACTTGAATATACTTCAGATATTTCTTACCACATCTGCCTCAGTTACCTCATATCTTTTATTTTTCTATTGAATTCCAGTTTGGGGATGAAAAAGAAAAAGAATATAACTGGCAAAATAACCATTGTTTTTGCCTTTATTTTTACTTCTCTTTTTAATTTATTTTGCTTTGTAACTAATGCATTAGAGCGTGATTACTTTTGACTTGGAAGGGGCTAACTACCCTATGAACCAAACTTCTCCATTGGAATGGGGACAGGTAAGAGAGTCGATATGGCTCCTTCACTTCTATTTAGAATTACCTTAAATTTTTAGAACAAGTGATTGCATATTTTTGAAGTATCTGAAACAGAGTATGCCTTGACAACTTATGGTGGGGGTTGATTCATTGTCTGTATAGGAAGTTGTGTAACTTCTGACCCATGCTGGATAGCTGGCTTTTCTCTGGACCAGCGTCTTTCCTGTTACACCCTGTCCTCTGTGTTCAGGCATCCCCGCTTCTGCTGGGGTAGTTTCCCCAATTCTTTTCATACTCAGCAGCACCTCTGAAGCCTTCCATTTAGATTCCAGTCACATGGAATGGGGAGGAAGTTTTCCTCCTTCTCTGAGCTTAATACAGCAATTTTAGCTATTTGGTATTATAGGTGATTTGCATGATAATGAGCTTATTATGCTGTTTGTTGAGTTCTCCAAATACCTATTTGATTTTTTCAGTTTTCTTCCAAGATTATATTACTGTCAAGAGCCATCTGTCTTCTGTATTACATGGTACAGCTGCAAACGCTTCTTTAAGCAAAATGTAGGTGTATATCTTATTATAGAAAGTAATGCAACATTGCTAATGTGAGGTTTGGAGTATATTAAGGAACTTGGTTTCTGGAAATCTTTTAAAATTTGGAAACCTTTAAACTGGCTATTACCTATCACTTGAAGAGGAATCTACAACTATTTAAGTAGGTGGCCTTCTGTGTCTTGGCTGGTATTAGAGTGTGGTATTTCTTACACAAAGGGAACAAATTTAAATCACTAGGTGCTAAACCAACAGATTTCAGTGTGGATTAGTTAAGAACTATTGTTGTTCTTATTACATGGTGTCATAAATGTGGTTTCTTTCCACATTTGGTTTATATGGAAACTGTCTTTGTTCCTTCATCCTTTTCTTTTTTTTTTTTACTGAAAACAGAAATAGCAATTTTGTTAGTAGACTGCTTTGAAGGAAATGCGGAAGGAGGTACAGAACTGGACTGGACCTGTGATTACTTTTCATGAGTATGGATAAGCTCAGGCTTCAGTGCTCGCCAAGCCTCCAGTTCTCTGGCTTGTTTTTTTTTTTTCTTTTCTCTTCTTAACTTTCCAAAGATCTTGTTAGTGACTTTCAAATGGAACTTCAAGCCTTGGAACAGCTCCATTAGAGAGTTGTGTGGTCCCAGCCACAGTAGCAGCACAGTTTATTTTTCCTACACTACTTTCACAGAGGTTCACTGAGCTGGGATTGATGAGAGACGAGCAGTGCAAGGGGCACTTGTGTGTTAGATGTAGCTTTTTCCCTCTTGACTTGTCTTAAAAAAATGCTTTAGCAGAGTTAACGTTCACTTGTTGCTTAAAAAGGAAGCAAATCAAACAATTCTAGTGGTGCCTGGGTGGCTCAGTCAGTTAAGCATCAGACTCTTTTTATCAGCTCAGGTCTTGATCTCTGGGTTGTGGGTTCAAGACCTTGTTGGGCTCCATGCTGGGTGTGGTGCCCATATATATATAAATAAATTTTTAAAAAACCAAATCTAAAAATCTAAAATGCTTAATACTACATAGTTAAAAGTTTTCAAAAATGGTCTCTTGTTAATTGTGTTTTATATTGCATAGTACTAGATTGCATTGTATGGATTTACTTTCTTGTTTGGAGATATACTACACAACTTGGCATCATCTCAGCTGACTTATTCTAGAGAGTACCTTTTGATTATCTAAATCTAAAAGAACACTTGACTAGTATGTTCATGACTGAGACAGGTTTATTCTTTGGGTAAATACCTTGAATTTAAAATAGGTGCTTTTTATTCCTTCCATTGCCTTTTGTTTTATTTTATGTATTAATTTTTAAAGATTTATTTATTTATTGGAGAGAGAGATTGTGTGTGTGTATACCCACACGCATTGAAGGAGGGGCAGAGGAAGAGAATCTCAAGCAGACTCCCCACTGAGCATAGAGCTGGACCAGTGGCTCTATCCTATGACCCATGAGATCACAACCTGAGCAGAAATTAAGAGTCTGATGCTCAACTGACTGAACCACCCAGATGCCCCAATATTTTTCTTTAAACAAACTGCTGTATCTATGTGATCTGTTTATTATACATGTAGGTTATTTGAGAAATAGTGAGTTTCTTATGAAAATAATTATATTAATACTTTAGATTTTGATGTTATTTTATAGATTTCAAAGGAAATCCATATCTCATTTAATTTTCACAATAATCCATGATGTCCCTAGGCCATGTAAAATTATCTCCATATTTTAGATGAGATATGTAGGAATTTGCCTGAGAACCCATTTAGTAAGTGAAGGTACTCCACTAAACATCTTGCTGCTCTTCTATGACAGTGAAACAGCCACTCTGGCTTCCAGGTGGACCTTTGTATTTTACAAGGTGTCATGTGGATGAGCAACAGTGCTAATATTTTTTATAATGCATATTTTTTGATTATTTACAAAGTGTCACACACTTTGAGATAATGTCCAAGATTCATGATTCCTGCCACACTACATTAGCTCTTGATAATAATGATTCATTTGCACAAGTATTCAAACACCAAATACTCACTGATATTTCTGAGAGCATCCGTTTGCATTTGTCTGTAATTTTGAGGGCTCTACAATGAAATTTTGAAATAAGAAATTTTATCCTTTAGATTTATACTGAAAGAGGAAAGCATTTTTTAAATGCTGAATATCTAAAATATCTATTATTATCAATGACTATACTACATGGAGTAGATAGATGCCAACTAGTATAAACTATCCTAAAAATAAGACAAGTGTTTCTTAAGAAAAGAAAGAAAGCTCACATGAGCTGTGAAAACTTTTTTACCTAATAGATGCTCACTCCCTTATTTAGAGTGTTACTATAAAACTTTGCAGGGGAAGTAAAGTATGGAAAGGTCTCATGTAAACAAGGGAGTCATTGTACCAAGGTGAATGTGCACTTTTCATATCCTTTGGAGAAAGTCAGTGCTATAAATACTCATCTTGAGAATGGAAACCAAGGGCCTCTAATAGTGTTTTTCCTATGTTCCTTCCCCCCCTTCATTCTCCAAATGGCATGCCTGAGTGCACTAGGCCCTACCTGCACTATGGTGAACTTACAGTGGTACTCCTACTGACGTAGGTACTATCTTTGGAGCATATTGTCCAGGAGGCAGACTGCCATCAGTCAGTACTTACTCAGACCCAGGGACCGTGTAATCTACCATATTAAAAAGCAGGGCTGTCTCAGTCAGTGGAGCATGTGACTCTTGATCTCAGGGTTGTCAGTTCAAGCCCCACTTTGGGTGTGGAGAACTACTTAAAAAATAAAATCTTTTTAAAGATTTGCTGTAAAAAGCAAAAGAAGAAAAATCATCATATGATAAAATATTTATCATGTCAATTGATGCAGCAAAAAACATTTGATTCAATCCAACACCCATTCATTACAAAAATCTCTCAATGAGTTAAAGGAAATTAACTTGAAAAAGAGTATCTTCCAGATACTACAACTAGTAGCATCATATTTAATGGTGAAAGGTTGAGTATTTTCTTCCTTTCATCAGAAGCAAGACAAGGATGTCTGTTCTTACAGCACTGAAAGTTGTAGCCACTATTACCAGGTGAGAAAAAGGAAAGTCCTGCCTGTTGGAAAGGGATTTTAAGGAATATGGGGACTTCTAAGATGTGGCCTGAGTGGAGTATGTGCTGCAGACTGTTTTAAAGATAATGGTACAGGGACGCCTGGGTAGCTCAGCGGTTGAGTGTCTGCTTTTGGCTCAGGGCATAGTCCCGGGTCTGGGGATTGAGTCCCACATTGGGCTTCCTGCGAGGAGCCTGCTTCTCCCTCTGCCCATGTCTCTGCCTCTGTGTGTGTGTGTGTCTCATGAATAAATAAATAAAATCTTAAAAAAAAAAAAGAAGAAAATGGTACATAGCAGAATTCTCCAAACTTTTAGACCCAACAACAGCTTCTGTAGAACAGACATTTTATAATGTCTTTTAGCTGTCCTGAAGTGAAATTCATAAATATTCTTACCAAAAAAAAAAAATCAGTATGTTGCCTTTACTATAACAAAATAAAATGAAGATAAATATATAAAATAATATACATTTGAAAATGTAAGTGCTCTGACATTATGACCCTAGAAGCCATAATAAATAATCCGATGTATTCATGTACACATAGGTTCTCTGAGAATGTGACTACCACAAATGTAGATTTATATAAGAGGGTGATGTGACGGTGAGGAAAATGCCATGAGTGGCCTTGCCTTCTAAGAGGTGATTTTCCAAAATGATGGCCAACTCCTGATAAGTTTCTGAGTAAAATGCAGTACAATCTTCCCGGTAGACATTAAAAGTTACATTTTTTAAGAAGTCAGAGGATGCAAAAAATGCTTTGTGTTTATGTGTAAAGCAAATCTGGGCTATACGAAAAGGTTTTACATACCTGAAAGTACAGTGGGACATTTGAAAGTTATGTCCTACACTTCACATTATCAGATGTATTTTTGTTCTGCCTCGACTAGCAAGTGCCAGTAGAACCATAAACCATGGGGCAGGGGGTAAGTGGGTTTTGATTGGCCCCATTGAGAACCACTCTTCTACTCTGCAGCCCTTTTTTGCCTAATATCTACAATATTTAATGCCAGTCAAGTGTAACATTTTAGAAATTCCATCAGCTCTAGCTCCTGCTGGGTCATTAAGCATGCCTTACTTTTGTGAATGCTGGCTTTGGGTGCCTCTAGAACATATCTAGGCCTACCAAGCTATAGCCATTACATCTGGTGGAGCGATATGCCTATTCTAGGAGTCTGAGTCTCAAACCTCTGCTTATATTCTTGCTTGTAGGCCATCTCCCTTGCTGAGGTTGGCCTATCCTCTATGAACTTCTGGAAATTGGTCATTGTTGCCTGCTTCACTACAATTTTGGGGTCCTATGGGAACCTCTGCTATTTTGTTCCATCCACCAGGAAGGTCTCTTTGGATGGCTCCATCAGTTTAAAAATGCACAGACTTAGACATTGTTCTCTGGCTTCTGCCTAGAAGCTCCTCAAGGTTCAGCATCACAGCAGTGGCAGAAAGTTCTCCTATCTGTTACCACTGGTTTGCCTCAGTAGTCAGCCCCGCACTTTCAGTACCAATAAGCCATGCTTCCTGCAAAGATGAGAAGTAGTGTGTGCAAAAATAAGCATAGTTATAGAGCTTTTCTATTAGCATGAGGCTTGAGACAAAGAAAACAGTCAGTACCTGTGGACTCTGATTGGTGTACAGTTCCTTTTCTTTTTGCTATATTTGGCTTTTTAATTTGAAGACTTTGAACCCTGGAGTTCCTTAATGGGCTTCAGAGGGTCAGAAAATTTCATGAAATTGTATTAAAATGTTATTGGTATGGATAGTTTTCCTGGAAGGGAGTTCACAACTTTCATCAGATAATCCAAATAGGTCATAGGGGACTTCTGTTTCTAGCTATTGCAAATGCAAAAACCCTCCTTCTGAGGATGAGTAAGTCTGGAAAATATATTAAAAACACACTTGAAGGCATGAAAAAGTCTAAAAAATAGTAAAGGCTTGCCATGTTGGGATCCAAGTAAGGACAGAAGTCAAAAGAGGTGAACCTATTATGTGAGGCTGAAGGTGTCTACCAATTCCAGAGGAATCAACCTTATAAGAAGCAAGGTGCTTTTAACAGCTTTGCAGGGCTAGGAGAATAAGAATTAAAGTCCATGGCCTACCAGTGATGGAGTCCTGGGAAGCCCTTTGCTTTAGGTTGGGTTCCTGAGAGAATGACCTTAAGAGTAAGCATGAAGTGAAGTCGACAGGCTGTCACAAGGAGTGCAGCTTAGCCTCAGATCATCTTAGTCTCTGAAATTGGATTAAGATGGTCTTGGATTGCTAGTGTGTCAGGTCTAGTAGAAGCCTCTTTGGAAGAAGCTAGTCTTGATACCTCAAATTATTTCTACCAAGTGTGTAGTAAATATAATATTTGGCACAAAATAAAAATAGCTAGACACACGAAGAGCCAAAACAGCAAAATTGAATCAGTAAATACAACAGAGAGCAAAGCTGACACATTTTAGATACTGGCATTAAAAGTCTCAGACTTTAAAATACCTGTACTAAGGTAATCCATGTAATCTATATTAATAGGCAAAGGAAGAAAAATGCTATTTTTATATCAATTGATGCAAGATAAAGTATTTGAGAAGATTTAGTACCCATTTACCACGAAAAAAATCTCTCAATGAGTTAGGAATAGAGGGGAATTACCTTGACTTAAAGGTAAAGAGCATCAACCATATACCTACAACTAATAACATCATACTTGATAGTGAAAGATTGAATACTTTCCCCTTCTGATCAGAAATAAGGCAAAGGTATCTGTTTTCATAGCACTGGAGGTTCTAGCCATTGTTATAAGGTGAGAGAAAGAAACAAAAGGCCTATATTAAAAAGGAAGAAATAAGATTGTCCTTATTTGCAAATCATATAATTGTCTTTGGAGAAAATACCAAGGAAAATCCCAAAAAAGAAAAGAAAACAACTGTTAGCATTGATAAGTAAGTTCAGCAGTCACCAAATAAGAGATCAACACACAAAAATCAACTGTATATACATATACTAACAACGAATGTGTGGAAACTGAAATTAAAAACAGTATCACTTACAATCACACCTAAGGAAAATGAAATGCATAGGTATATACTTAAAACATATCTGTAAGATCTAAAAGTGGTAAAAATAATAAAATAATAAAAAATAATAAAATGCTGATGAAATTAATTTCAAAAACCTAAAGCAGCAGAGAAACACGTAGTATTCATGTGTTGAAAGACTCAACATGGGCAGTCCCGGTGGCCCAGTGGTTTGGCGCCGCCTTCAGCCCAGGGCCTGATCCTGGAGACCTGGGATTGAGTTCCACGTCGGGCTCCGTGCATGGAGCCTGCTTCTCCCTCTGTCTCTGCCTCTTTCTCTCTCTCTTGGTGTTTCTCGTGAATAAATAAATAAATAAATCTTTAAAAAAAAAAAAGAAAGAAAGAAAGACTCAACATAATAAAGATGTCAGTTTTCCTCAATTTGATCTATAAGTTTAAAGCATTTCCTGTCAAAATCCCAGCAAGGTTTTTTGTACACATAGACTAAAACTTACTGGAAAGGCCCAGGCCCTAGAATAGGTATAACAGTCTTGACAAAGAAGAATGAAATAGGAGTAATCACTCTCTTCAATCTTAAGGCTTATTATAATAGCTACAGTGGGGATCCCGGGGTGGCTTAGCAGTTTAGTGCCTGCCTTCAGCCCAGGGCGTGATCCTGGAGTCCCAGGATCAAGTCCCACGTCGGGCTCCCTGCGTGGAACCTACTTCTCCTCTGTCTGTGTCTCTGCCTCTCTCTCTCTGTGTCTCTCATAAATAAATAAAAAAATTTAAAAAATAATAATAGCTACAGTAATTACATCAGGTAATATTGGCAGAGGCATAAATACGTAGGTGAATGAAACCAGGTAGACTCCAGAAACAGAGCCATAAAGGCTCAACTGATTTTTTGACAAGAACAGAAGAAATTCAGTGGAAGAATTTCATTCAGCAAGTGATGCTGGTGTACTTGGGCATCAACCTAAACATTACAACTTTCATAGAAACTAAGAATGCACCAGGGACTTAAATATAAAATGTAAAATTATAAAACTTTTGGGAAAAAAAATAGAAAATCTTTAGAAATTGGAGCTGGGCAAAGAGTTCTTAGACTTGATACCAAAAGCACAATACATACAAAGAACAAAAGTCCAGGGGTGCTTGGGTGGCTCAGTTGGTTGGGTGTCTTCTTGATCTTAGCTCAGCTCTTAATCTCGGGGTCATGTGTTTAGGCCCATCACTTGACTACATGCCAACCATGAGGCCTACTTAAAAAAAAATAAGTAATAAAAGTCTCAAAACTCAACAGTAAAAGCACAAGCAATTCAGTTAAAAAAATGGAAAAAGATATGAATAGATAATTTACAAGAAAGATATACAGGTGGTAAATAAGCACACGAAAAGATGTTCAAATCATTAGCCATCAGAAATGCAAAAAATAAAATCACAATGAGATACCACCACAAACCTATCAGAACAGCTCAAATTAAAAATAGAACACTAGGAGTGCCTGGGTGGCCCAGTCAGTTAAGCATCTGCCTTCAGCTCAACTCATGATCCCAGGGTCCTGGGATCGAGCCTCACTTTGGGCTCCGTGCTCAGCTGGGATCCATCTCCCTCTCTCTCTGCCCCTCCCCCCTGCTTGTACTCTCTGTCTTTCTCTCTCTCTTTCTCTGTCTCAAATCAATAAATACAATCTTAAAAAAAAAAAGGTAAAAATAGAACACTAAATACGGGTGAGGCTGTGGAGGAATTGGACTATGTTCACATTTCTGGTAGGAATGTGGCAGTGGGTCCAGTTTCACATCAAAAGTAAGTGCCTTACTCTGTCTCTCTGGTACCTGAATTGGCAGTTATACTGACTGTTGACTTCCCGTAGAAGTGATGACAACCAGAAGACGGTATGATGAGATCTTTAAATTCTGGGAGGTGACTGTGGGGTGGCTGTCATTCTTTTCAGAATAAGACATTTTCAGACAAAAAATAAGATAATTTATCACCAGCTGCCCCACAGTAAAGGAAATGTTAAATTTATTCTTCAAGGAAAAAGATGACCAGAATAATCTATCGAAAAAATAGAAGAAATCAATCCTGGTTTTGTACTCAACTTGGGCCAGTGAGTTCCAGCCCTAGCTGTACATGAGAATCACCAGTGGAATTTTTAAAAAATAACTTACATGTTCTTCAGTAGGTTTGGTGTATGGCCTGTGGTCTAATGATATTGATGCCGAGCCTTGAGCGAGAAACACCTAGAACACTGGATTAGAATAATGCAGTGAGGGAACAGGGTGGTAACTGTAGAATAAGCAAGTGGCATGGTGGCTAAAACTAATAACTATCTCTTCCCTTTACCTGGGCTTCTGTCTTTATACTTTGTGTGTCTTAGTTGAAAACTTCCCCACAGTTTCTCGTCTTTTGTTCAAACAAAGTTCTGTTCCTGCCACCTGCCCATGTGGTCTGTCTCCCTTCCATCCTCTTTCCAGTGCTTTGCTGTCAGGACACTTCATGCACTTGCCACATTTGTGACTTCACATTAGTCTCAACCTCAGTGTCTTCTTCCTCTTCTGGGCTGTCTTGCATGGTGGTGCCAACCCAGGTTTCAAAAAGCAGAGCTTATGCCACTGCCCTCCTCAGAAATCTTTCCATTGCCCTTCACTGTCTATAAAATAAAGCTTAAACATAATACTTTCTAAAAACACAAATCAAATCATTTTCCTTCTATATACCCTTTACTTTCATCCTTTTGTGCTTGAAATAGCATCCCCATTTCCTATTTCCACAGCCTGTAAGATGCTGTTGTGATTGAAAGCCCATTTTAACTCCGTCCTATCGCATACCATTCTGCTCACACAGCCTAGTAACACTGGCCTTCTTGGGGTTTCTTCAGCAGCACTTTATTTCTTGCCTTTGGTCTGAACTTGCTGATCACTGGCCTGGAATCCTGTTCCTTCCTTTTCCTCCAGGTCTTAGTCTCATGCTCAGTCTTCAGAGTTGCCTCCCTTCCTTCTAGACAATAAACCCATTATTTCTTCCCTGCTTTATTGTAGTCACAGCATCCTGATCATCCTCTCCTATCATTGTGATTGTCTTTTGTACTTCTTTATTTAATCATTCCCTCTTCCTCCTTCCCTGGAAGGTAAACTCTTAAGAGTGCAGCAACCTTTGCTGGCTTGTTGACTGTTAGATCTCCAAAGTGAGGTCCACAGTAGGGGCTCAATAAATATCCCCTAACTTATTTTGTTTTTTTGTTTTTTTGTTTTTTTTAATTTTTTAATTTACTTATGATAGAGAGAGAGAGAGAGAGGCAGAGACAAAGGCAGAGGGAGAAGCCGACTCCATGCACCGGGAGCCCGACATGGGACTTGATCCCGAGTCTCTAGGATCACGCCCTGGGACAAAGGCAGGCGCCAAACCGCTGCGCCACCCAGGGATCCCTCCCCTAACTTATTTTGAATATAGATACGTTATGATAAAGTTTATATAGTAAAGCAACTCTCTGACAAGAGACTTTTTTTCCATTGGTGTTAACGATATATGAATTTAGGGTTTTTTGCTGAAATCCTTCCTATTCCCAGTCTCACATGTAACCTTTGGATGGAGGTCAGGGAGTGTGGTGGAAAATGAAACTGTCTAGGGAGAGACTGACATCTGGGGAAAACAAGTTGGGAATAGAATTCTGTAATTATGCAAGTTCTAAGAACCTTTACTTTGTGAGCATCACTCTGTATCTCTGAAATTTTCATAATGATCTTACTTGTTCTATAATTATTAGTAATAAAAATTCGGTCAAATTAACAGTGTTTTTGTTTGTTTGTTTAAAGGGCATTTCAGAGGGGGTTATATTTACAACTTAGATTTGTGTTGTGTTCTATAGTTTGTTCATACACAAATGCATCTAACAATCCCCTGTCAAAAGTATATCTTCATTTTGGAAGTGAGAGAGTGATGCTCTATATGTTAAGAAACATTTAGAAAGCTGGCTGGGTTGCAAAAGCAGGACATGGGTCTTTGGACTTATAATACCGTTTCTGTTTCATTATGGGGGTTATCAAGTTTCAACTGAAAGTATCTATGGCAGGAACTAGAGAATGAACAGACTTGCTTGTCCTTAAATCCTGGAGTAAGTGGAGGTAACTGCTGAACCACATGATAGCTACCTGGGGATGATGCTGTTGCTCCCTGAATCTCCATTCCATGAGGAGATTAATCTCATCAAAACTGTCACCACATTCAAAACTAACAGAATTTCTCACTGTAATTGTTTTGCCCCTGACAGAGCTACATCCTGACACTCTTTCTTGCTCCCTTATGGAAAATGGATCTGGGGAGGGGGGAGGCAAGAATAAAAAGGAGAGCAGGTAGGAGGCTGTGACAGCATTAGGTGAGAGGTCATAGTGGATGGGATCAGAATGAAAGCAATTGCACTGGAGAGGAGTACACCCTGGGGCAGGGTGTATTTGAGGTATAATTGACAGCTGATGGATCAGATATGGAGGATAGAGAGGGTATGAGGGAGGAATCAATACCTAAAATTTTGCCTTGAACAACCATGTACGTGGTGACATTTACCCAGATGACAAAGATGAAAAACTGGCTTGGGAAAGGTTGGAATAATAGTAGTCTTAGACTTGTTAAATGTGAGATAGCTCTTCCACATTCAAAGACATCAAGTAAGCCAGTTATGTATATGAATCTGGAGCATAGGAAAAGGAGCTGGGCAGGAGCTAGAATTTTGGAATGTGTTGCAGTTACCCAGAAAGAGTGAGATGGGCCTCCTAATGCCCTCCCCCAAATTTGGTTCTGATGTAGAGATCAGTGGTCTCAACCATAAACCGCGAGGGCATGCCCATACTAAGAGGATGTGAGAAGATTTAATACTTACATAATGCGGCTTTCTGGGCAGATCAGTGCTGGCTCCCTAGCTATTCCAGAAATGACTTACGATAGCAGGAAGGAGACTGGTCTGGCTTTTGTGGTGGTTAGAGGATGGGCTGGGGCACGAGTTGCCTTGTGTAGGCTGAGCCTTTTGAGGTTTGCACTCTATTGCGTCCCCAGGAAGTAGCACCAGGATCTCCTCCTCAGCTTCCTTGCCAGCTTCCCCAACACAAGGCAGAAGGGGAAAGGAGAGCAGTGCAACATTAAAAGTGGATTTAAACTCTGTAACAGAAGACTTCAGCAATAAACACTATCTAAAATGATAGAACTAGAAAAGCTTTCCTGAAGGAGGTCTGAGGACTCCAAGGAGAGAAAGGTATATCGTATAATATGCCACCAGCTAAGACAAAAACATCTTAGGGGAGCAGAAGCCAGGGGCATCATGTGCCCACAATGGCTGTGCACCCCACAGCACCCTGGCTCGTGCTGTGTGTGCTGGAGGTGTGCAGGGTGGCACCCAGGGGAGAAGAGTCAACCCGCTACTGCTGAGGAGATGAGCAGGATGGAGGGTAGAGGTAGGTCTATTAGTTTGCATCATGGCATTTGGGCTCATGAATTGGTAGAGACAGAAGCCAGATTAGAGAAGATTAGGGAATGAATGTGAGGTGAGGAAGTAGAGAAGGCAAGTTTAGAAAGCTTTCTCAGGAAACTGCCAAATGCAGAGCAAAGAAATGGGCAGTAATTAGAAGGAGGAAGATGTTGGATCAAGGAGAACTTTTTTTTTAAGTTAGATCTTAGAGCACAGTTACAAACTGATGTGAACAAGACAATGATGATCTCAGAGAGAACAAGGATCGCTGCTGTAGAGAGTCCTGACAAAAAGGGGAGGGGGTCAGAGCCCAAGTGGACAACTCTACTTTATAGGAGCAGAGACATGCTTCTTCTATTAGAATAGGAGGGAAGGCAGAAAGCAGGGCTGTTCAAGGAGGTGAGTCTATAAGCTGATTGGTGATGACAGGTGAGAACTCCTTGCTAATTGCTGTTTTCCCTACTATAGATGAGACAGGGTTCTCAGCCAAGAGCAGTGGGAAAGGGGCAGTGGTGTGATGAGAAAAGACATGAAATAATTGCTCAGAAAGCTGTGAAGCAAGTTGACCAGGAAGCATAGGAAGGCTGTGAAGCGATGCTGAGCCCATTTGAGAGTTGTGGTCTTGAAATCAGAGCCCGAGCAGGCGGCTCTGGTATCTCATGTTGTCACCAGAATCAGCTGTGTGGGCACTGATGAAGAGAAGGTAGAGATGAGTTCACAGGGTTGGGGTTTCACATGGCAAGCACCACAGTACTTTGGGTGGTTGTGGCAAGTAGAGAGCTGAGGGTACTTGCAAAAAGGAGTGATCATTTAAACTTAGCGAGGTAGTCATTAAAGACATGACCTATTTATAGTACATGTAAAGTATACATTTCTAGGTCTACCTTCCTCTCTCTTTCTATATTATGTGATTGTAGATATATTTCAGCGCTATTGTTTGATGTTTTAGTTTAGGCTTATTTTCTAAAGACTTTTGATTTTGGTTTTTGGAAAACCAACTATAGTTTTTCCTCCTGGAACTAATGAGTGAGCAAGCAAGAGGTTCTGTAAGCAAAAGTAAAAGTTGCAGACTTTGTTATGATTGGACCTGTGTTTGGAAATTCTGTGAATTGTGTTATGTCAGCATCCTGCTCATGGAATAGGCTATGTAAACAATGGGTGTTGGGCGGTTCCATGAATGAGCAGCCTTCTCGCTTACACACTTAACCACTGCAATTCTCCAGATTTCTGAGTGTTTATTTCATAGTAAAAAGGGCTCTAAAAATACCAGGCCAGTTAGGTTTTTATTGTAGATCATTTCATTTAAACTGCAATGGGACATATAAATTTTAAAAAGAGAAAAAAAAAACATTGAAAGCAGGATTTTGAAGGAAAGGCTATAGAAGTCTGTAATAACTTGTTTTGGCTGTGGATGTGAAAGTGCAAAAGAGATGTGAATAACTTTATTTCATCTTTTCAGTGAGAGCAATTGGTACATTTAATTGATGCACAAAGGATTTGAATAATAACACGTGAAAATATCCAAGTACTATGCTAGCCTGACAGTATTGTAGATACCAATTTTAAAGTAAAAGAAATTCTCCTTTTGAAGTTGATTTTTAATATATTCATAATGTCTTATTTGCAATTTTATTTTTTAAAATTGTGAAGACATGTCAGGTGATAACTTTGAGTGTTCAGAGTGAAATAAGAAAAGGATTAGGATGGATTAAGTTCTAGGACAAGAGACAATGACCACAAGTTGTACAGGGGAAGATTATTAGTTGGGGTATGCAAGCTGGGTTTAAAAACGTGAGACAGGGAGCACTGCAGGGAGTAGAAGTTAGTAGGAAACAGATAACCTAGAGAAAACAGACCCAAACACTATTGTTTCAGACTGCCAGGTAACAATTTTAGGGTTATAAGTTTTATTGATTATGAAGTATGGACAGGAATAATAAGTACAAAGAAAACTAACATTTCACCTTTCAGTGGGCAGGAATTTCTGCCTTCCAAGAACCCTGATCTTCTTTACTGGGCCTGGGAATTTCCTGATAATGTCCTCTCCCCAGAAGCAAAGACAGCTGGGGTTGGGGTGGGGGTGGGCAGGGTGTTTTGAAAATGAAGTCATGATAGGAGGGAGGCAGGGGCAAGAGCTAACAAGAGTTTTTTATGGAGAGGACTATGTGAACAATACTAGCTTTTATGCTGTAGCCACAGTGACCACACTTGCTATCCTAGGGAGTGCAACTTGTATCTCTAACTTAGGGACATTGCAAATATTTAAGTTTGATATAAGCAATTGTTAATGTTTGATTTGTGGATTAGGAGACAGAAAATGCATCAGAGACCTCTCTCTCTCTCTCTCTCTCTCTCTCTTTCTCTTTCTCTCTCTCTCCCTCCCTCCCTCCCTCTCTCCCTCTCCCTCTTCCTAATAAGGGTAACATCTAGACATTTGGCCTGTCTCAAAGAAATTGAGTCAGCCCTGGCACTGAACCATGAGAATTAACATTTATTTAGCACCTACTATGAGCCAGATCTCTAGATGGGTGATGTTCATACATAGTTTCTTTCAGTCCTCCTAACCTTGAGAGGTATTATTTTCTCCATTTCAAAGATAATTTAGAAACTAAAACTTAGTGGTTTTTTTTTCCCCCACTGAGCAGGAGTTGCCAGTTGAACCTAAGTATGTCTAACTCCAAAGCCTAGGATGTTTCCACTCTGAAAGTATTCTCGGGCAGCCTGGATGGCTCAGTGGTTTAGCGCCGCCTTTGATCCAGGGTGTGATCCTAGAGACCCAGGATCGAGTCCCACGTCGGGCTCCCTGCATGGAGCCTGCTTCTCCCTCTGCCTGTGTCTCTGCCCCCCGCCCCCATGAAAAAATAAATAAAATCTTTAAAAAAAAGAAAAAGTATTCTCATTCAGCTCCTCCAGTAAGTTGCTGCACAGCATGGTTAAAGCTTGTATGGATCATTGTTATATAGAGATTTTGGACCAGAGAAGCATTAACTATAGCAAAGGTAGGGAAGTGATAGGATGACCTGGGCTTTTCTTGTCTTGATTTATTCCCTAGTGCATGGGAGATAAATTTACAGTGTTCGGGCTGTGGGCTAGGATGGTGCCAGGGTGGTGATCCTTAAACTTCACAGTGCAGTGAGGTGGGTAATGGTTCTATTGGAAAAGCTTCATACCCAGAGGTTTTGATTCAGTGGAATGTCTGTATGGTGATAAGAACCCAGATGATTCTGATTGAGGTGTGTGTCTCCGTATTACACCAGGAGAAATGCTGAGGTAGGCAATGCCGTTTTCACTGGCTCTTCATCCATTTCTTATTTGATTATGAGATGATAAACCTAGAGGTGATAGCCCCACTGTCAAATAAGTGACACAAGACCAGAGATAGTGATGATTTAGAGGGCAGGAGGTGGACCTTGACCATGATAATGAAGAGAGAGAAGGTTTAAAGGTACTCAAATCCAGGAACTGGGTTACTTGGCCGTCTATTCTAAACTGAAATTGAGCAGAACAACTACTGATCATCAGGGATGTGCTCTTAACCAACATTCCCATACATGTGCCTCACTTAATTTTGTAACATATAAAATCAATTTCATCAATCTGCATTTTATAGAAATGGGAACTGGCGAGGCCTGACATTGTTTAAAATAAATTACCCGGGATCCCTGGGAGGCTTAGTGGTTTGGGGCCTGCCTTTGGCCCAGGGCGTGATCCTGGAGTCCTCGGATCGAGTCACGTGTCGGGCTCCCTGCATGGAGCCTGCTTCTCCCTCTGCCTGTGTCTCTGCCTCTCTCTGTGTCTCTCATGAATAAATAAATGAAATCTTAAAAAAAGAAAAAAAAAACCTAATGAAAAAAAATAAAATAAATTACCCCAAGATCATATAGCTAGAATCAAAGTCTGTTTAATTTTAAAATCTCACAACCTTTTTCTTTCCTTTATTTTTTAAATTACACAAATAATGTATCAATATAGTCTCACAGACAAAAAAAAAAAAAAAAAAAAAAATCAAACACTCCAAACATAGGAGCCTTCTCCCAACCCCCATGCCCCTTTACAGAAGTAATCTCTGGTATCAACAGACTGTACAGATAGTCCCCCAGCTTTTGAGGGTTCACTTGACAATTTTTTGACTTTATGATGGTATGAAAGTGATACACATTCAGTAGAAACCATACTTTGAATTTTCAGTTTTGATCTCTTCCCAGGCTAACCATATGTTGGACAATCCTCTCACATGATGCTGAGCAGTGGCAGCTCCCAGTCAGCCAGCAATCCTGAGGGTGAACGACCTATACACTGATAACCATTCTGTATCCACACAACCATTCTGTTTTTTGCTTTCAGGATAGTTTTCCATAAATTACATGAGATAATCAATTCTTTATTACAAAATAGACTTTGTGTATTAGTTGATTTTGCCCAAGTATAGGCTAATGTAAGTGTTCTGAACAGTTAAAGTAGCCCTGACTAAGTTATGGTGTTGGGTAGGTTAGAGGTATTAAATACACTTTGAACTTAATGACATGCTTATTGGGATTTAACTCTATCATAAGTCATGGAAGATCTATAGATCCTTATAGTCGTTGTATTTATATATGAAAATACATTAATTGCATTTATATATGAAAATACACAATACATTGATGTTTCTTTTTCACATAAGTAGAATAACACTGTATGTATTATTCTGTAACTTACTTTCTTAACAATACTAACTCCTGTAGTTTTTTCTGTATCAGTTACAAGGTCTTCTTTATATTACTAGTACTCATCTTTATACTTTATACCAGAAACTGCAGGAACATACATAAACTATAATCCCAACTAATTTTTAAAAGCAGACATGTGGTTACCCCTGGGTGGCTCAGCAGTTGAGCATCTGCCTTCGGCTCAGGGTGTGGTCATGGAGTTCTGGGATCAAGTCCCACATCGGGCTCCCTGCATGGAGCCTGCTTCTCCCTCTGCCTGTGTCTCTGCCTTTCTCTCTATGTCTGTCATGAATAAATAAATACAATCTTAAAAAAAAATAAAAGCAGGCATGTATTTAAGTTAGAGCTTCTACTGTTTTGCTCTTGAGAGCATAAAGCAATGTCTGGAGAGATTTTTGGTCGTTTCAACTTGGAAGGGGTTGCTACTGGCATGTAATGGGAAGAGGCCAGGAATGTACAGGGCAGCCCCCCATAACAAAGAATTCTCAGGCCCAAAATGTCAGTAGTGCAGAGACTGAGGAATAATAAATCCATTTGTTTTAAATGGTAGGATTTCAAGTTTTCTCAGGAAAAAAGCAATTATACTCTGGCCTCTTCCCTGATTTGCAATCATATTTGAACTTTTATACTTAATAGTATTTTGCCATGAAAATGGCAAAATAATCCATTGATTACTAACTACTTACTGAATCTTGCATCCCAATTTCTTGAACTATGCTTTCCCACATAATAGGGAAAGGTGTTTCTCAACACATGTTTTACATAGCTAGTTTTCCTTCTGTAGAAAACTGCTCATTGAATTAAACTTTGTCCACTTTGGCTTGAGTAGATACTGATTGTATCAAATTAGAAATCATTTAGCAGTTTCAATATTGAATGGAAATAAAAAGAACCTTGGTAATTGCACATCTATTAGGTTAAGCCTACCATGCCCAAATAAGACTGATAAGCAAGACTGTTGACTCTTGGAAACAAATTGTCAGGTTCCAGATTAGGAATTGGCATTATTTAGGTTAATTTGTTTAAACTGCTGTTTTGTATTGAAGGAAATAATGTATAAATTTTAAGCTTAGGCAGTTTTCATCCCTTAAAAAGTCTGTTTATTACTACTTTGCTAAAGGGTATATAATCACAAATATTTTCAGTGAAAATAATGAGGGTGTTTTTTCCCCCCCTCAAAATGACCTTAAATTAAACATGTCTGATTTTTAGGAAGAACATAGAACATACTAGAAATAAAACCGTATCTTTAATTTAGGACTCATTTCTTCTTGATTTGGATTATAGATTATTCTAATACCTGGTAGTTGCCAAGTTACATTTTGAAATATTTTTTAATTCTTAATTTATAAGAAATAAAAAATACTATTGGAACTTAGAACATTTTAATTTACAGAATTCTGAGTAACTTTTCAAGCAATTTATATTTTAGTTCTTTTATAGTTTTATGAAGAGCAGTGGGTATGCATTATATCATAACATGAAAACAGTCCTTAAAATTCTAGATATTAAGGATTTCAGATTTTAGAAGAGTTAGCAGTGAAACTACATCACTATAATGATTTTTTTCCCTGAGATGTCTCAGTATTAATGAGTGCTTCAGACTAACAGCACAGAATTGTGATGGTGTAAAATGTTTAATTCACTTTTATCCTACTTTGTCTCTTAGAATCTTTATCCAGAAATAATTTGCGGAATTTGTTCTGCCTCTTATGTATGTATCCCTGACCAGCACTTTGTTTAGTGTGCCTGCTTTTGAACTTCAGAGAAGTGGGGTCATGCTGCGTGTTTATAATTTTATTCTTTTCCTTATCATGTGCTGTGCTTGGGACTCTTACTTTTCTATGTAAGTTTTAGAAAAGCTTCTGAAGTTCCACCAAAAAAACCTATTTAGGATTGTTAATGGTACTTACATTGAGTCTGTATGACAAAGAATTTACATCTTTATGACACTGAACTTTTCTTGCTGGGGCCATAGTATATCTCTCCATTTAGGCAGGCCTTTAATGTATGTCTTAAAGTTTTGTGACTTTGGTGTTTTATCATGTAGTGCTATGTACAGAGTGCTACTGGTCCAGTTTATAAAGGGCAACTTTTCTTCTTTTTTAGTGAAGTAGTATATTTAGGTGGTGCTTATTAAGTTGGTCTAGATTCTACATTGTGTTTTTTGTCAAGGGAAATGATGATTTAAGATTGTATTGTTAAGGAAATTAGCCAGTTTTCACTATGGTATCTATGGTATTTATATTTAGGAAAATATAAATCACTTGCAGGGATTTAATTAATTTGAAATTGTAATATTAAGTGTAACAGGATAATAATATAAATGTTTTATTAGATGGGAATATAAAAAATAAAAAAAGAAGTGACTAATTCAGTATTTGGGCACAGGTATTTTATATGGTAAACGAATCTGCCAAGCATTCAAAACAGCATTAGTTCTATTGGCCAACAACTGAATAGACTGGATGCTTTTGTAAAAGTTTGTAAGGACAGACGAAAAGATTAAACATGTTGTGTTATACTTCTAGGATTAAATTTTTTGGTCAAAAATAATTGAATAAATTGGATTGAATTAGCAAAAGTTTTGTTTTGCCATTCAGGTTGCAAAGGGAAAAGTTTTAAAAATGTGTAGCTATGTTTTACAGTTTTTATTTAAGGATAATCAAGATGGATTTGTGATTTTCCAGTGCTCCTTTCAGCAGAGATGGTCCTTGCTATTGCTTCTCCTGTCCCTTCTGGGTGCTCTGATACTGTGGTACTCTTAGATTGTAACAAGGTCATTAGCACCAAAGCAGCGTATTTTTCAATGAAATTGTATTTACATTGGTGTGCCAGGTTCCAGTCAGTGTTACCAAATTAAGTAAACCCCTTTGAAGTAAAAGCACATAAGCAATGTCATGTTTTTTCCACTGTTCTGTGGATATTTTATGGGCTGAAACTTAGGAAAGCAAATTGTGAAAAGGAAAATTTATCATTTTATACTGTAACAAGATCACAGAGGAATCCAGTAATTATAGTGTTCAGTAACTATGAATGAGCAATCCATTCTATTTATTTTTATTTGGCTAGTGTTTATTGAGTGCCTAGTGTATGCAATATGGAGGACTAGTTAACAGTTGCTCTAGGGAGTATAAAGATAGTAAGACCACCTCTTTCTTGGGGAGCCTGTGAGCTAATTAGTACAAGAAGAAAAGGGTGACTATACAGTGCAAGGCAGAACTTGGTGGGCACTGTCAGAGAAATACAAACAGGATGCCATGGAGATTTCAGGAGAATCTGATCTCATCCTGTCAGGAACTAGAACAGGAGTCCTGGAGAAAGATGGATTTTGAAAGACATTTGTGATTTTGGCAGCTAGAAATGTGTGGAAGAAAGAAATGGGACAGAGATGGGAATGTGGTGACCCAACAGAGAGTCTGATGCCACCAAATTACAGGGATTAAAGGGAAAGACCAGGAGGAGTAAGTTTGACCTCTTTAGAGAGGAAGGGGATATGCTCAGGCACCCAGCAAAGGCTGGGAATAGGAGGGATGACAGGAACATTTCCGCTGGAGTCATTGCCCCGCCTACCATGGCCCCTCTCCCTCCACTTTTCTCTTCTCCTTCCCTATTAGTCTTCTGTCTGTCCTGTCACACAGCCTCTCTTTCTCTCTTTCCCTGCCTCCTTTCCCTCACTCTGTCTGTACCCAGCTGTCAGAATCATCTCAGAAGTCATCATCTCTGGGAGCATTCTGAAACCCTACAGTTGGAATTAATCATTTTTTCCTCTGTTCCCACAGTGATTGTCTTACTCCTCCCTCGTTGTAGCACTCACTGCATTCTGTCTTATATTATGGCTCTTTCCATCTCGATCTCCCTTCCTTAGGCTGTGGGGGCTTCTTATCCCAACACCTTAGTAGCATGGCTTGAATAAACATCACATTAAGTGTGTTGAATAAATAAGGGATCCTTGTTTACAAACAGGTTTATTTATATTATGTATAAAGAGCTAGATGCGGTAGAGACCAAAGTGATGGAAATTCTAAAAGACTTTAATGATCAGATGAAGAAATTGTTTGGAGAAGCATGAAATATGTGCTCTCAGTTCAAGAAGATTGACCACAGTTTGGCTCTCTTAGCCCTTTGGCTGGGCAGAAACCAGTCCTTCATCCACAAACCAACCGTGTGCCAAACCACAGCCTCATTGCTCCAGCTTTCCTCACCCACCTGTGAGTAAGCTGCCTGTTACAAAATGGAGCAGATACGGTGAGGTGAGGACAAAAAAGAACACCTGAAAACACGGGCAATGGATTTTCCTCTAATTTATTTAAAACTTCTCTCCTTATGAATCTTCACCTTCATGGTTATAAGTATTTTTAAAGTGGCTTTTCAAACACTAGCAGAATTCTTAAAACAACTCCATGAATCAAAATCAGACTTCAGATGTTTTGTACACAGCTATGTTCGCTCCTGCATCTTTCATCCTCGAAGGATTTAGATCACAAATCTGGATGATGTGTTTGCATGTTTTCTTTATGTCCCTTGAGTCAGAACCTGTTCGTTTACATTCACATCCTTTTTGTGGATACTAATTCCCGTATTCAGAAGCCCAGTTCTTCATCAGTTCATTAGTAAAAAGGAAAATTGAAATAGAGGATTTCTGAGATTGCTCTGTCAGCATTTACAAAAGAATCAATGATCATGGGGATCCCTGGGTGGCTCAGCGGTTTGGTGCCGGCCTTCGGCCCGGGGTGTGATCCTGGAGACCCGAGATCAGGTCCCATATCGGGCTCCCTGCATGGAGCCTGCTTCTCCCTCTGCCTGTGTCTCTGCCTCACTCTCTCTGTGTCTCTCATGAATGAATAAATAAAATCTTTAAAAAATTTTTAAAAAAGGACCGGTGTCTGTATGATGGTAGGAATGAATTTTTGTCCAAGGGCCAGATGCCTACAGAATCTTTAATGGTTTTCTGTTTAGACTGTCAGCCACTAGGTGGCAGTAAAAAAAAATTCTCAGCAAGGAGAAATGCTTATCAATTTTTAAGTTTTACTTCAACAAGAGAGATTTGAAGATCTAAAGTTTGAGGTGTCTGTGCTGCAGTTATGTAACCATAGCCAGGCCTTGGTATGCTGTTTCTTAGGACCTATGCTTATTTTATCCAGGGATAAAACTCTTGTGACCCTCCATAGCAATTCATATCACGGAATTATGGGAAGAACAGACATAAGTTAAGCATGTAATTTTGTTTTGCCAAACATTTTCTATGATAATAAGTAAGCCCTAAAGGGTCTTAAGCTGAGAACCAATCAGATTTGCATTGTTATGATAAAAAACTATTCCAGAGCCTGTGTAGAGTGGATATAGGGAGATTCTTTATAAGTTTTGGGCATAGAGTAACCAGCTTTGATAATTGTAGGAACTTTGGAAATACAGATAGTTGAAGGAAGAGATTTTAAATTGCTGCTAGAAAAAAAAATCTGTGTTAACTATTTGTTACATTTCTTCTCAGCATTATTTTTCCATACAAAATTAAAATCACATTGAACATATAGTTTGACACCTTGGTTTTTAAGTTACTGTTATATAGTTTTTCTTATGTCACGAAAATATATTTTTCAACATAATTTGTACAGTTGCATAAACCATGATGAATTCAATCAATGCATTGTTATATAGGTTATTTGTGTTGCTTCTGGTTTTTCACTGTTACAAGTAATGCTGCTGTGAACCTAAAACTTTGATTAAGATGTATTCTTGGGTATTTGCAAACGACATATCAGATAAAGGGCTAGTTTCCAAAATCTATAAAGAACTTATTAAACTCAACACCAAAGAAACAAACAATCCAATCATGAAATGGGCAAAAGACATGAAGAGAAATCTCACAGAGGAAGACATGGACATGGCCAACAGGCACATGAGAAAATGCTCTGCATCACTTGCCATCAGGGAAATACAAATCAAAACCACAATGAGATACCACCTCACACCAGTGAGAATGGGGAAACTTAACAAGGCAGGAAACAACAAATGTTGGAGAGGATGCCGAGAAAAGGGAACCCTCTTACACTGTTGGTGGGAATGTGAACTGGTGCAGCCACTCTGGAAAACTGTGTGGAGGTTCCTCAAAGAGTTAAAAATAGACCTGCCCTACGACCCAGCAATTGCACTGTTGGGGATTTACCCCAAAGATTCAGATGCAATGAAACGTCGGGACACCTGCACCCCGATGTTTCTATCAGCAATGGCCACAATAGCCAAACTGTGGAAGGAGCCTCGGTGTCCATCAAAAGATGAATGGATAAAGAAGCTGTGGTTTATGTATACAATGGAATATTACTCAGCAATTAGAAACGACAAATACCCACCATTTGCTTCGACGTGGATGGAACTGGAGGGTATTATGCTGAGTGAAGTAAGTCAATCGGAGAAGGACAAACAGTGTATGTTCTCATTCATTTGGGGAATATAAATAATAGTGAAAGGGAATATAAAGGAAGGGAAAAGAAATGTTGGGAAATATCAGGAAGGGAGACAGAACATAAAGATTCCTAACTCGGGGAAACGACTAGGGGTGGTGGAAGGGGAGGAGGGCGGGTGTTGGAGGGGAATGGGTGACGGGCACTGAGGTGGACACTTGACGGGATGAGCACTGGGTGTTTTTCTGTATGTTGGTAAATTGAACACCAATAAAAATTAATTAAAAAAAAATAAATAAAATCTTAAAAAAATAAAAAAATTTTAAAAAAAAGATATATTCTTGGGAATTAAATTACTGGTTAAAAGGCTATGAACTATGATGCTTGGCTCTGTATCATCAAGTGACTTCCCAGAAAGGCTTTACAAATTTGTGCTCCCAACAGGGACAGAGTGCCCTTTTCACTATATCCTTACCAACACTGAGTCTTACAGTGTGTGGGTTTTTTTGTTTTGTTTTGTTTTTTTGTTTTTGTTTTTTTTTTTTTTAAAATAAATCTTTTTTTTTTAATTTATGATAGTCACAGAGAGAGAGCGAGAGAGGCAGAGACATAGGCAGAGGGAGAAGCAGGCTCCATGCACCGGGAGCCCGATGTGGGATTCGATCCTGGGTCTCCAGGATCGCGCCCTGGGCCAAAGGCAGGCACCAAACCGCTGCGCCACCCAGGGATCCCTTGTTTTGTTTTTTAAACTGGAGGTGGGAACTAATATTTATAGCACTTGATTTTTTTAAAAATCAGTTTCTAACCATATCATTTTAGGAATTTAGGCCAGGACAGGTCTACAAATCAAGTTGTTTTCATTTTTCGAAGACCTTAAGTGTTATAGTCAGCTTGTGTTAATGTAGGCGTTGTGAATACTATCTAGGGAACTATTCATGGCTAGTTTAAACATTACTCAGGAATTATTTACAATCCCTGGCCGTACCCTCTGAATCTATTGATTTTAACTTTCATTGGCTCAGCTACCAAAGTAACTCAAGCACTTTTGGGAAGCCAGCCTCCACGCATTAGCCCAAGGCCTGGGATGTGAGTGCTTCTGAGAGGCACTGGATTTAAAGGGGAAAGCCTTGGCATGGTTTTCCTTAGGATCTATAATCTTAACTGATCGTTAACTGCTATAGCGTTGTTGAAATTGGTTTCTTTCTTTCTTTTTTTTCTTTTTTTAAAGATTTTATTTATTCACGAGAGACACAGAGAGAGAGGGGCAGAGACACAGGCAGAGGGAGAAGCATGCTCCATGCAGGGAGCCTGATGTGGGACTTGATCCCTGGTCTCCAGGATCAGGCCCTGGGCTGAAGGCGGCGCTAAACCGCTGAGCCACCCGGGCTGCTCTGAAATTGGCTTCCTTCTATTGTGCATACATTGTATTACTTTTTATACCAACTAAGTCTGTAGTACTTTGTATTTTAATTTTTTAAGCATCAATTATGTGAATTATAATGATAGTAGCCACCTGTTTATAGGTGGTTTAATTGAAACTTACTTAACTGAATTTTATTAAAAACTTTTTTTATGGGATTTTTTTTTTTAATGGGATTTTAAGTGAGATGCCATACGGTATTTCACACATGGAAAGTCCTCAGTAACTTTTAGTTGTCTTGTTAGAATTCCCTCAAGAAGTACGTTTAACCAGATCTGGAGGAACCCTCATGGCAGAGAGATTAGAACATCCTAAAGTCCTGAGGGGCCAAAGAGCCCATAGCCCCATATAGCTCCAAACAAGCCAGTGAGGGAAAGTCAGCCCTAGGTGGGGTCTTTGCTTTGGGAAAAAGTTTAGGCTTCATCAGGAGAGTAATTGGGAACCATAAAGGGTCTTAAGCTGAGAACCAATCATATTTGCACTGTTATGTTAAAAAATGATTCCAGCCACCTGTGGAAAGTGTTTACAGGGAGATTCCCGACAAGGTTTGTCTATAAAGTAAGTAACCAGCCTTGGGCACATTTCTTAAGCTAAATGTGTCTTGGTTTCCTCATCTCCAACACAGATTTAGTAATAGTACTCACCTTAGAAACTGAGCTATTATTTATTTGTTATGTCCTCAAAACAGCTTCTAGTGTATAAGTGCTTTAAAGTTTGTTAAATAGAATGCTGAAAATGTGATGGCAGAAGGTTGAGCACTTCCAGTACTGCCCTCTCTCCATCTAGCTGACCTCCACCATGGAGAACGCAGACTGTCCCTGACTCTGAGTCCTTGGCTAAGCTTAGTTTCCTCCATCCCCATGTCTGGGTGCCACATGGATGTGGCATATGGCTGGCCAGGCCTGGCTAGCCTCTCCTTCA
The DNA here is from genome assembly GCF_018345385.1 of Vulpes lagopus. Classification (NCBI taxonomy): domain Eukaryota; kingdom Metazoa; phylum Chordata; class Mammalia; order Carnivora; family Canidae; genus Vulpes; species Vulpes lagopus. The sequence goes on from NC_054825.1 coordinate 128,787,082, forward strand.
CTTGAGACCTACACTGCACTTCACACAGTGGGTCAGGCCCCACTTTCCACTTACTCCATGTAGACTTCCTGCTGGGGAGAACTATGCAGAACTCACCAGTGCACACTGCCCTTCAATGGATGGTACACTGGCTGTAATTTAACTCCCCTGGCTTTGCCAGGCTGACTACAACTGCTTACTTTCACTCAGATTGTACTGGGTGTTTGAAACTAACTGGTGTGTCCTCAGCTCCTGTTTACTTTCTGTATATATAAAAGGACAGCTTTGAACTGAAAGAGAAAAAAGGCAAATAATATGCAAATGGCTTCCATCCAGCCTTTTCTTCTTGTCTTTAGTAGGGAGCATCTTAAGTATTTTACATCTTACCAAAAGTTTAACTCTATAAATCTCTATTTTTCTCCCTTCTCGGTGACTTATTTTTGTAAGTCATGTTATACATGTTGTTGGGTTTGCTTTGTAGTTAGTAATGTTTCAAAGCTACTTTGTTAACTTGCTATGAATTTTTCCAGTTTGAAAATAGTAGATGGAGTCTCATGCAGGAATAGCAGTTCTCAGCCTGCATGACTTAGTGTGTTGCCTGTAGTCCTTTTTTGAGGATCATGAGGCAACTCTGAGCTTACAGGGAGAAAGTACCATGATCTACAAGAAAAGGGTGCATACCAGATCCAGGGTAGAATTCTCCCTGGGAGGAAGGACAGGTGTAGAACTGGTGGGGGAAGGGAGAGATGATATAGAAGGCTTCCTCTGTGTTTCTAATGCTTGTTAAATGTGATGGTGGGTGAAAATTGTCATATTATTTTATATCTTTCTGAATATGTGAAACAGTTTATGATAAAATTAAAATAATGCCATCCACCCTGGGCATTACTGGTAAGTTTACTGCCTGGTCTGGTGAGGCCTGCCCTTGACTGAGGCAATACAGCCTCTTCCCTAGATTTCATGGTCCTCCAAGTGTTTGTGTATGGACTCAAACATTCAGATGTGGATATACAAGTTCATTTTATCACATAATGTGTACTTATTAAATGCAGTGCAGGACTTAAAAAAATAATAAATTGGGTATTTCCCTGTGAATATATAAAAACCACTGGGTTGTATACTTTAAGGAATAAATTTTATAGTTTATGAATTATATCTCAATAAAGCTGCTGTTAAAAAATTAAATGTTTCCAAATATAGCACGTTTTCAAAAAGTATTTTTTCCTTATTATAAAAGTAGTACACATACACACATAGGAAACTGGAAAATATACTAAAGTAGAAAGAATATATATAGCCCTAATAGCACCATCCCAGAGACTGTTAACATTTGATGATGGTTTCTTCCATTACCTTTTCATTTCCATGTATAGATTATTTTTATATTGATGAGATTGTTTCTGTATATTAAAATTTGCATCTTCCTGGGGCACCTGGGTGGCTCAGTCAAGTAAGTGGTTGCCTTCAGGTCAGATCAAGCTGACATCGACATCGGGCTCCTTTCTTAGCGGGGAGCCTGTTCTCCCTCTCCCTCTGCCTGCCACTCCCCCTGCTTATGTTCTCTCTCTGTCAAATAATATATAAAATCTTTAAAATAAAATTTGCATCTTCTTTTAACAGTGTAATATAACCATTGAAAATGTTCTCGTAAATTCCTTATAAACATTTTAATGGCTTAAAAGATGAGCCACTGTATGAGTATTATAAATTAATCAGTTCCTGCTGTTAGATGTTTTTTGCTATGAGAAATAACATTATAGCAAATGTCTTTGAGTATAATTCCCATCATCATATTTGGATTTATTTCCTTAAATGTATACCAGATACGTTAAAAGTTCTGAATGCTTTTAAAAATCTTTAATATGTATTTTCAAATTGCTCTCTATAAGGCAGACCTCTACTAAACTATAAGACACCTTTGTTCAGGTTCTAAACCCCTGGGCAGACATAGCTCTGGCAATCCAAGCTTGGGGTGGGTAATGGGCTTGTGTTACACCCACTCTTATTCTCTGAAGGTGCCTCAATGTGGTTCACAGCAGCAGGATGTATGAATATCCATTTATATTTTAATAGCTCACACAGAGTACCTGTGTCAGAGAACCCAGACTAGCATTCTGTATTTAGATCTCTAAAAATCTTTAATTCATTAAGTGAAAAATGGTATGTTGATATTTAAATTTACTCTTTGAGTTTGTGAAGGTGAACATTTATTGGTGCTTGTGCATTTATTTATTTATTTATTTTTAATTTTTAAATTATTTATTTATTTATTTATGATAGTCACAGAGAGAGAGAGAGAGCCAGAGACACAGGCGGAGGGAGAAGCAGGCTCCATGCACCGGGAGCCCGATGTGGGATTCGATCCCGGGTCTCCAGGATCGCGCCCTGGGCCAAAGGCACGGGCCGAACCGCTGCGCCACCCAGGGATCCCGGTGCTTGTGCATTTATTTGTATTTTCTCTTATGAATTATCTGTTCATACTCAGTTTTTATCATATGATACTTTGCACATTAATTTGATTACTTATGATCTGTTATTATTTATTAATACCTTTCCTAGTTTGTGCTTATATTATTTTATTAAAACACAAGGTTTTATTTGTATTTAGAACAACTAATGATTTGCTCTCTTAATTTTCACTTTACCTTTGTAAAGGCTCTTCCCCATTCAGACACTTGAAAAGTACTCATGTTTTCTTCTTGTTTATTGTTTCATTTTTACATTGATTGCTTTAATTTAAATTAAATCCAAGTATATTTTGACAAATAACATAAAGTATAAATCTAATTTTTTTCAAATAGTGTTCCCATGGCACTTTTTTTTTTTTAAAGATTTCATTTATTTATTTGAGAGACAGAGTAAGCAAAGGCAGAGGAAGAGGAAGAAGACGACTCTCCTGCTGAGCAGGGAGCCCAATGTGGGGTTCTATCCTAGGACCCTGGGATTATGACCTGAGCCTGAAACCAGACGCTTAACCAGCTGAGCCACCCTGGTGCCACCCCTGTAGTACCATTTATTGCATTGTCTTACCCTAGTAATTTGTGGTGTGTTCCTTCTCATGTGTTAAATGTTATAGCTCCTTGGATAAAAATATTTTGGTGAATTTAAAAACAATAAAGATCACATTCTTAATATGGTTAAAGCATTGTTCATGTGTTATGTATTTTTTGCTTCATTGTTAACATTTGTTTAAATTGACCTATTTTTAATGTGATAATTTTAATGCTAACATTTCTTTTTTTAAAATTTTAATGCTAATTTATTTCTTTTTTCTTTTTCAGTTTATGTGAATGAATGCACATGAACTGGGTATTGGGACAAAATAAGATTACCCATTTCGTAGAGATGAGCACATTTACAGATGACCTGGGCTCTAGGCATTATACATAATAGGCCCTTGCACTCCCTCTTTTTTTTTCTTTTTTAAGATTTTATTTATTTTTTCATGAGAGACAGAGAGAGAGAGAGAGAAAGGCAGAGATACAGGCAGAGGGAGAAACAGGCTCCATGCAGGGAGCCCGATGTGGGACTTGATCCCTGGTCTCCAAGATCACACCCTGGGCTGAAGGTGGCACTAAACCGCTGAGCCACCCGGGCTGCCCTCCACTCACTTTAAATTTTTCTGTTTATACCCGGGCTGCCCTGCACTCACTTTTAATAAATTTTTCTGTTAATGTCTTTAAGGGGTTGTTATCTCAGATACTTTCGGCATTCAGATTTGATACAAAAGAAGTTGAACTTTTTATTCAAAGTCTTGGATATACACCTGAAGATTACTGTCCTGGTTTGCTTAAAAATGTAAGTATTTTTAATTTATTAGTATTGAAAGTTTTGTTGCTTAATGTACTGTTAGCAAAAAGGGTAAATGGAAATATTTCACTCTTCCAGGAGAGATGTTTAACTTTTCTCGGTTTATCTCTTCTTACCTTGGGCAGACTTACAGCCATGTAAGGAAGAAATGTGAGGTGGGAGATTATGATAAAAAAGGAAGGAATTTAGGAGAGGTTATTCTAAATCAACCAACCCCTCTTGTCTCCTAACAGATCTCATTTATTCTCTCAAAGATTTTTGGGAGAAGAGATTGCCTTAACCAGTGTAAATACATTCTTTTACTCTTGCACAAATTTTGTATTTAAAATAACCTGATAGGAATTTTATTTTAAAGCAAAATAACAATGTTATTTTGTTTAACAATAAAACAAGTAACAATGTTGTAAATAGTATTATGTATTTACATCTTAGTATTAAAACTATGTTTTCTTCTGCCTTGAGTTTTAGCCAAATTCAAGAAATTTTAATTTATGATCTTTGAAGTAATGTTATGAGATTTTTAATGTCTGTTAACTATTCTGGTCTTTTAGATACTTTATATGTAAATAGCATTTTTGAAAGATAAAGAACTAAATTAGGAAAGAAAATAAGCTAACTTTAATGTGGTTTTATTTTTAACAGGTTTGATTTTCTTAGGAACTAATGATATCTGTTGTTCATTTGCTTAAATTGGAATGCAGAATAACAGACATTAAGAATAAACTCCAAGTTATTAGTAAATGTGACTTGGCACTGCTTTCTTTTCATTTTGACAAAGTAAAACAAGGAGAGGACGGGTAGGGGAAGGGTGGGAATCTCAACGGAAATATCACTCACACCAAGAAAAATAGAACTGATGTAATCCTGTTTTGCAGTGTGAGTTAACCTGCAACTGATTTTGTTTTACAGATGGTTTTATCATTAGCGTCGGAACTCCGAGAGAATCATCTTAATGGATTTAACACTCAAAGGCGGTAGGTGTTAAACTAAACATCCCCCTTCTTAAGTTTCAAAATGTATCAGTTTGGTTATGAGAGAAAAATTTTATAATTCTTAGGAAATGCCTGTTCATAGTTAGGGTTATATTCTGTGTGGAGAGATTATTTATACACAGCAAATTGGTGAGTTTTACGAAATTTTCTTTTTTTAATCACTAGTCTTTCAATTTTTATAGAGCAGTAAATCATGCACTGTCTCTTGTGACCCATTGAATAAAAAACCCTATGTATACAGTAGGGAACACAAAGGAAGGGCTCAGCCAGAGTGTATGTATGCATGCACACATTAAAAATACACAGACAGTATTTACAAGGCAACAGATATTTGATGTGAACATACGACTTATTTTAAGAAACATAATATTCCAAAATCTAAACAAATCAAATAGATTCAGACAAATTAAAAGGCAATTAATCACATTTGCAAAATGTTCTCATTATGTGAGAGAATTCAAAATTGTCTTCAGTGGTGAGTATATCATTTCTTTAAAAAAGATTGTACTTATTCATTTGAGAGAGAGAGAGAACATGAGCAGGGGGAAGGACAGAAGGAAAGGTTGAAGCAGACGCCCCACTGAACTGAGAGCCCAATGTGGGACTCCATCCCAGGCCCTGAGACCATGACCTGAGCTGAAGGCAGACGTTTAACCTACTGAGCCACCCACGTGCTCCAGTGAGCATTTCATTTTTAACAAATTATTAACTAAGAGAGTTTGGGGACAAGGGACGTTTGTCCTTGTTTTTTGCTTTTTGTTTGCTTTTGTAAAGCTATTGTCAATTAAAGTTCTATCAGAACTAGCCTTTGCCTTCAACTTATAGGATCCTTTGCATCTGAACTTTAAAATATAAAACTCTTTAAAAAAAAACCCTGGAGAAAATCTTCATGACATTGGATTTGGCAGTGATTTTTTTTTTTTTTTTTAAATAATTTTTTTTTTTTTTTTTATTTATGATAGTCACAGAGAGAGAGAGAGGCAGAGACATAGGCGGAGGAAGAAGCAGGCTCCATGCACCGGGAGCCCGATGTGGGATTCGATCCCAGGTCTCCAGGATCGCGCCCTGGGCCGAAGGCAGGCGCCAAACCGCTGCGCCACCCAGGGATCCCGTGATTTTTTTTTTTATATGACACCATTAGCACAAGCAACAAAGGAAAAAAAGATAAATTGGACTTCATTAAAATTATGAATTTTTATGAGTTATAGGATACCACCAAGAAAGCAAAGACAGCCTACTGACTTGGTGAAAACATTTGCAAGTCATGTATCCAATAAGGGATTAATAGTGAAAGAACTGAAACTCAACAACAACAAAAAACTCAATTCAAAAATGGGCAAGAGAGTTGTTTATACATGTTTCCAAAGATGATGTGCACCTGGCCAGTAAACACATGAAACAGTTGTCAGCATCACCAGTTATTAGGGAAATGCAAATCAAAACCACAGTGGGGTTATCACATCACACATACGAGGATGATCTAGAATTTAAAAGACAAGCAAAAATGGAACATAATAAATGCTGGCAGGTAAGTTAAGAAAGTAGAACCCTTGTGCATTGTTGGTGGAAATGTAACAAACTATAGAAATGATTTCTAAAAGGATAGTCTTGCTGTTAAGAATGTAAAATGGTACAGCCATTGTGGAAAAGTTTGGCAGTTCCTTAAAAAATTAAACATAGAATTACCATATTGACCCAGCAATTCCATCCTAGGTATAGATTCAAAAGAATTTAAAACAGGAACTTGAACAAATATCTGAACACTAATGTATATAACAGCATTATTCACAATAGTAAAAAGGTGGGAACACTCCAAGTTCCCATCAACAAAACATAATATGTAAATACAACAGAATACTCTTCAGCTATAAAAAGGAATAAAATTTTTACATATGCAAGAACATGAAAACATCATGCTTAGTGAAATAAACCAGACACAGAATATGATTTTACTTATATGAACTGCCTAGAGGAGGAAAACTCAGTAGAGGCAGAAAGCAGAATAGAGGTTATCAGGCTAGAAGGAATGGAGTCATCATTTAATGGGTCCATAGGTTGGGACGCCTGGGTGGCTCAGTGGTTAGGCATCTGCCTTCGACTCAGGGCATGATCCCAGGTCTGGGTTTCGAGTCCCACATCGTGAGCTCCCTGTGAGGAGCCTGCTTCTCCCACTGTCTATGTCTCTGCCTCTCTGTGTGTTTCTCATGAATAAATAAATAAAAATTTTTTAAGAGATTTTATTTCTTCATGAGAGAGAGAGAGAGAGAGATGCAGAGACACAGGCAGAGGGAGGAGCAGGCTCCACGCAGGGAACCTGATGTGGAACTTGATCCAGGACTCCAGGATCACACCCTGGGCCGAAGGCAGATGCCAAACCGCTGAGCCACCCAGGGATCCCCAAATAAAATCTTTTTAAAAAATGGGTCCATTGTATATTAGGGCTTAGGGATAATGAAAAGCTTTGAGTATAGACTGTGGAGATGGTTCACAGCATGTGAATGTGTTTAATGCCACTACATTGTTACCAAGGACAAGTGATCAAAATAATAACAGTTATATATGTTTTACCACAATAAAAAAAATTAAGGAAAAAACCCAAACATGATATTAACAGTATATTCCCTCTGATGATTAAAATTTATTTATTTTTTAAAGATGAATTTATTTATTCATGAGAGACACAGAGGCAGAGACATAGGCAGAGGGAGAAGCAGGAAATGACTAAAACTTGAAACATTTACGTCAACCTGTGTTGGAGAAGATATAGAACCACTGGATCTCTCATCTACTGTGAGAATGTAAAGTAGTATCACCACTTTGGTAAATAGTGTAGCAGTTTATTATAAAGTTAAACACACACTTATCATATGACCCACCAACTCCATTCTTGAGTATTCATGACAAGTGAAAAATTAGGTTGTCAGTAACAAGACAAGTAACCCAGTTAAAAAATAGGCAAAATATTGGAAAATATCTACAAATGGCTAATAAGGACATGAATACTTGTATACAGATGTTCATAGCAGTATTATTCATTATAAACTAAAAGTGGAAGTAACTAAAAATATCCATCAACTCATGAATGGATAAACGACATATGTTATGTCTATACAGTAGAATACTATACCTTACTAAGGAAGGAATGATCTACTGATTCATGTTGCAACATGTATGAACCTCAAAAACATTATGCTTAGTGAAAGAAGACAGTCGCAGAAGACCATATATTATATGATTCCATTCTTATAAAATGTTCAGAATAGGTAAGTCTATAGAGACAGAGTAAATTAGTTGTGGCCTAGGGCTGAAGGTAGGAACAAAGATTGGTGCAAATGAGCTCAGAAGATCTTGAGTTGATGGAAATGTCCTAAAAGTGGATCATTAGTGGTAATGGTTGTCCAACTCAGTCATTTATTAAAAAAATCTTTGAATTGAACATTTCAGACAGGTGCATTTTGTGGTATATAAACTATACCTAAAAGTAATAAGAAGAGTCCTTTAGGGGAGCATGGAAAGCATTTATAATCATTTACTTACAGGTGAGATAGAGACTTTGGTTTTTCCTTGAGGTGAATGTTGAATAATAGAATTAGAAATTTATTAAAAAGGACTTAAAACATTAGTAGGATACAATGTATATGTACACCATACACTAACATCTCAAACTATGTCAAGTTGATGATTTTATTTTAAACTTAACCGAGAATAAATAACCACCAAACACTATTAACAATTGGAAAACATCAGCCAGAGAATTGGAAGATATTTGCAACCTATAAAATAGACAAAAGATTAGAATGAGAAGTATATAAATGCCTCCTGCAAATAAATCATAAAGAGACCAACACTCCAGTACAGAAATGGTACAAGAAATATAAGCAAGTTATTACTAAAAGAAGAAAACAGAATAAATAATAAATTTTAAAAATTCTTTAAGAGTGATGTCAGCAAGACAGTAAGTAGAACAGAAAGTCTCAGTTCTTGTTTCTGTACAGAGACACTGATTTAATAGTATATGACCTGGGCAGCCCTGGTGGCGCAGTGGTATAGCGCCGCCTGCAGCCCGAGGTGTGATCCTGGAGACCGGGGAGTCCCGCATCAGGCTCCCTGCATGGAGCCTGCTTCTTCCTCTGCCTGTGTCTCTGCCTCTTCTCTCTCTCTCTCTCTCTCTCTCTCTCTCATAAATAAAATAAAAAAAAAAAGTATATGACCCAAAGAGCCTTTATAAGAAATCCAGAAACCAATTAAGTTATAATACCCTAGGCAAGCTCAAAGTCAAAAACAGCATATTGAAAGGGATAAGAAAGCCATTTCATATCAACCACAGTAGCCCTTCCCCTAAGCTGGCTCAGCGTTGTGGGATTGGGAGGAAAATTGTAGCTTACAGCCTCTCTCTTGAGGGGGAAAGAAAATGGAATATGTTCAGTGTTCCTGCTTTTTTGGGGAGGCTACATGAGGGACTGGTGTTTCACTTGCCTGACTGACTACTGATGGGGGAACCAGCAGACTTTCAATGCCTGTTCACTGCAGAACATTAGAGAACCCTCAGCTGCTTTTTGCAGCACCAGAGAACTGGCAGTGCTACAGACAGAGGTAGGCTCGGGGAGAAAATACCCAACTCACAGCTTCTCTCAAGATGGGGTAGGGGGTGGGAAAGAAGAGTGGGATGTGTATCTTATCTTCTGAAGGAAGCTTCTAGTTTCTGAAGGAGCTACCTTAAGGATTGATTTCGATTTTCTTTGACTTAAAGCAATAGCAGAACCAGCATACTTTGGAGGTCAGAAGGTTGCTGAGAACAAGAGCCTAGTGGCTTTTGGTAGCACCAGAGAACCTGCAGTACCACCGACAAACACCAGAGGGAGGACGAGATTGCAAACTCCTGAAAAACTGTCAATCTCTGAGAAATTACATAAACAATCCTTGAGAAGACACATCCCCAGAAAAGGTTCAAAGGACCCCCAGATTCTCTCACCAGGTTGATTAGTGAAAGTCTTCCCATGTACAAAGTAAGTCCATTAAAGACTGGGAGAAGTAGCTATTTCTTCATCTGCACAAAGCACAACAAAAGATAACATGACAAAGAAACAGGAAAACATGGCCCAATCAAAGGAACAAAATTAATTTGCACAAACCTACCCTAAAGAAGTGGAGAGCTACAACTAACTACCTGGCAAAGAATTAAAAATAATCATCCTAAAGGAGCTCAATGTACTACAATAGAATACAGATATAAACAACTAAATGAAATCAGAAAAATGATGCATAAACAAAATGAGAGTATCAACAGATAGCAGTTATAAAAAAATAGATATGGAGCTGAAGAATACAATAACTGAATTGAAAAATTCAGTAAAGAAATTCAACAGTAGACTTAGTTAAGTAGTTAACTTGAAGACACGTCACTTGAAATTATCGAATCAATTAAAAAGAATGAAGAAAAGTTAATTAAGCCTAAGAGTTTATGAGACGCCATCAAGTGGACCAATTATATGTATTGTGAGAGTCACAGAAGGAGTGAGAGAGAAAGGGACAGAGAACTTAGCAAATCTAAGGAAGGAATTGGACATCCATATTCAAGATGCTCAAAGAACTCCCAACAAGAATTAATCCAAAAGGACCTACAGCAAGACATGTTGTAATCAAACTATCAAGGGACAGAGAACACTGACAGCAACAAGAAAGAATACAGTGAATACAATCCCTACAAGAAAGCTATCCAGATTATCAGTGGATTACTCAACAGAAACATTAAGGCCAGAAGGCAATGAAGTGAGATATTCAAAAGTGCTAAAACAAAAACCTGTGAACCAAGATTATTATATTCTGCAAAATGTCCCTCAGAAATGAAGGAGAGATTAAGACTTTCACAGATAAACAGAAGCTGAGGGAGTTCATCACCACTAGATCAGCCTTATAAGAATTGTCGAAGGGAGTTTTTCAAGTTGAAACAAAAGGACTTTCAGCAACAACACAGGAGCATACTGAAATATAAAACTCTGGTAAAGATAAATATATAAACAAATGCAAAATTCAGTATTACTGTAATGGTGGTACATTATATTACTTTTAAATCTAGTACAAAAGTTAGACAATAAAAGCATAAGAAAGAACTATAACTATAAAATTATGTCAATGGGTACAAAACAAAGAGGTATAAATTATGACATCATAACATAAAGCATGGGCAGGAGATAGATATAAAGGAGTACAGTTTTTTTTATGTAACTGAAGTTATCATAAGTTTAAAGTAGATTGTTATAGGAGCACCTGGGTGGCTCAGTTGGTTAAGCATCTGACTTTGACTCAGGTCATGATCCCAGGGTCCTAGGATTGAGCCCCATGTCAGGCTCTCTGCTCAGTGGGGGAGCCTGCTTCTCCCTCTCCCTCTGCCTGCCACTCCCCCTGCTTGTGCATGCCTGCTTGCTCTCTTTGTCAAATGAATAAATAAAACTTTTAAAAAAATAGTTTGTTATAACCATAAGATATTTTATATAATCTCCATGGTAGCAACATTTTAGATGTAAGGATATACAGAAACTGAAAGGGAAAAGATGGAAGAAGATAGTACATGCAGATGTTAATCACAAAAAAACAGACATGGCTCTACTTCTGTAGAATATGTTAAATCAAAAACTGTTACAAGAGACAAAGACCTTACATAATGATAAACAGATCACTTCACCAGGAGGATACAGTAGTTTATAAATATCTGTACACCTAACAGCAGAGTCATCAAAATATATGAAGCAAGCATTGATAGGATTAAAGGGAGAAATGGAAAGTAACACAATAATCCCATGAGATTTTAATACCTCACCCTCAATAATGTCTAGATCAACCAGACCAAAGATCAGCAAGGAAACAGAACGTTTAAAAAAAGAACAACTGAACCCTGTAGATACATACAGAACGCTCTATACAGTAACAGCAAAATACATTCTTCTCAAGCACACACACAACATCCTCCAGATAGATCAAGTTAGGTTACAAAAAAGTCTTAACAGATGTAAGATTAAAAGTTTACCAAGGGCTTTTCCAGCCACAAAGGTATGAAATTAGAACTTGTTAGTAAGAGGAAAACTGGAAAATTCACAAATACATGCAAATTATATGAAACACTCTAGAACAACTGATGGGTCAGAGAAGAAATCACAAGAGAAATCCGAAAATATGTTAATATAAATAAAAATGAAAATACAGTATACCAAAAAGTATAGGATGAGGGAAAACTAATATTAAGAGAAAAAGATATAGCAGTAAACATGTTCTTTAAACATGTTTAAAGATCTGAAATCAGCAACCTAATTTTATACCTCAAGGCACTAGAAAAAGAATAAACTAAACCCAAAGATAGCAAAAGGAATTGAAATAATAAAGTTTACAACAGAAATGAACTGGAGAGAGAATAGAAAAAATAGGAATTACATTTTTCAAAAGATCAAGAAAATTGATAGACCGTTAACTAGACTAAGTAAATGAGTGAGAAGACTCAACAAGTGTCAAAAATGAGAGAGAAGACATTACAATTTGTGGCAGAGAAATGAATAAGAGACTGTGGAGGAGGAGTTAAGATGGCAGAGAAATAGGAAATCGTAAACTTGTCTTTAGAATTCATCTAGATAGTTATCAGATCACTCTGAACACCTGTGAAATCAATTGGAGATCTGAGAAAAGAAATGCTGCAATTCTACAAATAGAAAAGCGACTATTTTTTGGAAAGTAGAAGGCACAGAGATGTGACTCCATGGTGATATATAGGAGGATATAGTGGAGGGGAGGGAGCTGGCTTAAGGAGGCAAAGTGTAATAAGCAGTGGAGCTCAAAATCAGAACTTTTAGAAGTCTGCTAGTAGGGGACATCTCTGGCTGAAAGGTGCTCAGGTAGCGAAGCAGGGTGGAATCCCAGGTGGGTCAGTGTGATCTCAGGGTCCTCAGGATAACAAGAAGAATGGGTGTGTCTGAGGGCAGCAGAGTTCTCAGGCATTGGAGCAGGGAAGCTGGCTGAAAACAGCACATCTAGGTATGGGCTTTCTACTCTGTGTTGCCATAAACCACAAACTGCTGCATGATTGGGCCGCACTCTCCTGGCAGGGCCCAGCAAGAGCAGAAGTGTGGCAAAACCCACCCCCCACCTCCCTGAGGAGGAATAGCATGGGTCCCCAAGTGGCAGAAGTCCATAAAATTTGGAAACTGAAACTCAGTCGAGTGCCTGAGATAAAAATGCTCAGTCATAGGCTGGGTGAACACAGAGTTATGATAGAAACCAGGGAGACAAGAGTGATAGACTACTTCACTGTGAGGACTCACTGAAGAGTGAGCCTCAGACTTTCAGCTCTGGGACTGGAGAGTGGGGAATCGCCATATTCATCAAGCCCATGGGTGCTGAAAGTTTCCAGGGAGAAAAACAACACCACTTAGTGCAACCTAGAGCTGCTTACACTGAGCCTGGCCCCGTGGCAAGAAAGGCACATGTCCACAAGTGCAGGGGCACCTGAGAATCACCCCAATAGGCCCCTCCCCAAGAAGGCCAGCAGAAACAATTAGCTGGCACCAAGTTTACTCATCATAGAGACCTGCAAGGCTTTAGCTCTTCGGGAAAACAGTATATAGCATTTGTGGACTTTTTAAAATTCTTATTTTGTTTTGTTTTTGTTTCCTTTTGGTTTGCTTTATTCTTTTTCTGTTGTTACTGTTGTCTTCTCTCTCTTTCTTCTGTTCTTTACTGGACAAAATGATGAGATGAAGAAATTCACCCCAAAAGAAAGAACAGGAGGTAGTATTCACTGCCAAAAATTTAATCAATATGGATATAAGTAAGATGTCTGAATTAGAATTTAAAAGAATGATTATAAAGTTACTAGCTGAGCTTGGAAAAGCCTAGAAGGCACTAGAGAATCCCTTACTATAGAAATAAATAAAATTTCAGTCAGACTGAAATAAAAAATGCTGTTACTGAAATGCAGTCCCAAATGAAGGCTCTAAAAGTGAGGATAGGGATCCTTGGGTGGCTCAGCAGTTTAGTGCTGCCTTTGGCCCAGGGTGCGATCCTGGGATCCCGGGATCGAGTCCCACGTCGGGCGCCCGGCATGGAGCCTGCTTATCCCTCCTCCTGTGTCTCTGCCTCTTTCTCTCTCTCTGTCTATCATAAATAAATATATCTTTATTTATTTATTTTTTTTTTATTATTATTATTTTTTATTTATTTATGATAGTCACAGAGAGAGAGAGAGAGGCAGAGACACAGGCAGAGGGAGAAGCAGGCTCCATGCACCGGGAGCCTGATGTGGGATTCGATCCCGGGTCTCCAGGATCGCGCCCTGGGCCAAAGGCAGGCGCCAAACCGCTGCGCCACCCAGGGATCCCAATAAATATATCTTTAAAAATAAATAAATAAAAGTGAGGATAAATGAGGAAGAAGAGAAAGTGACACAGAAGATAAAATGATGGATAAAGAAACTGAAAAGAATAGAGAAAGACAACTTCTGGATCACGAAGAGAGACTGAGAGCTCAGCGATTCCATAAAGTGAAGTAATATCTGGATAACAGAGGTTCCAGAAGATAAAGAGAGGGAGGCAGGGGCAGAAGGTTTATTTGAACAAATTATAGATGAGAATTTCCCTAATCTGGGGAAGGAAACAGGCATTCAAGTCCATAAGGCACAGAGAATCCCCCTCAAAATCAATAACAACAGACCAACACCTTGATACATAATTTTGAAGCTTGCAAATTTCAAAGATAAAGAGAAAATCCTGAAAGCAGCTCAGGACATGAGGTCCTTAACCTACAAGGATAGACACATAAGGCTGGCAGCAGACTTGTCTGTCCACAGAGACCTGACAGGCCAGAAAGAACTGGCATGATATATTCAGTGTGCTAAATGGCAAAAGTAGGCAGTTAATAATACTTTATCCAGCAAGGCTGTCATTCAGAATAGAAGGAGAGACATAGAGGGTTTGCAGGATAAACAAAAACTAAAGGAATTTTTGAATACTAAACCAGAATTGCAAGAAATATTAAAGGATATCCCTTTGAGGGAAGAGAGAACACAAAAGTAACAAAGACCAGAAAGGAACAATCTATCAAAATAGTGACATTATAGGTAATACACAACGGAAGTAAATTTATATCCTTCAAAAATTACTCTGAATATAAATGAGCTAAATGCTCCAATCAAAAGACATAGGATATCACAATGGATTTAAAAAACAAAAGAAAACAAAATAAAAACAAGATCCATCAATATGCCATTTACAAGAGACTTATTTTAGGCCCAAAGACACAGATTGAAAGTGAGGGGGGTGGAGAACCATTTGTCATGCCAGTAGACATCAAAAGAAAGCTAGAGTAGCAGTCCTTCTATCAAACTAAGTTTTAAACCAAAGAGTATAATAAAAGATGAAGTAGGACATTTTATCATAATAAAAGGATCTATCCAACAAGAAGAGTAATAATTGTTAATATTTATGCCCCTAACTAGGGAGCAGCCAAACAAACCAGTTAATTAACAAAGTTAAAGGAACTCATTGATAATACTACAGTAATAGTGAGAGACTTTAATACCCCACTCATAGCAATGGACAGATCATCTAGGCAGAAGATCAACAAGGAAACTTTATCCTAAAGCAGCAGAATACAATTCTTCTGGAGTGTGTATGGAACATACTCCAGAATAGATCACATACTGGGTCACAAGTCAGGTCTTAACTGGTACAAAAAGATTGAGATTATACCATGCATATTTTCAGAAACAGCACTTTAGAATTTGAACCCAATCATAAGAAAAATTTTGGAAGGACCACAAATACCTGGAGGTTAAAGAACATCCTACTAAAGAATGAATAGGTCAACCAGGAAATTAAATAAGAATTTAAAAATATACTTCTAAGCAAATGAAAAGGAAAACATGACAGTTCAAAACTTTTGGTATACAGCAAAGACAGTCCTGCAAGGGAGTTTATAGCAATACAGGCCTTTCTCAAGAAATGAGAAGTCTCAAATATACAACCTAAACTTATACCTAAAGGAACTGGAAAAAGAACAGCAGGAGAAGAGAAATAATAAAGACTAGAACAGAAATCAGTGATAGAGAAACCAGAAAAACAGTAGAACAGATTAATGAAACTATGAGCTGGTTCTTTGAAAGAATTAATAAGATGGGTAAACCCCTAGCCAGACTTACCAAAATGAAAAGAGAAAGGACCCC